>NC_088410.1:81335269-81661019 GCF_034236695.1 Oncorhynchus nerka | reverse complement strand
GCTGGGTGACTCACTCATTCATGGCTTTGGATCAAAATAAATAAGTACCAACATTCTTTCTGATGGTCTTTAATAAATACATGTTTTGGTTATCCTGACTTGGACACCATGTACAGTATTATAATAGCCCATTTATGAGCTATTATCAGGACAATATACCTTTACCAACACCTCTCTGTATATTGATACCCATGAGGCTGCTTATGGTTTAATTTAGAATCCTCCAATCCTCTATATGTAATTATCGACGGAGAGTCATGTCATATTTTCCGATGTACTGTAGGCCCACCATAGGCGACATGGGTCTCACTAGTGTTGAGTAATGTGCTGGTAAATGTGGTGTAGGTCTTATTTAAAGAGCATATTGAATTTGGAAGCAATAGGATTTGAAGCAATAGCCTTCAACTATTTTAGCACCGTTTCGTGTCAAGCATGGGGACTGGTCTTGATAAATCAATGAGATTTTTTGGGGGACTGAATCTCCGTTTGGGTATTGGTTAGACTAAAATTATTGTGTAGAAATGTTATGCACTTAGTGTAACCTTAATTTAACTAGGCAAGTCAGTTAACAACAAATTATTATTTACAAGGACAGCCTACTCCTTCCTCCCCATCAGGGAATTGAACCCCGGTCTCCCGCGTGCCCTTACAACATGGGGATTCTTTAGCTAAATAGTCCAGCACTGTAGCCTACTCCCGACTGTCACGTTGTACATCGCCATATTTTCCATTCCATCCTAATGGAAACCCAGAGGGTTTTTAGTTTTTTTTGGGAATAGAAACACCATAATATTAATCAAATTAATTAAGCCAAATTTCTCAAT
The DNA here is from genome assembly GCF_034236695.1 of Oncorhynchus nerka. NCBI lineage: Eukaryota > Metazoa > Chordata > Actinopteri > Salmoniformes > Salmonidae > Oncorhynchus > Oncorhynchus nerka. Next base: position 81,660,195 of record NC_088410.1, on the reverse strand, counting down.
CATTCCCATATATTATATTCTTACAAAAAAGGCTTTAAATTCTCTATTACAGCCACTATTGAAGGCTATCAAATGCTTCTGAAAGATGCCCTCTGGTGGTCAAACTAGCACTAACTAGCATTAATGGTACCAGTGCTTGGCACTTAAATAACGTGCCATAGAATTCTGCTGTGCTGCTGGACGCTGCAACTTTTTAAAGGACGAACCACTGTACATATCTGCTTTACTTGTGACTGTTTATATATTATAATGATGTATTTCTCAACGATAACGACATCTTTAGAACATACAACGTGATGTATCTAGATCCGGTTTTCCTGGTCAGTGTTTTATTGTTTTCAAGTCCATTCCTCAGTAGCCAAAAGCTATAGGCTCTATACTCTGGCAAACCTGACCTCAATTGCTTTCTGTTTGTCCTGGCTATTGAATTTCCTTTCCCCCTCCCATCTTGTTCAGTCTAAATATGTCTTGAATTAGATTGTTGTTGCCTGCACAAGATACCGATAACAATCATTCATCTCCCCCAGAAATATATATATATATACATTTGAAGTCAGAAGTTTACATAGGTTGGAGTCATTAACTTGCTTTTCAACCACTCCACAAATTTCATGTTAACAAACTATAGTTTTGGCAAGTTGGTTAGGACATCTATTTTGTGCATGACACAAATAATTTTCCCAACAATTGTTTACAGACAGATTATTTCACTTATCATTCACTGTATCACAATTTCAGTGGGTCAGAAGTTTACATACACTAAGTTGACTGTGCCTTTAAGCAGCTTCGAAAATTTCAGAAAATGATGTCATGGCTTTAGAAGCTTTTGATAGTTGACATCATTTGAGTCAATTGGAGGTGTACGTGTGGATGTATTTCGAGGCCTACCTTCAAACTCAGTGCCTCTTTACTTGACATCGTGGGAAAATCAAAAGAAATCAGCCAAGCCCTCTGAAAAAAATTGTAGACCTTCACAAGTCTGGTTCATCATTGGGAGCAATTTCCAAATGCATGAAGGTACCACGTTCATCTGTACAAACAATAGTACGCAAGTATAAACACCATGGGACCACGCAGCCGTCATACCTCTCAGGAAGGAGACGGGTTCTGTCTCCTAGAGATGAACATGCTTTGGTGAGAAAAGTGCAAATCAATCCCAGAACAACGGCAAAGGACCTTGTGAAGATGCTGGAGGAAACAGGTACAAAAGTATCTGTATCCACAGTAAAACAAGTCCTATATCAACATAACCTGAAAGGCCGCTCGGCAAGGAAGAAGCCACTGCTCCAAAACCGCCATGAAAAAAGCTAGACTACGGTTTGCAACTGCACATGGGGACAAAGATTGTACTTTTTGGAGAAATGTCCTCTGGTCTGATGAAACAAAAAGAAAACTTTTTGGCAACAATGACCATCGTTATGTTTGGAGGAAAAAGGGGGAGATTTGCAAGCCGAAGAACACCATCCCAACCGTGAAGCACGGGGGTGGCAGCATCATGTTGTGTGGGTGGTTTGCTGCAGGAGGGACTGGTGCACATCACAAAAAAATGGCATCATGAGGGAGGAAAATTACGTGGACACATTGAAGCTACATCTCAAGACATCAGTCAGGTTAAAGCTTGGTCGCAAATGGGTCTTCCAAATGGACAATGACCCCAAGAATACTTCCAAATTTGTGGCAAAATGGCTTAAGGACAACAAAGTCATGGTATTGGAGTGGCCATCACAAAGCCCTGACCTAAGTCCTATAGACAATTTGTTGGCAGAACAGAGAAAGCTTGTGCGAGCAAGGAGGACTACAAACCTGTCTCAGTTACACCAGCTCTGTCAGGAGGACTGGGCCAAAATTCACTCAACTTATTGTGGGAAGCTTGTGAAAGGCTACCTGAAACGTTTGACCCAAGTTAAACAATTTAAAGGCAATGCTACCAAATATTAATTGAGTGTATGTAAACTTCTGACCCACTGGGAATGTGATGAAAGAAATAAAAGCTGAAATAAATCATTCTCTCTGCTGTTATTCTGACATTTCACATTCTTAAATAAAGTGGTGATCCTAACTGACCTAAGACAGGGCATTTTTGCTAGGATTAAATGTCAGGAATTGTGAAAAACTGAGTTTAAATGTATTTGGCTAAGGTATATGTAATCTTCCGACTTCAACTGTATCTATATATATATATATATATTTTTTTTTACAAAGCCTAATGTGTTTTGGTGGAGAGATAAAGCACTGAAAGGCTTGACCTGGTGATAAGGTTTGTTATTTTATTCATCAGGTGGAGAAGAGATGGCTGAGGTAATCAGGAAATATTGTCCTGTCCGTCAGAGTGGACGAGCACTGAGCAGGTTGAACTTGTGGGGTGTTATCCCCAGCTTGAGTCTCCTAGAGACCGCTGGGCATCAGGCCTATCTGAACACAGAAGCATTGATCTGCTCTGTAAGGAAATGTATTGTGTGAATGCACACTGGGATATTTGATGCTTAAAATGCAGTTTGGTTCTACATCAAGGTCTTATCTTTGTACTCGCAAAACTCTAATTTCAGCAGCACCTGTTTTTAATATCCCACTTCTCGGGCAAGCTTCAGTTCATTGTATAGTATTCAGGATGCCCAGTGGAGCCCTTCACTGCCTTGTGTTGCAGTATATTAAGGGTGCGTTTTCCGATTGTTTAGCCCTGAGGTGTCAGGCAGCTTCGTCAGTTAATGTTTCAGCTGCACTTTGTCTTGTCTGAAAGCACAACGAAACAGACCCTGCCAACAAAGTCTGTAAAATTAGTGTCGATGGGAGCCTGTCCAACTATATATCCCAGCCTACTCTCTCCTGGGTTGTTTTTAGACTAATACATATTTTTCCTCTCTGATGGTTTTAATTTCTACCTTTTTGGATAAGGAAGTTTGGCAAATCCTCTCATAAAACATGTGCAGCTCTAGACACTCATTGCAAAGGGCCCTGCAGCTCTGAGATTAGATTTGTAGGAGTTAGGGAGAACCCCCTCCTCAAATGTACTGCCTGTTCTAAAAGGGATGAGCTTCAGGAGTGCAGTCCTCACTAGGCCACGGTAGACTGCCGGGCGTCAAATACTAACCATTGTGATGTCATTTCTCTGTAGTCAAAGCCGGGCCCCTGCTGAGCTATCACTTTATAGTTTCCTGTTGTGCCTCTAGTCTTGGATTGACTTTGCATGTTCATTGGGATTATGTGCATATAGGGGAATAAAAACATGTATTCTAGGGGTTATCATTTTACCTTTGATGTTATGCAGTGTTAATGTAGTAGCCTAGATGACATGCAGTGTAATATCACCATGTCATACTTTTCAGCTGATAACTGTCACATCCCAGTTAAATGTCGTTAGTATAAACCATTATGCCTATAGGCTACAGCACCCCTGACACTGTCAATTTACTCACTCAAATGTAGACCCAACCTGCTTTTACTGGGAATTTCACAGCAATGGGGATATCCTGGTCTCTTTCTTTGCATTTCCTTAACAGGGACTTACTATCAGCCCACTGAAATAGCTGACCTACTGTATGAGTGTTTAGCCAACCCCCTTGATGGCTCACAGGGTGGCGGAGCTGCATCCCAGCCCACGTCACAGGACGTGTAATGAATTCCAGATTGCTGACAGTGCAATGTGGCTACATAGTAGATCACCCTAACAACACCAGCCCCAGCGCCCTATAAAATGTATGCCATCCAACTCCACAGCAGTGAACTAACTGCCATAGCAGCAGAGACTAGTGAACCTCCGGGAGGCAGCTAGCTAGGGAACAATGATTCAAGTGGCTTTCTCTCTGTAGTGTTTTACCTTTCTACTGAGTGAGCAGGTTCATATTACTAGATCATTATGGCCTCTGCATTCTAAGGATTGTTTAGTTCTTTTCATTTCACTTTGGAGATCATTGAGAAACTGCAATTGACATATTTTAAAAAGTTCAGCTCCTGCTTTGTAGTTTCTTTTGTTGATTTTCTTCAGTAGTTATTACATTAAATAGTTTCAATGAAAAAATACCAAAACATAAGTATACTATGTTGTCCCAGTAGTTTAGAACATGATACAGATATGAAGGATCTACTGGTCTGAGTCCTGTCTGAGAGGCCAAGTCCTATTTTTGAAAAGCTCTCCTCTGTGAGTTGTACACTACCTTTCAACACTGCATGGGCTGCCAAAACTGGTGAATGGCTTTTGTTCCGGGCTCCAGTGCTCTGGCCTGCCAAGTCATAGCCCTCTTTGTCGATCAGTAATTGTAGAGCAAATGCTCCCCCATCTTGTGTTGGAGTGACTCATAGTTCACTATCTCAGAACTTGACAGTGACATACAACACAGTTAATACAGAGAGGTCATTTTCTATTGCTGTGTATTAGATCACCTCCAGACTTGAGGTACCTGTGGCATTTATGATTACATGAGGTCTTAATTGTGTGTTTATGAAATTGTATGGTAAATGACATATGGTAGGACTATCTCACACTCTTTACACTGGCATGCAAAGATTGAGGTCAACGCCTGTACTGTACACACACACCTCAAAGAATGCACATGTGATAACATTGAAAAACATTTACTCGTGAGTCATAATTACCATCCCATTCTGGAACTGCGCCTTGACATGATAGAACTATATTTCAATTTCCTCTGTTAATTAAAAGGGGTTTTATCTGTTTCTATTGAGACACTTTGACAAGACCTAAGTGGATATTAAGCCTAGTCTGTTGGAATGCATCAATAGCCTGCCAGATAAAAATATGAAAAATATCCAGTCATGACCACTTTTTTTATTTTGATTTGATTGTCACTTTCTTCCTATATGATGTGGGACTTGACCTGTTCTGTACAACGCATCAATGACAATTTGTAAAACATTTTAATGTTGATATTTCACATGATCTCTGTCCCCTGTGGTCTGCTCTGTAGAACTCATTTGGGGTTATTCTTGGATATAGGGGTTTATTGAACTCAGAGATGGTCATCATGGAGATCTAGAGTAGTAATTACACAGTGTAATGCCAGTATAATAGTGTAATGCCAGTATAATAGTGTAATGCCAGTCTAATAGTGTAATGTCAGTCTACTAGTGTAATGCCAGTCTAATAGTGTAATGACAGTCTAATAGTGTAATGCCAGTCTAATAGTGTAATGACAGTCTAATAGTGTAATGACAGTCTAATAGTGTAATGACAGTCTACTAGTATGATGACAGTCTAATAGTGTAATGACAGTATAATAGTGTAATGCCAGTATAATAGTGTAATGCCAGTATAATAGTGTAATGACAGTATGATAGTGTAATGTCAGTCTACTAGTGTAATGTCAGTCTAATAGTATAATGACAGTCTACTAGTGTATTGTCAGTCTAATAGTGTAATGACAGTCTAATAGTGTAATGTCAGTCTACTAGTGTAATGTCCGTCTAATAGTGTAATGCCAGTATAATAGTGTAATGCCAGTATAATAGTGTAATGACAGTCTAAAAGTGTAATGACAGTCTAATAGTGTAATGACAGTCTACTAGTGTAATGTCAGTCTAATAGTGTAATGTCAGTTTAATAGTGTAATGACAGTCTACTAGTGTAATGACCGTCTAATAGTGTAATGACAGTCTACTAGTGTAATGACAGTATAATAGTGTAATGACAGTATAATAGTGTAATGACAGTATAATAGTGTAATGACAGTCTAATAGTGTAATGTCAGTCTACTAGTGTAATGTCAGTCTACTAGTGTAATGACAGTCTACTAGTGTAATGTCAGTCTAATAGTGTAATGTCAGTCTACTAGTGTAATGACAGTCAAATTGTGTAATGTCAGTCTACTAGTGTAATGACAGTCAAATTGTGTAATGTCAGTCTAATAGTGTAATGACAGTCTAATTGTGTAATGACAGTCTACTGGTGTAATGACAGTCTAATTGTGTAATGTCAGTCTACTAGTGTAATGGCGTAATGACAGTAATAAGAACTTTTGATCAATCAGCAGTGTTGTTATTATTATGGAGCATTAAAATGCCCCCTGGTCCTATTGGAGATGTAAATGAGCCTTTTTAAGATACAACTGTTACTGTTCTTGTGAATTAATTCAGTTGATCATTATGTCTCAATCCTTCTGTATTTACAGTGTTGAAAGCTCCAGGTCGGACCTGAACAAGCTCCCGGTTTTACCCACTAGAGTCCTGAGGGAGCACCCCTCACTGGTATACTGGTAAGCAGTGCCACATTAACAACACTTTAACCACAAATGCACAAGGGGTATTAATCCAATTGGATTACACACAGTTCCATAGATATCAGACAGTCCTGTCAATACCAATCCTCCCCTCACCCGTCCCTATCCTCATCAAATGGCTTTTTAATTGTCGCTAACACCTGGATGCACAAAGCAATTATTTTCCCATGCAGATGAGCTGGTGTGGGCAGCGAGGTGGAGGTACACCCAGAGTCCTGCCAGGCTGTTTATCTCAGATGGGCTGTATTAATTAGTGCTCTGTGTTAATTACGTCTGGCTGCATCATGAACAGCCAGGGTGGTGCCGACTTCATCATGTCTTCATGGGAGCTGGGCTAGACAGGAGGTTGAGAGAACGAGACGGCCAGGCCAGCCGCTTGTTAACAGCTCCTGTGTCTGTCTGAGTGTATGCTGCTGCATCTTGTTCTTCTGCCTCAGCATTCATCTGAGGCTGCAGCCCAGCCCACTGATGAACAGCAGCTGTATGGATTAATGGGCAGATTGGAATTACAGGGCTGTGTGTGTGAGTTGAGAGGAGATGAGAACCATGGTCAGGCCAGTAGGCCAGACAGAATTCTCTCCATGAACAGGAACGATGTGTGTCAGGGAAGGACTGTCTCACCACTTGTCTCTGTTTGGGGATATGTTATAATCAGTAATGGCTTATTCATTTCGGCTTTTATTTTTCTCTATTACAGTGAAGACCGAGTGATCGAGCACTATGAGAACCTGAAGGGCCTCAGCAGAGGGCAAGCAATTGTGCGGTAAGTCAAGTGCATGGAGGAAATGAGCTGCTGTGGACCTCTAGTTTAGCACGTTCATCAGTCCAACACACTCTGCAGTCCTCTGTAGCGTCTACTCCTTTGTTTTTGTTTTAAAGGGGTTGCTGTCACACTGCCAGAATGTGTCATTAATTAGGGGACAGCAAACTTTTACTATGCTTTGGGCAGCCAGCAGTGTGTGACAGAGGTCCACTCTGTTTTCCCTGGGAGGGCTTAGCCTAGCGAGGTCATTTACACACGGCTGTATGATTTGTGCCCTTGACTTGATCAATTTATTCTCCAAGGCCCTGTAAAGAAATCGATGGCTCCGCCACTGTAAATGACTGTGTCTGGTGAATGACTGACTGGGGCTTAAAGCCCATTCAAACTTCTGTAGAGCAGCCACTCACAGACGTTGATGAAGTGTAACTGCCTGAATTACTGCTAATGCATCCCTCTCCGTTTTGAAGGTATTTGGCCTTAGTGGAGTCCCTCCCTACATATGGAGTTCATTATTATCCAGTAAAGGTAAGAGAGAAATCAACCCTGTATCTTACAGTAGGAAGCATCAAACATCTGTACATTTGTTTTCATGTTTGCTTTCCCATCTAGCTAGCATTTTTAAAATATAAAAAAGTTGTGTGTTCAGATAGAAATACAGCCGTTTTCCCTCTGGAGGCTGGACAGGGACCTTAGCTGGCTGTTTTCTCAGGCTCCGTGCTTAGTTAAATAATGATTGAGTGATCCTTCTCTCAGAAACTCTCTCACTCCCAGAGCCTCAGCCCCACCAGCCCTGCTCTCCTACCTCACTCATTAAAGCAGGGTGTCTGAGCACATCAAACGCTGCTGTTAAAATGACTCGGTCTGTAGCTTTTTAGGGCTGCTTCAATGCATTTGATCTCTCCTTGTGTTGCTAGTGCTGCTAGCCTAATGGGGTAATTGTCACAGTAATGGCCCGTTCTTCTTTTAAAAATGTACCACTTAAGCTGCTCCTAATGACTGGTGTGTCTTGCCTTGCCTTCCCAACAGGACAAGCAGGGCCTGCCGTGGTGGCTGGGAGTCAGCTATAAAGGCATTGGACAGTACGATTTAGAGGACAAGTTGAAACCTCGGAAGGTAGGTTGGCCTTCTGTGACTTGTTTCTCCTTATGGTCTAACTGAACAACCAGCTCCACTCTGGTTAATAATCCACCAAACTGTAAATAATGGCAACAAGAAGCTTGTGTTCTTGGCTAGGGTAAAGGGAGGGAAAGTTGTTATCAATGTGGGTGTGATAGTATCTGGATTATGGTGATAAGATTGTGGCATTCCTCATTTAGGGTGTGATTGAAATAATCACGACTGTGATTCCCAATATGAGACCTAAAGTTACAGTTTTGTCCTTAAATGTAAAAAAGTTACAATTTATTCTTGTGTGTTTTCCTCCGCCCACTTCATTACTATGTCTCTTACCTGTTCACATGTTGGATCCCTGTTGACACAGCTGGGAATGCTGTTCCAGTGAATGCCAAGGCATTACTGGGCGTGTCCCATATATTAAACCCAGCGTATCCCTGCTCCTTTCTCAGCAGCCCTTCCAGTGGAAGGTGTAATTATGGTGCAGGATGGGGAGCAGGCAGGGCTCTGGGGCTGGATGAGCCGGCACCAAGCCAGCCTGGGCGGTCTCTGTGAGGGGCTCAGCTCTGAGAGAGAGCTATGCTCTACCCAGGCCCACCAACCACACATGGAGGGAGGGAGCACTCATGCCAAAACTCCTCCGTAGCAGACCCCTGGTGAAACGGTGGACTTTTGTAATATGCTTTTTTTTAAAGTGCACAACTCTTGTTGCTGTTCTAGAGGGGCCTGTCATCTGGTAGAATATTGATAGTGCTTCCTATCAAGGCTGGCGACCTTTGTATTCATCGCAGCCCCCCTCTGCCCTTCTCCAAGCATGCTGAGCTCATTATGCAAAGCTGCCTGTCATTGTGTGTGTGTGTTTCTCTCAGAGAGCAAACAATTGATCAAGCAATAAAACACAATCACCTTGTCAGGGGGGCTGTGAGAAGCTTGGAAGGGTGTGAGGGGCTTGGAAGGGGGGTTGAGTGGGTCTTGAAGGGTGGGGGGTTGAGTGGGTCTTGAAGGGTGGGGGGGTTGAGGAGGTCTTGAAGTGTGGGGGTCTGAAGGGGTCTTGAAGGGGGGGCTGCAGAAAAGGAATCCCACTGCAGCACTCCAATCGTCCTGTGAGGAATCTTGGGATTCTTGACGTTTTCCCAGACTTCAGTGACATGTGCTGAAAGAAGCTACTGTAGTTTAACCTCTTGTCAGCTTTATTACAACTTAATGGATGGGATGAACCACAACTTCCTATCCCTGTCTGTTGGGTAAAAGAGAACTGGGGCTTTTTCCAAAATCTCAATAGTAACCAACAGGAGAATAAAATGTATGCTAGAGCACCACATTTTATACAACGGCCTTCTTTAAATTAAAAGTTATTTCTAAGATGGTCTGAGGAGCAAATGGCTGTGATATAGAGAGCGCTCTCTCTCTCGCTCTGGCTCTCTGTGTGTGTCTCTGTCTGTTTGTTTCAGTCTCTCGCTCTCTCTCAATTTCAATTCAAAGGGCTTTATCACTCTATCTCTCTTTTTCTCTCCGTGTCTCTGTCTGTTTCAGTCCATCTCTCTCTTCCTCTTATCAGCAAGTCATTTAACACTTACTTGTATTATAATCACTTGCAGGTCCAGTTATATGGTCAACCAATAAAACCAATGTAAGCACAGCTCAGTAAGGGTAAAATCATTTCTGTAATGGTAATAATCATATATGATTAGACCCTTAATTTTTTATCTTGGAACAATAAAAGGCTGCTCAAATATTTATACGGGTGCTAAAATCCAAGGCTAGCTGTGTCAGAGGACCATGCGGCTCCATTCCCTAAAAGCCCTCTTCACACTTCTTTCACCACCGTATATAATAGGTTAAAACCAGAGCCTTAATTAATGTGTGTGTTTGTAGTGGACTGTAACATTCTCTCTCGTCATGCCTCTGCTGGAAATGTTCAGTGAACCAGCGTGCCATGTGACTGTATGAGAAGGGTGTGGTGGTTCTCTTCCTGCGTGTAAGTCCCGACCTTTGACACACTTTATTTATCTTCCTCAGAGGATTCCTCCATCACGTCACAGGGCCTGGGGGAGTCTGGGGAGGTTGTTGTGGGTTCAGGGTTGGGTCTGCATCAGAATGTTCTGGGAATATCTCAAACCACAGGTATTTTGGCATGGGCTCTAATGAGAAGTGAAACCGCTAACATCTGAAATAAACGAGATTGAAATGGGGAACTACTGTTCTGTTCTCCAGATGACTGGACTGTCTCTCTACCATTCACCTCATGTTTAGTTTTGGTGGTGGTTTCTCTGCAATGCAGTTTGGCAGCACTGGCTTGGACGGTTTCCTCTGTCCAAATAGTAAGTGGGTTCTTGTGATCAGAGTTAAAGGTGTGTCACACATCCTTGATATATTTTGGCACTTACTACCTTCGGCCATACATGAGCACTCATTAAAATGGGTATGTGTGTATGTGTGGTGTTTTGAAACTGTCTAATGATCTAGTTATGTAAATGTGTGTTATCTGTTTATTTTCTGAATGTGCTGTAGTAAGTATCCAGGGGGTTTGTGAATTAGAGAGGGGTCTCCCACACAATGGGGTGAGTCTGTGGGAAGTGTGGAGCCTGCTGGTTCCCATTGTTCAGTAATTACCATGCTCCCAATCCACAGTTATACTGGGGATCTAATTGATTAGGCTAGGCCTACAGTATTGGCTGGAGCAGCAATGGAGAAATGGTCTGGATCACTTTACTTAAAGCATGAAATAACATCTTATGAAATATTGACATCTAATACACTGTTATTGGCTACAGCATTTGCTTTGTGAGTTGCAGAAATTTAGTTTTACATTTTCCTTTGGTTTTAATAACGGACTTTATAGGTGTAGTGAGAGATTCTTCCTTGTCAGCTTGGGCCCAGTTCTGAGAGCTGACCGAGAGCTGTCCTGTATTCACATGGAGGTGAAGAGGGGCCCGCTATTAATGATTAGACCAAAGTAGTAGATTCCTGAAATATTTGTCTTGGGGAGCGGTGGGAGGCTGGAATTGATAGCACTCTGAACAACAGGGGTTGGCATGGTATTTTAGAACCCAGATAACACATCACAAAGGGTTATGACTGTGGAGGGCTAATCTAAGATCTGTGGATGAAGGGAAACACACTGAAAGAAAGGGGGTCATAGTGGTCTTTTCCCTGAAGAGGAGAGGAGGTTGAATACCTCTCTATGCACAACTTGTTCATCTGGTTTGACTGAGGAGGAAGATTGTGATAGAGGGAGAGAAGGAGTAAGTTACACAGAGCGAATTCATGAGGAAAGGAGAGAGAGCAGAGCAGTGCAAGGTGGGCGAGGTCAGAGTGAGGTGTCTGTGATGTCAGAGGGAATGGGAGGAGAGAGGCGGAGCCTGCTCAGCTGACACTCTTGCAACACCTATCTGGCTGCCTGAGAACAGATGAATGTATTGTTCAAGGACGCTCTAGCCCTGTTGGAAACTTGGCCAGGGGATTCAATACCACCCTGATAATTCACCCGGGATTTAAAAAGCACTAAAACCTGCCCTGGTAAGCCCCCTTTTACCAGACTAGGTAGTTCAGGATATATTCAGTTGAGTTGCTGTTGTCATTCTGTTTTTGGGTTACCTGTAAGTAATTGTATGTTAATGTGCTGTACAATCCACAGTTGTAAAGCAGTGACTGCGTGTATACTATACTGGAAACATGTAGAACCTGTTTAGAAGAATACGATTCCCTATTGTGTTATTAACATTTTTACCAAGACTTCAATGTACTAAAATCAGTTCTCAGTCCATAGGGGATGAGGGGTAAAAAAAAGAGCAGTACACAGTATCATGGGCTGGGTTGCTTGTGATATCGTTTACATTTCTCGCTGAGGACTGTAGTTAAGGGTCATGTGTTTTATTATTTAGAGCTATGGCTATCTGCCTGGCTTGCCAGTACCTGGTAGAGAATGTTTATTAAGTCCCTCTGCCATAAATCTACACCCCAGACCCTGTTGCCAGTGGTGGATTCTCACACAGCCAGACCAGGGGAGAGTCCATCGCTCTCAGCGAAAAGAGCTCCGAATCTCTCTAAAGAAAGCCCGGTTCTGCTGTATGCAGATGTTTCACCCCACTCCTCCTCCTGTTTTCAGTGCTCTCCCTCCAGGACAGAATGAAATGAGAGCCTTCTTGCTAGGCAAGTCTTGCTCTCTACACTGGCTTCATTAATGAGCAGTAAGTAAATTCCACCTGACTGAGTGGCTGTCCTCTGTGCACAGCTGCTACTGTTATTGTTAACGTTGAGAAAGGCTGGTGTATCTGGGACTAAATGAGTGTCTTTCCATGCTAGTGGCATTGTGTTTGAGTTTAGATGGTCCACACATTGGATGCCTCAAGCCGCTTGGAATAAATACGGATGTATCAAAGCACATTTCTCTAGGTCTGCCACTCACTCAAACAGGGCATGGTCCAGTGGACTATTTACTAAGTGGTGTGTCCTGTTTTCTCTCTCTGCAGTTGTTTCAGTGGAAGCAGCTGGAGAATTTGTATTTCCGTGAGAAGAAATTTGCTGTAGAGGTGAACGACCCTGACAGGTGAGATGGAACAGACACTGGATGCATATAGTGATCCTGGGTTGTGTTCTGTAGGGTCAGTTTCTTTAGCACCTCAAAATGTTCGGTGCCTACTGAACTCAACCCAGGAATCTGTTGTCTTCTATTCTGATCCTAGCCTTTCTGAATCATAACAGGCGTAATTTCAGAGCCTAGTGTCAATGAGCTGACTCCAATACAATATCTTGCTAGTGTCGAATGAAGGCCTTCCTTCTTGCTGTAAAGGACTGCTGCAGTCAGTGTTCTCAGGACATTACAGCACTTCCAGCCTCAGTGCTGGATCACATGTTTAATATGGTGCTGCTAGCCATCTTGGTTGGAATTAAACATCTCTGTTCCAACACTGCATCTCTCCCCCATCAATGTATTGAATTACAGAACCAGTCATGAGATTAGTTTATGCAAGGAATTGTTTTCTAATCTCTGATTGTGTATGATTCTGATATCAGTACCCATCATGTTATTAAAAGTGTATCTATAGTTAGATATCCAGGTATTCAGTTGTTGTGTTGTCAGTTTGGATTAAAGAGATGAAATTACTCCTACCTAGCAGTAACATGAGGGATTAAAATTGTGTCTGTCTCTCTTTTTATCCGCAGAAGGATAGTTTCCAGGCGTACTTTCGGGCAGACTGGATTGGTCATTCACACGTGGTATGCCAGCCACTCTCTGATTAAGACCATCTGGGTGATGGCCATCAGTCAGCATCAGTTCTATTTGGACAGGAAGCAGAGCAAAGTGAGTGTGTCAGCAGCACAGCACTTACTGCTCTTCTCCTACCCTCATCCCCTTACCTGCATCTGTGCCTCTGTGCTGTTCCTAGCCTTATCAGGGCCTTGTCACCCCCACCACGCTCCTTCTCACTCCACTCCACATCTGAGTGCTACTGTCCTTGTCTTAACCTTTACTCCTCTGTTTGCTAACATGTTTCTTATGGTTGACTCAATTTAGTCGACTGGTCGATTGTTTGGTCGATCGGCTGTTGGTCGACCAAGATTTCTTTAGTCGAGCAGTAGCAAAAAATGTTTTTGTTAAATCATGGTGTACAAGACACCTGTCTGAGTGGACTGATCCATTGTTGGGATGGCATAGTCCATCAGTGTAAGACATACTACTGAAATTGTTTATGGTTATATTATGTAAGAATTATGGTGCAACACAAAAAAATTATTGTATTTTATAACAAATGCGCTTTCTCCCATGTTGGATAGTGGTCGCTGTCCGTGGTTTTGAAAAATATCAGTGTGCTTCCTAGACCATGTTGCTGTGTGCATAGTTGCAAAGCTAACCAGCATATTGGTGTTGAGAACAATGCGGCGGAGGTAGCAGCGGTTAGGAGACGAGAAAACAGCCCTTGACTTAATTGTCTATGAAAAGTGAGGAGAAAGGAAACCCCAACTTAATTAGGTCTATAATCAACAGCCTAACTGTTAAATGTGCCTGGCTTTATAAATCATCCATATATATCTCCAGAAATAAGACTGATCCTTCTTCTGCTGGATGTTTGTGTTAATAGCCTACTGATTCTGTGTGCACCAAGCCTCACGCAACCACAACATGTTAGATAAACAATTTCACAAATTCTGCTTTTTTAAATCTTTACTATGCTGTATTAAATGCTTTACAATATTTGTTTGTTAGACTAGCCTCTGGTATTATTTATAACTTATTTAGTGTTGTTTACACTCTTCCAAATTGTCCCAAAAACAAGTCAAATTTATTCCACACGTCTGAATTTCCCTTTCCTAATAAGCAACGGGTGAACATTCCCTGGTATCGAGTTTATTTGTCACTTCCTCTGCATCCATTTTGTGTTAGGAGTTTGTTATAACCAATTTATTGATGTGATTATTTTGTATTTAACCTTTATTTAACTAGGCTTGTCAGTTAAGAACAAATTCTTATTTACAATGACGGCCTACATATTATGATATGCTATAAGTCAGACCTTATTGGTCACGTGCATGTGATGCATACATGTGTCATGTAAGGAGAGCAAGTGTTGAGGGAATAGGGAATGTTTTTCCTAAACAAATTAGGCATTTTGAGAATAGAACTTTTCAGTCAGAAATATCTGTAATTATGTTGTAACTTCAGCAACATGGACAGCGCAATACACACTGTTGATGTTCTGTGGTGGTGACTGCAGCAGGGAGGAGAGGGAGACAACACTATAAACACTGATGTTCTGTGGTGGTGACTGCAGCAGGGAGGAGAGGGAGACAACACTATACACACTGTTGATGTTCTGTGGTGGTGACTGCAGCAGGGAGGAGAGGGAGACAACACTATAAACACTGATGTTCTGTGGTGGTGACTGCAGCAGGGAGGAGAGGGAGACAACACTATACACACTGATGTTCTGATGTTAAACACTGATGTTCTGTGGTGGTGACTGCAGCAGGGAGGAGAGGGAGACAACACTATACACACTGTTGATGTTCTGTGGTGGTGACTGCAGCAGGGAGGAGAGGGAGACAACACTATACACACTGTTGATGTTCTGTGGTGGTGACTGCAGCAGGGAGGAGAGGGAGACAACACTATACACACTGTTGATGTTCTGTGGTGGTGACTGCAGCAGGGAGGAGAGGGAGACAACACTATAAATACTGATGTTCTGTGGTGGTGACTGCAGCAGGGAGGAGAGAGAGACAACACTATAAACACTGTTGAAGTTCTGTGGTGGTGACTGCAGCAGGGAGGAGAGGGAGACAACACTATAAACACTGATGTTCTGTGGTGGTGACTGCAGCAGGGAGGAGAGAGAGACAACACTATAAACACTGTTGAAGTTCTGTGGTGGTGACTGCAGCAGGGAGGAGAGAGAGACAACACTATAAACACTGTTGAAGTTCTGTGGTGGTGACTGCAGCAGGGAGGAGAGGGAGACAACACTATAAACACTGTTGATGTTCTGTGGTGGTGACTGCAGCAGGGAGGAGAGGGAGACAACACTATAAACACTGATGTTCTGTGGTGGTGACTGCAGCAGGGAGGAGAGGGAGACAACACTATTAACACTGATGTTCTGTGGTGGTGACTGCAGCAGGGAGGAGAGAGAGACAACACTATAAACACTGTTGATGTTCTGTGGTGGTGACTGCAGCAGGGAGGAGAGGGAGACAACACTATAAACACTGTTGATGTTCTGTGGTGGTGACTGCAGCAGGGAGGAGAGAGAGACAACACTATAAACACTGATGTTCTGTGGTGGTGACTGCAGCAGGGAGGAGAGGGAGACAACACTATACACACTGTTGATGTTCTGTGGTGGTGACTGCAGCAGGGAGGCGAGGGAGACAACACTATACACACTGTTGATGTTCTGTGGTGGTGACTGCAGCAGGGAGGAGAGGGAGACAACACTATACACACTGTTGATGTTCTGTGGTGGTGACTGCAGCAGGGAGGAGAGGGAGACAACACTATAAATACTGATGTTCTGTGGTGGTGACTGCAGCAGGGAGGAGAGAGAGACAACACTATAAACACTGTTGAAGTTCTGTGGTGGTGACTGCAGCAGGGAGGAGAGGGAGACAACACTATAAACACTGATGTTCTGTGGTGGTGACTGCAGCAGGGAGGAGAGAGAGACAACACTATAAACACTGTTGAAGTTCTGTGGTGGTGACTGCAGCAGGGAGGAGAGAGAGACAACACTATAAACACTGTTGAAGTTCTGTGGTGGTGACTGCAGCAGGGAGGAGAGGGAGACAACACTATAAACACTGTTGATGTTCTGTGGTGGTGACTGCAGCAGGGAGGAGAGGGAGACAACACTATAAACACTGATGTTCTGTGGTGGTGACTGCAGCAGGGAGGAGGGGGAGACAACACTATTAACACTGATGTTCTGTGGTGGTGACTGCAGCAGGGAGGAGAGAGAGACAACACTATAAACACTGTTGATGTTCTGTGGTGGTGACTGCAGCAGGGAGGAGAGGGAGACAACACTATAAACACTGTTGATGTTCTGTGGTGGTGACTGCAGCAGGGAGGAGAGAGAGACAACACTATAAACACTGTTGAAGTTCTGTGGTGGTGACTGCAGCAGGGAGGAGAGGGAGACAACACTATAAACACTGTTGATGTTCTGTGGTGGTGACTGCCGCAGGGAGGAGAGGGAGACAACACTATAAACACTGTTTATGTTCTGTGGTGGTGACTGCAGCAGGGAGGAGAGGGAGACAACACTATAAACACTGTTGATGTTCTGTGGTGGTGACTGCAGCAGGGAGGAGAGGGAGACAACACTATAAACACTGTTGATGTTCTGTGGTGGTGACTGCAGCAGGGAGGAGAGGGAGACAACACTATAAACACTGTTGATGTTCTGTGGTGGTGACTGCAGCAGGGAGGAGAGGGAGACAACACTATAAACACTGATGTTCTGTGGTGGTGACTGCAGCAGGGAGGAGAGAGAGACAACACTATAAACACTGTTGAAGTTCTGTGGTGGTGACTGCAGCAGGGAGGAGAGAGAGACAACACTATAAACACTGTTGAAGTTCTGTGGTGGTGACTGCAGCAGGGAGGAGAGGGAGACAACACTATAAACACTGTTGATGTTCTGTGGTGGTGACTGCAGCAGGGAGGAGAGGGAGACAACACTATAAACACTGATGTTCTGTGGTGGTGACTGCAGCAGGGAGGAGAGGGAGACAACACTATAAACACTGATGTTCTGTGGTGGTGACTGCAGCAGGGAGGAGAGAGAGACAACACTATAAACACTGTTGATGTTCTGTGGTGGTGACTGCAGCAGGGAGGAGAGGGAGACAACACTATAAACACTGTTGATGTTCTGTGGTGGTGACTGCAGCAGGGAGGAGAGAGAGACAACACTATAAACACTGTTGAAGTTCTGTGGTGGTGACTGCAGCAGGGAGGAGAGGGAGACAACACTATAAACACTGTTGATGTTCTGTGGTGGTGACTGCCGCAGGGAGGAGAGGGAGACAACACTATAAACACTGTTTATGTTCTGTGGTGGTGACTGCAGCAGGGAGGAGAGGGAGACAACACTATAAACACTGTTGATGTTCTGTGGTGGTGACTGCAGCAGGGAGGAGAGGGAGACAACACTATAAACACTGTTGATATTCTGTGGTGGTGACTGCAGCAGGGAGGAGAGGGAGACAACACTATAAACACTGTTGATGTTCTGTGGTGGTGACTGCAGCAGGGAGGAGAGGGAGACAACACTATTAACACTGATGTTCTGTGGTGGTGACTGCAGCAGGGAGGAGAGGGAGACAACACTATTAACACTGTTGAAGTTCTGTGGTGGTGACTGCAGCAGGGAGGAGAGGGAGACAACTCTATAAACACTGTTGATGTTCTGTGGTGGTGACTGCAGCAGGGAGGAGAGGGAGACAACACTATAAACACTGATGTTCTGTGGTGGTGACTGCAGCAGGGAGGAGAGGGAGACAACACTATAAACACTGATGTTCTGTGGTGGTGACTGCAGCAGGGAGGAGAGGGAGACAACACTATAAACACTGATGTTCTGTGGTGGTGACTGCAGCAGGGAGGAGAGGGAGACAACACTATAAACACTGTTGAAGTTCTGTGGTGGTGACTGCAGCAGGGAGGAGAGGGAGACAACACTATTAACACTGATGTTCTGTGGTGGTGACTGCAGCAGGGAGGAGAGGGAGACAACACTATAAACACTGATGTTCTGTGGTGGTGACTGCAGCAGGGAGGAGAGGGAGACAACAGGTGCTAGTCAGTCACTCGCTGTTTTTAATGTATTTTTTACACAATGCAGCAAGTCTGAGCCAGGCCCAGCCCAATCGATTGGCTATTCAGTAGGCTATTCTTTTGACCAATCGATTGGTCGAAAGAACAGACGACTCTTGATCGACCAAGATTTTTTTTGTCTGGGACAGGCCTAATGTATCTGCCCCATTTTAATTGATGTATATTATAGTGTTCTTAGAATAGCCTAAGCATAGCTGTGGGGATTCTTGATTTCATGTCGACTTTCCTTGCTGCTCTATTTGATGAATCAACACAGAAGGACATTTTTTTACGTGTTTGTTTAGACGGTGCATATTTTGGTGGGTTATTTTAACTTACTGTCGTTACACAAGCTGAGTGTGAGTTATGATAGTTGCTCCGAGGGGTGAATGAGTGTGTGGCTGCAGTCGGGTGGGTTTCAGCCTTTCAGAAGCAGATGGTGCTCATCCAGGAATCGTGCTGAGAGAGGGCTCCTTTCCCAGCCTGGGCAGAAACATCAAATGGGGCTCTTATCTCGCTGAGCAGTCATTTAAGAATAAATACTGGTGTGTGACTGTTACCGTCTCCCTCTTTTTCCTTCTTCCCCTCCCCCTCTCTCTCCAGTCCAAAGTTACCACGGCCAGAAGTTTGGGTGACATCGCCATGGACCTGACGGAGATTGGAGCGCCCAGGATCAGTAAGCTGTCCAGCATGGAGAGTAAAGACCAGCTCATCATGGCCAGCAACAGATCCCTCATCTCAGCAGGTAGACAATGAGCTAACAATGGACAATGCTTGACGGACATATCGGTCCTATTGACTTCATAAAGACAAATGCTGATTAGATGAGATTGAAGTGATCATAATGGTTTTAATAGAATATCTGCCTGATGCAGGGTCAGGAGACTCTGATGTGAGCGAGGAGTTAAAGAAGGAGAAGATTGCTGACCTGAAGAATAAAGAGAAGGACTTGCAGGACTCTCTGACTCAGAAACTAGAGGAGCTCAAGAAGATCTGCCTGCGAGAAGCTGTAAGCATCTTCATCAGTACTTGAATGAAATAATTTCAATTAGATTATATCACTGCTGATTGTTCTCTTTTTGTTTTTCCAGGACCTGACAGGCAGGCTGCCTAAAGAGTACCCTCTGGACTCGGGTGAAAAGCCCCCCGCGGTGCGTCGGCGCATGGGGACAGCCTTCAAACTGGACGACCTCTTCCCCTATGATGCGGTTAGTATAGGAGTCACAGGATGGGAGCACTGGCTGTCATAAATATTATGTGTTCTTTTGGCTAATAAATCTTAGACTTGACTGACATTGTAATGCAACATTTTAATCGTGTGTGTGTGTGTTTGTGTGTGTGTGTGTGGAGGACATTCTCTATATACGACCAGGATAAGGAATTTCTAGTGATGAATATGCTTCTTTTATTCTGTGAATATCCCCTTTGCACTGATCTGCGTGCCTGTGTGCAAGTTACTAATCTCATCTGTTTCTACTGTGTCTTCTTGTCCTGCAGGATCCCCATCTCAGAAACCTGGAGAGCATGTTTGCCCTGCAGCAGAAGATCGTGGAAGCGGCCAAGAAACTAGCCAACGAGGCTGAGCTCTGTAAGACGGTGAAGAAGAAGAGGAGGAGGAACTGCCTGGACGCCATGAGGAAGCTGCAGGAGATTGAGGAGGAGATCAACAAATACAGGATCAAGACGGGCAAAAAGCCCACCCAGAGAGCATCAATAATCATAGCAGGTAGCCTACACCACGCCTTACCAACAGCCAGACATTGCATACAGTCACAGTGATAACACAGTTTAGATTGACTGTAGCATACTGAGGAATCACAATTCCTGTCAGAAGCGCCTTGTCTGTACTAGTCTGAAAGAAAGAAAGAAGACTTCAGGACATGGGTTTCTATCAGATGTGGCCTCTAATGAAAAGCCTAACACAAGCAACCTCCGTTTCTCCCCTTTTCTCAGATGATGTGAACCTTGCAGAACTCAGCTCACTGTCCGACAGTCTTACTCTGGACGATGGTGAGTGCTACGGAGGTTATATCATACATACATTAGCTATATTCTCTGTTCACATCTGTAGCATCCCCATAGCTTTTAGCAGGCTGTGACAATGACAGTTCCTTCTGTTCACCTGTGTGTTTTAGACGAGGATCTGGGAGGCCAAAGGCAACAGTCCCATTCTGTGCAGTACTCTCCCCGGCCCCACCACTCAGAAACCCTGAGCCTCCACTACCAGTCTGACCGACTGGCCTCAGCCCACGAGCAGTCCCAGGACCTCAGCCCCAACAACAGGTAAGAGCTCTTGCACGGGCCTGGCCACTGGCTACAGCTCTCCTGGCTCTGGG
The DNA here is from genome assembly GCF_034236695.1 of Oncorhynchus nerka. Lineage (NCBI taxonomy): Eukaryota > Metazoa > Chordata > Actinopteri > Salmoniformes > Salmonidae > Oncorhynchus > Oncorhynchus nerka. The sequence continues at coordinate 81,639,435 of NC_088410.1, read as the reverse complement.
TTGTTTTGTTACCCAGTCTGTTTCAGACTGTTATTCTTGGGGCCCAGGGAGCATCAGCGAGTATAGACCTGTAGAGGAGAACCAGGGAGAGCTGCCTGCATTCCTACCAGCCTCTTCTCCTGCTGCCCCCACAACCTTCTCTTATCAGCCCCAACACGCTCCATGTAAAAAAAGAAATAGACAGCAGTAAGCATGTCTCTGCCTGCTAAGGAAGAAACCACAATCCCAAGGAGGGGAAAATAGTCTGGGACCGGAAAGCTGCTCTGGAAACTCTGAATTTGAACGTATTCGCTCACTGCGTGAACATTTACCAAATGACTTGGATGATATGCTGCTGGGAGAGAGGAGAGCAGGAGTTCTACTGCTACTGTTTGGTAATGTTATTTGTTTACCGTTCCATGAAGCGAAAGATCAATGACCTATGAAATGACAGTCATCCAGGTGAAAATGATGACTGAAATCCCTGCACACAAGGATACAGCTTTAATATTATGTTTTGAGTGGCGAGGAGAGGGAGAGGCCGTGTAATCAAGGTAGAAGCTCCAAGTCTGGGAAAGGCATGGTTCTTATCTGTGTTTCAGATTAAATTATGGCAAAGTCCAGGAACCTTTCTACTACAATCACCAAGATGCCTTATCGAGCCACAAGCCTGCCTCTGCACACAGCATGCCTCCCACCCCCCTCCTCACCCGTAATGCCTACAGCAGCATCCAGTTCAGGTAGGTCAGGCCCGTATCCACAAAGCATCTCAGAAAGGTCCTAGGAATCCTTTTCAAACCTGTTTTAAGACAAAGAATCTCCCAGCTCAGAGCAGATTTTAGGACAATGTTAAAAGACTGCTCAGACAAACTCTGAGCCAGGAGTAAAATCAACTTGTAAAAATGATTCAACTGTTAATCATGACAGTTCGAGGTACCGCAAAGTAAAGATAGTGATGACGCTCATTGACATGCTGCAAATGATGGGGAATAGCCAATCGCGATGAGACATAGTACTCTGTGAACTATATAGCACCATTCAGACAACCACAGTGAATGTGACGGTACATCAAATTTTGCAATGGTCAAAATGCTTGTAATTTTAGCCTGACACGATCACTTTGCCTACTCTTTATTATTGCCTAATATGTTGGCATGCATAAGGCTTTTTTAACAAATTCAGATTGTTGTTAACAGCTGAATGTTTACAATAAAACTGTTTTATCAATACACTTGTCACTCCTGTCTAACAACTCTAAATATTTTTGGCACAGTAGGCATCAAGTCACTTGCCGATAATGTTGCATACAGTGTTTAAAAGATCTAACTTTCATCGAACACAATCAAGTTAACATAACCCTAGGATCAAGGCGAATTCAACTGCCAAACGTTAAGGCATGCCCAATTCAGACTGTTTTAACAACCTGATGTTGCGCTCCAAAGGGATAACTTGAAATGACAATGTAGGTAATTCAATAAGTGAAAGAAAAACATTGTTTATTTAGGTGTATCATGTGAAATAGGCCTCATAAGAAATCATTATCAAAAGTGGAAGAGGTACTGTTGCATGTAGGTTTAGATTATTTATGGGTTGATCATGTAGAAATATCAAAACAGGAACCACTGACTTGCTGCATTTTTCTATTATCAAGACACCTGCTGGTAACTCTTAACTGGTTAGGACAGCTCATGAAGTGTCCTAAATATGTCGACTAGGTGGGACTCTTATTACTAAAGAGGCTTCATGTATAGCTTTTATTTTTACCCATAAGAGTAGGAGTAAAATGTTTGTTCTCAGCACCAATTTTCTACTCTGAGATGTTTTGTGAATACAGGCCCTGGCCTCCATGACCTCCGTACACCCCTCACATACAAAGATGCCTCTGATGCTCCTCAACACCGACCAGGAGGCCCAATTAGACTAGCGTCCTGTCTAGACCTTTGTCCTCTGTATAACTTCTGGATGGGATTTCTAACCCTATGTCAGGTAGTGATCAATCTAACTCTGTATATAAGAAGGAGGATCATGTTGTTCATCATGATGTTGTTCGTTTCCAGGTCAGATGACGACCCCCAGCATTTCCGCCAGCGGAGTGGCAGTCTGGAGTCCCAGTCTCAAGAGACCACACCCCCGGCGCCAGCGTTCGTCCCGTTCCGCCGCAGCAACAGCACAGAGGTCCTGGACGATGGCTCATCCTACACCAGCCAATCCAGCGCGGAGTATACAGTGCCTGGGAACCATACCCACCGCCCCAGGGACCGCTGGCGTGGCAGGAAGGGCAACATCTATGCCAACACGGGCAGCATGCCCAACTTGGCACAGGCTGATGCCTGCTACAACACATACCAGCCCCCCCGGGCACCACGACCCACCACCACGGCCTACTATGTGACGGGCTACCCCAGCTACACAGAGCCAGAGCCCTACTCTAATGGAGTCTACATGTACAACAACGAGTTAGAGGGTCACTACAACGTTAACCCTTCATACCACGCCGCGCCGGCCAACCACGGACATGATGTGTACAGCAGTCGCTATGGTGACGACGAGATGGACAGTATGGCTCAGAACCCCTACGCCACCCTGAGGCCGCCCAGGAACCGTCAAGCTCTGCCCAGGACGGAACATTTGACCAAGAACATCCAGAAGGCGCTGGTGGCAGAGCACCTGAAAGGCTGGTACCAGCGCAATGCAAGCCACAAGCAACCACAGACCTACGACTACAACCAGATGGGTTCCCAGCAGAGCCTGGGTTACCAGACCATGCCAGCTCCCTACAGCAGGAACACATCCTACTCCTCAGGTACAGACAGCCTGCAAACTCTCTCATCTCACATGCAAACAAAATGATATTCCAGTCTGTTAGTCAAAGGCAATTATCTGGTTTCACTTAAATGGGCAATGCAAAAGGACATGCATCAGCCTTCTCTGCATTCAAGCATGTCAATGAATGCTAACATTCAGTCACTCATTTGCGTTCTATATCTCAGAGATAAATTATCCTATTGTAACTTTTCTTTGTTGTGGTTTCTGTTCCAGTCTCGTCACAGCAGTCCTCCACAGAAGGAGGCTGGCGCGGTCACCTAGGAGGGGGTATGTCAGAGTTCCACATGCCCCTACCGGTGCAGCAGCCTTACCCCTCCTACGGCACCGCTCACTACAGCCAGCACGCCCACAACAGGTGAGAGAAGTCATTCTTAGTCCCAATTCAGCTCCGTATCTGATTGGCTGTCCCTGATCCTACTTAATTAACAATGGAGCTAAACACCACTACTGTGTCATTGTGGAGAATGGATGCTCCCTGGAAAAAATGAAGCTTCTCTTTGGTTTTATCGGCCACACACCATTTTGACCTGTGTGTCTGACATTCCCTTGCTGACCATGATATGTCCCAGAAGTGTTGGAAACAGTTTGATAGTTGGTGCTCACTCACTTGCAGGCCAATTAGCATGGCTGCTTGAAATGGATTATAGCGTCTGTCTGCGCAGCCAGTGGTTAGCTCTTCATCTTACTGGCCTTAGGAATGGTTCTTCTTCTTCTCCTGCTTTAACTGTCCACTGGGCTGCTCTCTTCATAGATATGGCTCCTCTTGCTCCTCCTACCAGCACTCTAAGGACTCTTGGTACATCCCTGATGGCCAGAGGTGCTGTGCCTTTGTCCCTGCTAGCTCTTTATCCTCCACCACCTCTCCTCCTTTCCTTCCTCCTCCCCTGGCTGTGGGCTCCGGCTGGGCCCAGGGCCAGGGCTCCAGTCCCCTGCAGCAGCCCCACAGCTACAGAAGCCAGAGGCTTAGTAAAGTCTCCTTTGCTAAGTGTAGCCCACGATAGTAGTAAGTAACCAGCTACCAGTCTGTCCTCAGCGTGACTTCATTGCTTGCTTGTTTTTTTTAAAAGTGAGCTTAAACAATGTCCTGCTCTGTGCTTTGGGCTTCTCTTTTTCAATTAGTATCAAAGCTGTTTGTTTGGGCCGTCTCTTTCTCCTTCTCTATGATAAGAGAACTGCATGGCTTTTATGATTGTTGTTCATTTCTGCCATCTCTTTCAGCTGCCATACCAAATTGTCATCCAGCGGTTACATTTCTCTTAAGGGGTGTGCATAGACATACACCACTTAAACTGTCAGTTACCCCCGCTGTCTCCTCTCCCACCCCATTATCACTATCACTGACCTTTGGCCCTCTCGTGCACAGATGTCCCACAGCAGGGTATGGGTGGAGGAGCTGTGATAGACTGGTGCCGGGGCCAGCAGTGGCTACAGGGTCATTAGAGAGGTTTGATTCTGGTGCCTGTCATGGTACTGAGTTCTGACCACCGAAATTAAACACCCGCGCTAAAGAAAGGGTGAGAGAAGAAACAAACTACCGCCACAGATTATATGGTGTTGGTGGTGACTCATTTTGTGCGTGGCAGTAAAAAAACAACAACACAAGACTGCTTTGGTTGTCCTAGTACTCTTTACTCTATGGTGGTGTACACTGGTGGTGGTGGGGGTGGTGGGGCAGCAGCTTTGGAAGTGGTGGTATCTGTGGAAGAAGGCAAGTGACCCTGCATTTTGGATATTTGAATCCTGCGTGTGTTTGATGCTTGTTGTTCATCTGTCCATCTGCTTTGTTTTAAGGTGTGTGAATAGTTTAATCCTGGTGGAACACACTAACTAACACCTGCCATTTTGAAACTGGGATATAACTCTCTTAAAGGTGGAGTGTTCCATTTAATTTCTCCAGTGCTGTGTTCCAATGAAGTAACAACCCAGGGTTAAATTACTCAAATAACTTCACCAGTGGAGAAGTCTCTTTTCTTGGATTGTATTATCAGTTTTTTGTTGCTAGCCTAACCTGTATACATCCTGTATGTGTTGCAGACCCAATGTAGATGTGAACCAAACAGAAACCTACATCAACAGCCAAACGAACTGCAGCTTGGATCCAGATGACCAGAGACTTTACTGGCATGAGGGCTCCTCCAAACCTGGAACTATAGTGTAGCAGTCAGGGCCATCAACTCTCTCAACTTCCACTTTGTGACACTAACATGTGCCTTGGACTGCACTTACCTGTTTTTCTGGATGGAAATAGGATCCAAAGAATCAAATATCAACCACTGTGGAATTCACACAGGGGAGGACCTTAAGTCTAAGTACAGCTGATTTGAGTTCTCATACACGGAATTGCCAAACAAAGTAGGTCCACCTGCGTACGCTCTCTGAAAGCAGAATTACAACACGGTCACCTGATCTGAATGTTCTGGATTGCTAGGGGGGGGTGTTTGTCTGTGCACTGAGTTGCACTTGGTGCTGTGGCTGGTTGGGTTAGCCTGAGAGGCTGGCATGAGGATGGAGGATAATGAACATGACTTGTCCTGCAAGATCGATAATTGGGCAAGCTTTATGCTCACCAGTACAATGACAGATCTCTCCAATATTGACACTTTTAAATGTTGAAATGAAGGATTGAAATTGGATTTTGAGTGTGAAGATGACTAGCAATGGCGACCTGCTGAAACGTTCTCCAGTCAACTACTGATTTCTAGAGCCCATTCTATGATAGTGTTTGTAGATACTGTACAGCACTTTGTGCTATTCTTAGGTTGTCAGTCTTTTTGCACCAGCCATTTAACACAGTATTTGGACCTCTCTCTTGTTCTCAGTAATTTGATCATCTTTACTGCCAAATGCTTCAGTCTAACCATTAAAGTCTAGACTCAACCATGTCAGCTTTTATACTTTCAAAGACCATGTTAACACTATCAATGCCGGTTATGTAATGTGTCCACTCTATTACACGGCTTCATTTTATTGCTCAGTGCAGTGAGACAAAATGTCAGTTTTAAATGCTCATTGCATCCCATGCTGGAATCCATGGACTGGTGCTTTCGATTCCTCTCAATAAGGAATTTGTATGTACATGTTGATAATGTAAATACATTGTACAGAACTGTTTTTGGAGCATTTTTTATATATTTTAAGAAGCATGTTATGAATAGTAAACCATCACATTTGTCAAGCTGGTTCTTAGTCGTTTGTATAATTTGAAATGCGTTTGAATTAAAACAAATATTTTGAGCTACGTCCTCAGTTTATTCATGTTTTAGTCTATAAAATGGTTGTGATGACTGTCTGTTGAGGATCTGAGAAGAACTGAAAAACACATCTCCTGTAACTGATTCAGTAAAACACAGGATTTAAATCGAGAGCCGTAAAGAAAGTTCAATGCTTTTTTAAACTTAAGATAATGAACTTTAAAGAGCTCAGGACTATAATGACTATTTTACATTGCTATTATCCCCCCCTAAATAAATCAGTTTCAGTAAAGTGTCAGATGAATGGCTTTGGATTGGGATGTTTTTCAATATGACTGTGACAAACATTTCCCACCAGACTATGTAATTACTACTTCTGTTCTAACCATCACCACAGTAACATATCTATCTCCCTGCACTTGCTATGGACATGTTAGAGGGATGAAATATGCCTGACACAGAAGATGTTAACCCCTCGAGCTTGTGTGGTGGAGGAGATCTTCGTGGGCTATGCGCCGAATACAACAGTGAAATGCTTACTTACGAGCCCCTAGACAACACTGCAGTTTCAAAAAATATGGATAAGAATAAGAGATTAAAGTAACAAGTAATTAAAGAGCAGCAGTAAAAAAGAACAATATATACAGTGGGTTGCCAGTACAGAGTCGATGTGCGGGGGCACCGGCCAGTTGAGGTAGTATGTACATGTAGGTTGTGTTAATTAAAGTGACTATGCATAGATAACAACAGAGTGGCAGTGGTGTGGAGAGGGGAGGGGGGGCAAAGCAAATAGTCTGGGTAGCCATTTGACTAGATGTTCAGGAGTCTTGTGGCTTGGGGTAAAAGCTGTTTAGAAGCCTCTTGGACCTAGACGGCGCTCTGGTACCACTTGCCATGTGGTAGCAGAGAGAACAGTCTATGACTAGGGTGGCTGGAGTCTTTGACAATTTTTAGGGCCTTCCTCTGACACCGCCTGGTATAGAGGTACTGGATGGCAGAAAGCTTGGCCCCAGGGATATACTGGGCCGTTCGCACTGCCCTCTAGTGCCTTGCGGTCGGAGGCCAAGCAGTTGCCATACCAGGCAGTGATGCAACCGGTCAGGATGCTCTCGGTGGTGCAGCTGTAAACCTTTTGAGGATCTGAGGACCCATGCCAAATCTTTTCAGTCTCCTGAGGGGGAATAGGTTTTGTCGTTCCCTCTTCACGACTGTCTTGGTGTGCTTGGACCATGTTAGTTTGTTGGTGAAGTGGACACCAAGGAACTTGAAGCTCTCAACCTGCTCCACTGCAGCACCATTGATGAGAATGGGGGCGTGCTCAGTCCTCTTTTTCCTGTAGTCCACAATCATCTCCTTTGTCTTGATCACGTTGAGGGAGAGATTGTTGTCCTGGCACCACATGGCCAGGTCTCTGACCTCCTCCCTATAGGCTGTCTCGTTGTTGTCGGTGATCAGGCCTACCACTGTTGTGTCTTCGGCAAATGTAACTATGGTGTTGGAGTCGTGCCTGGCCGTGCAGTCATGAGTGAACAGGGAGTACAGGAGGGGGCTGAGCACGCACCCCTGAGGGGCCCCTGTGTTGGCCCCCTCTATTTCTCTCTCCCTCCCCTCTCTCGACCTGAACCCTAGGACCATGCCTCAGGACATCCTGGCCTGATGACTCCTTGCTGTCCCCAGTTCACCTGGTCGTGCTGCTACTTCACTCTTCTGTCTACGGCTATGGAACCCTGACCTGTTCACCGGACGTGCTACCTCTCTACCACACCTGCAATTTCAACCTCTGAATGCCCGGCTATGAAAAGCCAAGAGACATTTACTCCTGATGTTCTGACAAGGTGCACTCTCTACAACCACTGTGATTATTATTTGACCCTGCTCATCATCTATGAACGTTTGAACATCTTGGAGAACAATCTGGCCTTAATGGCCACGCACTGTTATAATCTCCACCCGGCACAGTCAGAAGGGGACTTGCCACCCCTCAGAGCCTGGTTCCTCGCTAGGTTTCTTCCTAGGTTCCTGCCTTTCTAGGGTTTTTTTCCTAGCCACCGTGCTTCTACATCTGCATTGCTTGCTGTTTATGGTTTTAGGCTGGGTTTCTGTATGGAACTTTGTGACATCTGCTGATGTAAAAAGGGCTTTAGAAATACATTTGATTGACCTATATCAGAGTAGCAGAGTATAAAGTGTCATAGCTGTAAACAACTGTTGCTAGCCTCAGGTTTTGGCTCCATTTTGTCACCGCTGTGTAGTCAAACTGGTTTTGTCTCTGCATAAGCTGTAAACCAGACAAAACCAGTTTGTTTAAAGACAGACGCCCACTCTGTCCTTCCCACGTATGACAAGCTAAAGTCAACCGCACTGAACCTGGGCCTGTTTAGGAGGGTGCAACATTGAAGAACATTCAGATAGAAATGTACATATATGATTGTCATGCTCATTGGGAAATGAGGCAGGTTGACATTTATTGAGGTGAATCTGTACACAGCTAGAAACATAACTGTTTTGCTGCACCTGTGATAAAATGTGCAAAACTGTACACAACCAGTAAACTTTAATTTAATTTGATCTTGTCCTGGAGGCTGAACTGAGCAATTTCCACTAGATGGGCCAGCTGCAATGTCAAAATTGGCTATATATTGTAAAGATGAAGGAAAAGAAAAAAGGCTTTTTGGACTTAATTTAAGATAAGGGTTAGGCATAAGGTTAGCAGTGTGGTTAGGTTTTAAATAATATTTTATGACTGTGGCAGCTAGTGACTACCCTGCAGAGCTTCCTCCAGTACATGAGTCATTCCAATAATGCCAACCTGCGGAAATGTGTCGGCTCTATTTATCACATTTCTTTCTACATTCTGAAGGTTTCACCTCACTGGATAGTCAATACTCCATGTAGTGAGAGTGTGATTCCTGAACATGGAGCCTCCACTCTTCCGCGTGGACCAGTATGTGACCCCAAGGCAGCAGCTACTCTTACTGGAGTCCAGCAAAAATGAAGGCAGTAATATACTATTAGAAGCATTGGTTTTTCCATTTATGTTTCAAGGTTGGACTTTACCACGTATAGCCCATTAGCGTTAGCACGTATAGCTTGTTAGCACGTAGGGCGCACTGATTGATGTCAGCTTGTTAGTCAGTATGTGTTACACCTGTGCTATTTGCCATCTCGTTAGTGGAAAGGTGTTTCCCCTGTGCTGGCCCAGGTGCTATTTAAGTTGTCTTGATAGATGCGGAGGGTTAACACCTTTAGGTGACTCGCCCTATTTTTCTAGACAAACAATATTTTATCTGGTTTTGTTTTGCTCCACCTTTTTGGTTTGCTTCTTATCTTTAAGTTGTGGGTTTTTCTTTTGTTTGCCTCTTGGGCAAATTCAGTGGGCACTCATGGTGGGTGTCTTTCAGGTTCCAGTTGTTGTTGCTAGTCATCTGTCAGTGGAGACCCCCATGAGTGTCTTTTAGAACCCCTCCTAAAACTCCATCTGTTTTGTTTTGTTTGTTGTCAATGACACTTTGTTAGTTCCCCCTTCTGTTTGAGTGACATTATTTGGTTTCTTGCTGGGGAACGTAACATATACATTATTTAAAAATAATAATGTAAACATACATTTTTACAACAGATATCACAATACATTAAGTGTGTGCCTACTGGCCATTACTGTTGTCGTGTCTTTACTATCATTAAATTGAAGACATAGCTTTTTATCAAAGATTCTCTGTAATTAGTATTACGCGATCAACTGATTAATCACGTAACTGTAATTAACTAGGAAGTCGGGGCACCAAGGAAAAATATTCAGATTAAAGTTATAATTTCCGAAAATAACTTTTCAGATATTTTATCTGATCAATTAGTCTTCAAATTAATGAATTATTTACTTTACCTCACGTTAGTCTCATTCCAAACGTAGTAAAATGTTGGTTATCTGCACGAACCCAGTCTTCACTATGAGTCATCCATACATCAATTGTCTTAAATCATTTATTTATTACTAACTAAGTAATTCACAGAAATGCACACACAAACAGTAAATATAGTTACAAGAAATGATAAGAGAATGTGCCCTAGTGGGCTAAACCGGCATGGCGGCTTGTTAGACAAAAGGGGAAGTGGGGGTCGACTAAGAAGTCACTACAGAGTGATAATTATAACAATTGAAATACTAATCGTTTGCACATGAACGCTCACTCATTTGGGAACAATTGCAATCAATATATATATTCACACTCAGTGTGTCGTCTTGATCGCTGGTGAAAAGTTTGTTTCTGTTGGAGAGTTTCGTCCTCTCTCTCTCTGTGTCTTGGTTAGAGGGGATAGTTCAGAATGACATGCATTCATTACTTATAGAATGGATGTTTCAGCGGTTGTCGTTCTTCGGGTTCAATGTTACCGAATTCCTAGCTGCAGACTAGTAATTCATATCAAAGACTTGTTCTTATTCTGTCGGTATCGATTGTCTAAGAGTTTAACCACGTGGTATGGCTAAAAGATTCAGCAATGGTCTACAACCTTTGTCCCCTCCTAATGGAGAAATACATGTTCTGGTGATCATTTCTCAAAGTTGGGTTTTATTCGGAATTGTAGAAAGGGGCTGTCCCAGGACGCCTGTCCCTAACTGGGCTCAGGGGCGGTCCTCTGATTTAGTTCAATCCAATTCCCTTTTTGAGTTTTCATTCATTAAACAGTCCGAAATCACATTGTAAAATTGTGTAAACAGTATCATACTCACTCATTCATCTTATACAACAATTAGATGTAAACCTCATATCTGAGGCTATTATATAAACAGCGTTATGGTAATGTGGCCACCCCGTCTCCCATGAGCTTCCCCAAGTTGTAACAAACGGACCAGTTCGTAGCTGGATTCTTCACCGATCTTTTATACTTTCTCCGGAACATGAAATTTGTTCGTACCTCAAGTTCTGTGAGGTGGAAGGAATTCCTTTGTTCTCTATGAAAATGTACTCTCTCTATACTGTGTGTCCATGAGGAGATCCTCAGGAATTTACGACGTCTCTCTGGCAACAGCAGCCTAGTTGAAGGAGGAAAGGGGGAGGCAGGGAGAGGGGGATGGGGCTCGCCACACCCAAAGAGGCAACGTCATGACACTACTACAACACACAATCTAGGTGTACAGTACGTGTGTGTGTGACTCTTCACAGTCCTCGATGTTCCATTAGGTGTATTTTTATCATTTTTATTTTACTGCTTGAGTGAGTTACTTGATGTGGAATAGAGTTCCATGTGTCCAGATGCCACTCCTGAGTTGTCTTGGCTGTGTGCTTAGGGTCATTGTTCTGTTGGAAGGAGAACTTTCACCCCAGTCTGAAAACCTGCTACAGAGCGCTCAGGACTTCATGTACTTTGCTCTGTTTATCTTTGCCTCGATCCTTACTAGTCTCCTAGTCCCTACTGCTGAAAAACATCTCCACAGCATGATGCTGCCACCACCATGCATCACCATAGGGATTGTTCCAGGTTTCCTCCAGACGTGACGCTTGGCATTCAGGCCAAATAGTTTAATCTTGTTTTCATCAGACCAGAGAATATTGTTTCTTATGGTCTGAGAGTCTTTAGGTGCCTTTTGGCAAATACCAAGCGGGCTGTCATGTGCCTTTTACTGAGGAGTGGCTTCCGTCTGGTCACTCTACCATAAAGGCCTGATTGGTGGAGTGTTGCAAAGATGATTGTCCTTCTGGAATGTTCTCCCATCTCTAAAGAGGAACTCTAGAGCTCTGTCAGAGTGACCATCGGGTTCTTGGTCACCTCCTTGACCAAGACCCTTCTCCCCCGATTGCTTAGTTTGGCCGGGCGGCCAGCCCTAGGAAGAGTCTTGGTGGTACCAAACTTCTTCCAATTGAGAATTATGGAGGCCACTGTGTTCTTGGGGACCTTCAATGCTGCAGAAATGTTTTGGCACACTTCCCCAGATCTGTGCCTTGACACAATCCTGTTCGGAGCATTACAGACAATTCCTTTCACCTCATGGCTTGGTTTTTGCTCTGACATACACTGTCAACTGTGGGACCTTATACAGACAGGTGTGTACCTTTCCAAATCCTGTTCAATCAATTTAATTTACCACAAGTGGACTCCAATCAAGTTGAAGAAACATCTCAAGGATGATCAGTAGAAACAGGATGCACTTGAGCTCAATTTCGAGTCTCATAGCAAAGGGTCTGAATACTTATATAAAGAAGGTATTTCTTAAAACCTGTTTTTGCTTTGTCACTATTGTGTATTGTGTGTAGATTGCTAAGGATTGTTTTCTTCATTTAATCAATTTTAGAATAAGGCTGTAACGTTATGAAATGTGGAAAAAGTCAAGGGGTCTGAATACTTTCCGTTGGCACTGTAGAGTAGGTGGTGTAAAGCCATAACATATACATTTTTCCAGCAACATACTATGACCGATAATGTCAAAAGCCGCACTGAAGTCTAACAAAACAGCTCCCACAATCGTTTCGTTATCATTTTCTCTCAGCCAATCATCAGTCATTTGTGTAAGTGCCGTGAATGTTGAATGAGCTTCCCTATACGTGTGCTGAAAGTGTGTTGTTAATTTATTTACTGTAAAATTGCATTGTATGTGGTCAAGCACACATCTTCCAAAGGTTTACCAAAGGTTGATAACAGGCTGATTGGTCAACTATTTGAGCCAGTAAAGGGGGCTTTACTATTCTTAGGTAGCATAATTACTTTTGCTTTCCTCTAGGCCTGAGGTCACACACTTTTTTGTAAGCTTAGATTGAAGAGATGTTAGAAAGGAGTGGCAATATCGTCCGCTATCATCCTCAGCTATTTTCCATCCAAGTTGTCAGACCCAGGTGGCATGTCATTATTGATAGACAACAATAATGTTTTTACCTCTTCCACACTCACTTTACAGTATTCAAAATCACAATGTGTTTCTGTCTTTTATAATTTGGTCGGTTTTACTTGGATGTGTTGGTTCCGTATTTGTTGTTGGCATGTCATGCCTGAGTTTGCTCATCTTGCCAATGAAAAAATCAATATCAGTTGGTTTTGTGATGAATGAGCCATATGATTCAATAAATGATGGAGCTGAGTTTGCCTTTTTGCCCAAAATTTCATTTAAGCTGCTCCAAAGCTTTTTACTATGCTACTAAACTCAGCAAAAAAAGAAATGTCTCTTTTTCAGGACCCTGTCTTTCAAAGATAATTCGTAAAAATCCAAATAACTTTGCAGATCTTTATTGTAAATGGTTTAAACACTGTGTCCCATGCTTGCTCAATGAACCATAAACAATTAATGAACATGCACCCGTGGAACGGTCGTTAAGACACTAACAGCTTACAGACGGTAGGCAATTTGGGTCACAGCTATGAAAACTTAGAACACGAAAGAGGCCTTTCTACTGACTCTGAAATACACCAAAAGATAGATGCCCAGTGTCCCTGCTCATCTGTGTGAACGTATGTTAGGCATGCTGCAAGGAAGCATGAGGACTGCAGATGTGGCCAGGGCAATAAATTGCAATGTCCGTACTGTGAGACGCCTAAGACAGCGCTACAGGGAGACAGGACGGACAGCTGATCATCCTCGCAGTGGCAGACCACGTATAACAACACCTGCGCAGGATCGTAACATCTGAACATCACACCTGCGGGACAGGTACAGGATGGCAACAACAACTGCCTGAGTTACACCAGGAACGCACAATCCCTCCATCAGTGCTCAGACTGTCCACAATAGGCTGAGACAGGCTGGACTGAGGGCTTGTAGGCCTGTTTTAAGGCAGGTCCTCACCAGACATCACCAGCAACAACGTCGCCTATGGGCACAAACCCACCGTCGCTGGACCAGACAGGACTGGCGAAAAGTGCTCTTCACTGATGAGTCGCGGTTTTGTCTCACCGGGGGTGATGGTCGGATTCGCATTTATCACCGAAGGAATGAGCGTTACACCCAGGCCTGTACTCTGGAGCGGGATCGATTTGGAGGTGGAGGGTCCGCCATGATCTGGGGTGGTGTGTCACAGCATCATCGGACTGAGCTTGTTGTCATTTCAGGCAATCTCAATGCTGTGCGTTACAGGGAAGACATCCACCTCCCTCATGTGGTACCTTTCCTGCAGGCATGACCCTCCAGCATGACAATGTCACCAGCCATACTGCTCGTTCGGTGTGTGATTTCCTGCAAGACAGGAATGTCAGTGTTTGCCATGGCCAGCGAAGAGCCCGGATCTCAATCTCATTGAGCACGACTGGGACCTTTTGGATCTGAGGGTGAGGGATAGGGCCATTCCCCCCAGAAATGTCCAGGAACATGCCGGTGCCTTGGTGGAAGTGTGGGGTAACATCTCACAGCAAGAACTGGCAGATCTGGTGCAGTCCATGAGGAGGAGATGCACTGCAGTACTTAATGCAGCTGGTGGCCACACCAGATACTGTTACTTTTGACCACCCTTTGATCCCCCTTTGTTCAGGGACACATTCTTCCATTTCTGTTAGTCACATGTCTGTGGAACCTGTTCAGTTTATGTCTCAGTTGTTGAATCCTATGTTCATACAAATATTTACACATGTTAAGTTTGCTGAAAATTAACACAGTTGACAATGAGAGGACGTTTATTTTTTGCTGGGTTTATATACTGTATGATTTGTCTTTGTTTCATAGTATAGTTTCTTCTTCTTTTTGTTCTGTTTAGTCACATGATTTCTCAATTTGCAGTAGGTTTGCCAATCGCTTATGCAGCCAGACTTATTTGCCATTCCTTTTGCCTCATCCCTCTCAACCACAACATTTTTCAATTCCTGAGCAATCCACAGGGATTTAACCATTTTTACAGTCATATTCTTAATGGGTGAATGTTTATTAGTAACTGGAGTAAGCAATTTCATAAATGTGTCAAGTGCAGCGTCTGATTGCTCGTCAATACACACCACAGACCAGCAAATATGATTTACATCATCAACATAGGAATCACTACAAAACCTATTGCAGAACCTCTTATACACAATATTAGGTCCAGCCTTTTGAACTTTTGGTTTTCCTAGATATGGCCACCAAATTGTAATCACTACATCCGATGTATTTCGATACTGCTTTAAAGCAAAAGATGTGATCAATACATGTGGAGGATTTAATTCCTGTGCTGTTTGTAAATACTCTGGTTCAACAGCTTGGGTTGTATGTACAATTGAAGTCTGAAGTTTACATAAACCTTAGCCAAATACATTTAAACTCAGTTTTTCACAATTCCTGACATTTAATCCTTGTAAAAAAGGTCAGTTAGGATCACCACTTTATTTTAATAATGTGAAATGTCAGAATAATATTAGAGATAATGATTTATTTCAGCTTTTATTTCTTTCATCACATTCACAAGTTGGATGAATTTTGGCCCATTCCTTCTGACAGAGCTGGTGTAACTGAGTCAGGTTTGTAGGCCGTCTTGCTCGCTCAAGCTTTTTTTTCAGTTCTGCCAACAAATTGCCAATAGGATTGAGGTCAGGGCTTTGTAATGGCCACTCCAATACCTTAACTTTGTTGTCCTTATGCCATTTTGCCACAACTTTGGAAGAATGCTTGTGGTCATTATCCATTTGGAAGACCCATTTGCAACCAAGCTTTAACTTCCTGACTGATGTCTTGAGATGTTGCTTCAATATATCCACAGAATTTTCCACCCTCATGATGCCATCTATTTTGTTAAGTGCACCAGTCCCTCATGCAGCAAAGCACCCCCACAACATGATGCTGCCACCCCCGTGCTTCACGGTTGGAATGGTGTTCTTCGATATAGGACTTGTTTTACTGTGGATATAGATACTTTTGTACCTGTTTCCTCAAGTATATTCACACGGTCCTTTGCTGTTGTTCTGGGATTGATTTGCACTTTTTGCACCAAAGTACGTTCATCTCTAGGAGACAGAATGCGTCTCCTTCCTGAGCGGTATGACGGCTGCGTGGTCCCATGGTGTTTATACTTGCGTACTATTGTTTGTACAGGTGAACTTGGTACCTTCAGGTGTTTGGAAATGGCTCCCAAGGATGAACCAGACTTTGTGGATGTCTACAATTTTCTTTCTGAGGTCTTGGCTGACTTCTTTTGATTTTCCCATGATGTCAAGCAAAGAGGCACTGAGTTTGAAGGTAGGCCTTGAAATACATCCACAGGTACACCTCCAATAGCCTCAAATGATGTCAATTAGCCTTTCAGAAGCTTCTAAAGCCATGACATTCTTTTCTGGAATTTTCCAAGCTGTTTAAAGACACAGCCAACTTAGTGTATGTAAACTTCTGACCCACTGGAATTGTGGTACAGTGAATTATAAGTGAAATAATCTGTATGTAAACAATTGTTGGAAAAATTAATTTTCATGTCCTAACCAACTTGCCAAAACTATAGTTTGTTAATTAGCAAGAAATTTGTGGAGTGGTTGAAAAACAAGTTTTAATGACTCCAACCTAAGTGTATGTAAACTTCTTATCTCCTCACAGTGTTATGCTTCTAAACTCCAGTGAACTCTGAGTAGGTCTCGGAGGTTTCCAAGTCCTTGAGTTTACCCTGGACAGAGAGGGAGAAAGAGAAAGGGAGGGAGAGACAGACATTCTTCTGCAGCTGTCTTCCCCAGTCTCTCTCTCTGCTTCCTCCCTAGACACCAGCTGCACTAGAATATCACTACTGCTGTTCCAGCTGACACACAACTACACAAACAATGGGCTCCCTATGTTCTGTATGTCTATACACCACAAACACACTCCCCCGATGTCAAATACAGGTATGTGTCCCAAGTGTGGCTAGACCGTGCCTGCTGCTAACCCTGCTCAGCTTAAAGCAACTATAAGTCATGATGGTAAGTCATCACGCCTCAGGGCAGCAGATCCTATCTCTGCTCAGGGAACAATCCCACTGGGCACAGACCTTGATTTGCATTTGGTTGAGTTATCAACGAATGTGAATTCAATATGAAATCATCAAAAAATTCACCATGTCATTGGATTTAGGTTAAACATTTGGTGAAAAAAAAAGTAAATTCCTCACTTTGATGAATTTCTTTCAAATCCAATCTGTTTTTCATGTTGTTTCATCATCACATTACATTTTTTGTTGTTGAAATGACATGGAAACAACATTGATTCAACCAGTTTTTGCCCAGTGGGATACTCCTTATAGTTGAGGAGTGGATAGCTGGAGTGGATAGCTGGAGCTTGGAGTTCATTGTTCATGAGATCATGTATAACCTTCCCATGAGTAATATAGGGTAGAGATATCTCCTCTGCAGGTTATTAAAGTGGTCTCATCAGGATATAACAGACTGACAGGATTGTTATGGTCATCATCTCTGTGTTGTATAGTGAACATCACGCTTTACAATGAGAGACCCCATAGCACAAAGCTGGTGAATGACAGATTGTTTGTTGGACTGATGATGAGGCTAACCAGCTTAACCATCCCAAAGCCTCTCGGGGCAAGCCAAGCATGCCGGGGGGCATGATGGGTCAACGGATGCACAGCCAGCTCACAGGGTTGAAGTGTGCCTGGATTAGCTGACACTTAATGAATGTTGCGTTATGCTGAATTACTACCTTTCATGCCAACGACTGAGTTGTTGCAACAAAGAGAACAAGAGACAGATGTAATCTTCAAACCAGTAACAGCACATGAGGAAAACACAGTGTGTCAAAATGCTAAATACAAACTACATGCCAGCCAACTGTGGTCAAATGTATTCATACAGGAAAGTAAAAGACACCTGTTGGTGTGGTCATGGTCTGACAGTGATGACCAATTAGATAACACTGTTGAATCCCAGTTCAAATGATTCATCCAGGTCTCAGAGTAGACATAACATAGTAAATCTAAATCCGGGACATTCAAATTAGTATGCTATGTAACATTTGGTATGGTTACACAAGACAGAAGGTTACTTAAGGCAAAAACGAAAGTAGGGTGGTTGGTCGTGGTGGATGGATTGGTGGGCGTATAACGTGAACGTCAAGCAACCCAAAGGTTGCGTGCTTGAATCTCATCATGGGCAAGTTTAGCATTTTAGCTATTTAACAACTTTACATACTACTGTTTACCTACTTTGCAACTACTTATCATGTTAGCTAACCCTTACCCTAACACTAACCCTGTAACCTAACTCCTAACCTAACCCCAACCTTAACCCCTAACCCCTAGTCTAGCTAACCTTATCCACTGAGCTAGCGTTAGCCATCTAGCTAATATTAGCCACAAGAAATTCTTAACAGATTGTAAGAATTGCAATTCGTAATATATCATACAAAATGGATAATGGAAATCCTAAAAGTAATACATACCATATGAAACATAACATATCATTCTAATTGTAGTGTCCCAGATGTACATTTACTATGTTACGTCTACCCCTAAGTCCAGGTTGAAATATTCCAAACACACTACAACAAAGATTCATGTGTTTTTGAGAGTCTCTGCAGCACAAAGGATGTTTCCTCACCAGGCTCCTTGCCAGAGTAATGTGTCTGTTCTTAAAGCCTCACACTTCACGTCTGTTCAGATCAGGAGGCAATAGACCAAAGACACATGCCTGTTGGGTGAGCTGCTGCACACAACAGACACTTATGTTTGTGTGGATAAGTACAACAGCTGCAGGGGAGAGAGATAGAGAACAAGGGCCTCCACTGTGTTTTCTGCTCTGAGACTAGACTTTACTTGGTTTTACTGCCGCTGGGCCGTGTGCGTTCGTGTGCTCCCAGGTTGATCAATGTAGTCTGCATGAAGGAAGAGTACTGCAGGAGGGGACATGAATCAGTTCTCTGAGAGCTCAAATAAGGCTTTTTTTCAGCTGAACATGAACTTAAAGAACTGCACCTGAGGTCATCAGCTCCTGCCCTCTACTTTGTCTTTATCTCACACACACCCCCAAAGACTGTTATGTAAATCATAAACCTTTCTTAAAAACGTTATGTGCAAGACGTCTAAGTGGAGAGTGCAATAGAGAGAGCCCACTTTGGGATTTGTAATACATTTCCAATGTGAGCCTGGTTGAAGTAGCTGACACCGCAATCCAGAGAAGGTTTAGGGGTTGGGAAGCGAGTGACTGCAGATGAATCCACTCTGTCACTGACTGTGCAGTACTCTGCTCTTCACTATAATCTACTGCAGCCTATTGATTAGCATTGGGACAAGTGGGGAGGAGGGAGAAGTTAGGTCATCCATAACCTTGGAGGTACTATGGAGATTAGATAGTGTGAGGTGCTGAGTGAATGCTGATGGACATAGGTTAGTACCCCTTATTACTTTGAAGCTCTAAATCATATACTTGTTTAAAGACCATTTGATGCGATTATGAAATACACCACATTAAAGTTTTACATCTCTCTCATATGCACCAGGACACAAAGAATTGGCTTGGTTCTTTAGTCTGGTTCTTATTTTAATAGAGTAAAATGTAGGGCTACTTTCCATCCAATGTTGTAGTTAAATACACCTTTGAATTTAGTGAGGAAAAACACCCTGTACAAAAAAAAAACACTTGATACTCTCTTGCCTTCAGAATAGTTTGGCAGTGATATATTTATTTTACACAATAATGAATCATCCACAGTGATTTCACAGCCTCTCATAGGCAAGCCTGTCAGATTCTCTTAATTGAAAATAATTAAGCATAAATTAAATAATTCAGATCCTTTGAAGACGGTAACCAAAAAAGTAGTAAAGCTTAGAAATAAAGGTAGTAAAGTTCTACTCTCCACAAATCAGAATTTTCACATTACAATGTTTGTATACACTTCAGAGAGAATCCAAAGCATTTAAAAAAAACTAATTCACTACCGCTTCATTTGCGAGAACTGAATTCATTCATGGAACAATAAAACATAGTTCTGTTTGTTTATTTTTTCAAACCAAGTGACCTCAATCTGTCAGGTCACAGATGTGCTTTTAACACCACAATGTTTTCACTCTTGTTATATTTACAAAAGTCACAAAGCATGAACAGGTTGTGTAAATATTGCATGTGGGATTTGGAAAGATTTGCCCACCTACACACACAAATACATTCAACAAGGAATAGTAATTTGCAACTTGTTTGCAACATTGCATAGCAAGGATGTGAGCCAGTATCAAGATGCTGTCATCACTACTTGAAAGAAGGGTTCTGACAAGTTCTGGGTGGAGTAACAAATATTCTGAAGTAAAATTAAAGCTTTGGTTTTCAACACATGTTCTCTAAACTAAACCAACAAACACACATATACCTGCATGTGAGATAGGCTATACGGTTTGTAGCTGAAGTGTTCAAACATGTATTACAATGATTTCTATCCAACATTGATTGAATGCATTGAGACTGCACATTAAAGGGGGTGTGCAAAGGAACGCGTTCCCATTAATCAGAGGCCAGGGATGTGATAGGGGACCTATGACAACATAGGGACTGTGCCGTGTGTGTTGTTGGTTTTCTGTGTAGAGTTCATCCTTCCTTGGGTTTCCCCTCAAGGAACTCCTGGATCTTCTGCAGGCTCTCTTCCTGCTGGCCCAGCGCCTCCAGTAGAATACCCATTGGTGACTTCTTCAGCCCCGCCCCCTCTATCTTATTCTCCAGTTTATTCTTCATGTTGCGAAGTCGAAGTGAGGCGTGTACAAAGATCACTGAAGTCAAAATATTTAGAAGCAGATTAATACCCTTACTTTGCACTAATGTAAAAACACCAATGTAAGTAATACCTCCAGGATATTTTTCAAATTGGAATAACTTCAATTCAAGTTTGCCTATTTATTTACCAATGGCATAATTGTAGTGTAACTTAAAGAAACATTTAATACCAAACCGTTAAACTTACAGAGAATAGGAAATGTGATCCCAAACATGAAGACCATGACACCATCGAAGAGAGACATAAGAAAGTAGCTGGCTACCATCACTGCCATGACAAATAATGTGGGGTTCTGCCTCTTAAAGTCTTTGATCATGGCCTTATTCTCTCCAGCCCACACTGAGCCCAGGAAGACCAGCGACACCACTGCCATGCCCATGAACATCCCCATAGGGTTGAGAAACCTGCAGGGAAACACATACCACAACATAATGAGAGGACTGGGTGGATGGAACACTTGATATTTCATGTAGTCATGGATACCATCTAGTGGTGATAGGTTGTCAACACATCAACGTGACTTTTTTTTTAGCCCAAATGCAAATATTTATACAAAAGATGTTTCATTAACAACCACAATGAGAGCAATTTCAAAGATTATGATGACATGTTACAGAAGTGAATCTACAAAAGAATAACCCACTGAAGGATGAGTGGGACATTTACACAGCAAGTAGTTTTGACATAGCCCTATGGTGCAATGTTAGGAATATTATCATTTCCAATGGTTTGTCTCAAACTTCATTCAAGAGTGTTGTTTAAGATAATATGACTCCTGGACGTTATGTCTTCCGACTCAAATAGTGAACTTTGCCCAACCTCCAGTGAATAACGACAGCTGTTTCTCATATCCCTGTGATCTAGAACAGCAGCTGATAAGTGAGCAGGGATTAGGGGCCTAGTAGTTGACCACCATAGCAGCGGTGTGTCATCATAACCAAGTAGGCCAATCCACATTTTTAAAGTAAAAACCCTTCCTCTATAGTGATTTTGGTGATCAATTGTTAGTTATGCAGTCATGACAGGATACCACCATTTGTGAAATTACACATTATAAATCTGAGCAATTCTAGAAAAAAAAATAACGAATTAGACACTAGCAAGGGTTTATATTAATTTTCTAAAAGCATTGTGAAATTAAATAAATTAAATGTTAATGTGATAACATACAAAGAAAAGCATTGCATTTGCAATAGCTAGCTAAATGGCTGTTGGAATTTAAATAATGCAGTCCCGGCTTTCATCTGTTGGGAATAACCACAACAAGGACTGTATGCTGCATCCAGAGATTAACCACTGCCAAGATGTGGTGGCTTTTTGTGTGCTTTTCAGCAGCCATTGCATCACCCAGGTGGGTGCTACGTCTTTGGCAATAGAGGACCAGTACCTACAGAGTGACATTTGGAGGAACATCAACATCATGCATGGTAGCCACATAGTGCCATAACAGCTGCTATGGGCAGCTCCTATGTTTAGACTTTAAAGTGAGTCCCTGCATCCATAATTAGTTAATGAGACCAAACTTTAATCTCAGGCAATCTGTTAAAGGTGCAATCTGGGATCTGAGAATCTGTTTAATGGCCATTGATAAAATTATTATTTAAGAACTTATAAATGGCTCAGCTCAATAGCACAACTGTTTTACCCTATCATATCCCAAATTATACTCCATTGTTCACACACACACACAAACAAGAATAACCCAACAATGTATCCCAAAACAGCCGCTGTCATTTAGCTGATAAACGAATCCAAGATTGTAGTTTTAATTGATGTTAACTGTTATAAGTAGTGATGGTGAACTACAGTAAATCAGATTTCCCAACACTTAAAGCTGAAATATGTAACTTTTTGGGCGACTGACCAGATTCACATAAAAATGAAAGTTATAGAGCAAGTCTAAGAAGCAGTGTATCTATTAAATGTTCACTATTTATATGCTTCCCGTCCTTAGGTTTAGTTTGTCTTTTTACTTTCGATTTTGTAAACTAGCTCCAAACAGCTGAAGATACTATTTCCTGGTATTGAAAATATATTGTAATGCAGTTTTGAAGGTACAATGATTCTCGACACTATACATTGCTTGTTTAATCACATAAACTGAAATTAGGCAAACTATTAACATTTTAGCAAACAGGAAATGGCTGAGTGATTTCTGCACATTTAATATATCACCCAGACCATTTTAACCTGAGTGTAGTATGACACACGAGATATGTTATGTTCTCGATACAAATTGTGGACAGTGTCTCATGCTTACTTACCCCACAATAAGGAAAACAATGATAGCCATTGCAAAATAGTTTGTCTGATAATAAAGCAAGTTGTTGACAACCCTGTTGTTCCATCTAGGTAAATCTCTCGCGTCTGGTTTAGCAAATCGGTCGGAACCTGGGAAGAAATCGTCCCAGGGTTTCAGCGGTGTGAGTTCTACCCTAGCCATGTGGCTACTGTGTGAAGAGTGTATAATATAATGACTCGGCTTGTTGTAGGCTACAGCAAACAGAAGATCAGATTCAACAGTCACTAAATAAAAAATGTTCAGTTTCTCGCGATAGCTTTCGAAGTACCACCCTGTAGAACCCATAGATCAATGAATGGTCTGATCAGAGGCTACGGAGTCATTTATCTAGCGTGCTGAAAATGCGTTTTATAATCTCTCTGATAACAGTTAATTGATTTTAGAGTAATATATTGAATCAATTTAAAATAGTTATCAACCATACATATATTTACAGTATTTTCATCTCTCTCTGGCTCAGTCAAAATGAGCTGACAAGTGGAATTAGTACTTAGTTTAGGGAAATGTTCTACGCTGCTAGACATTGCGCAGCTGTAGTAACAAAGTGACTGAGGCCAAAAGTGTCAAATAAATTGCAACAAAGTAACAGTAATTCAAAAAATTATTCGAATGAAATCGCGCGTTGTTTCTTCTGTACCCCGCCCTTTTTATGACGAATCACACTCTTATTGGTCACAGTCAGCGACTTCCTGTGGTGAAAGTAAGTACACTTCCTGCTGTAGCAGAACAAGTATGGAACGGGAATAATGTTTCTATTAACATCCCCAAAGAAGGGAAATTATTCATATTTTATTGCAGGTCTGTCCATATGAGATTAATAGCCAGCTGCATGATGATACAATTGTACTTTACCAGATTTACTTTTTAAATATATGTCGCTTACAAGAGCCAATATGCTCGCTCCAGTTTGCTAAATTATCTAGCAATAGCTAGTGGAACATGGAATGCAATTTATGTGCTAACCAGCAACTATCTGTAATGATAATATTACGATAGTTGTTTGGTCTCTAAACTAGCTGAATGTGTGTGGCAACACCCACAAGTTAATTCACTGCAATTGCACATCAATAGTTAACGTTAGCTAGCTAACCACAGCTAGCTATAGCTAACATTGACTTGCTCTGCTCAACGACAGTATCTAGATGTGGGGGAGAATCCTGAATCCTGTGGTGATTAGCAGAGTTCGTCTCACTTGGAGTGCCAGAAGTCTCTTCACCATGCAGCTGAAGACTACAGAGTTCAAGTCCTTATTCAGCGATGGACTGAATGGCATAGCAGGTGAGAGCAGGTACATTTTTGCTACCAACCAATTTGGCTACATCAAAGTCTAGGTCAGTGGCACTTAACCTCACAAGCAGAAAGTGGAAGATGAGAACTGCTCAGAATAAGTTTATCCTCGGGAGTTTAAAAATAACCCATTTCTCTACTTAGTGATTTGTAAAATTATGAACCTTTATTTAAACCGGGACATTGAGAGAACGCTTTCACAAGGGAGCCCTGTACAGTGGGGCAAAAAAGTATTTTAGTCAGCCACCAATTGTGCATGTTCTCCCACTTAAAAAGATGAGAGGCCTGTCATTTTCATCATAGGTACACTTCAACTATGACAGACAAAATGAGGAGAAAAAAATCCAGAAAATCACATTGTAGGATTTTTAATGTATCTATTTGCAAATTATGGTGGAAAATAAGTATTTGGTCAATAACAAAAGTTTCTCAATTATATACCCTTTGTTGGCAATGACAGAGGTCAAAAGTTTTCAGTAAGTCTTCACAAGGTTTTCACACACTGTTGCTGGTATTTTGGCCCATTCCCCCATGCAGATCTCCTCTAGAGCAGTGATGTTTTGGGGCTGTTGCTGGGCAACACAGACTTTCAACTCCCTCCAAAGATTTTCTATGGGGTTGAGATCTGGAGACTGGCTAGGCCACTCCAGGACCTTGAAATGCTTGTTACGAAGCCACTCCTTTGTTGCCCGGGCGGTGTGTTTGGGATCATTGTCATGCTGAAAGACCCAGCCACGTTTCATCTTCAATGCCCTTTGCTGATGGAAGGAGGTTTTCACTCAAAATCTCACGATACATGGCCCCATTCATTCTTTCCTTTACACGGATCAGTCGTCCTGGTCCCTTTGCAGAAAAACAGCCCCAAAGCATGATGTTTCCATCCCCATGCTTCACAGTAGGTATGGTGTTCTTTGGATGCAACTCAGCATTCTTTGTCCTCCAAACACGACGAGTTGAGTTTACCAAAAAGTTATATTTTGGTTTCATCTGACCATATGACACTCTCCCAATCTTCTTCTGGATCATCCAAATGCTGTCTAGAAAACTTCAGACGGGCCTGGACATGTACTGGCTTAAGCAGGGGGACACGTTTGGCACTGCAGGATTTGAGTCCCTGGCGGCGTAGTGTGTTACTGATGGTAGGCCTTGTTACTTTGGTCCCAGCTCTCTCATTCCCTAGGACCCCCCCGTGTGGTTCTGGGATTTTTGCTCACCGTTCTTGTGATCATTTTGACCCCACGGGGTGAGATCTTGCGTGGAGCCCCAGATCGAGGGAGATTATCAGTGGTCTTGTATGTCTTCCATTTCCTAATAATTGCTCCCACAGTTGATTTTTTTCAAACCAAGCTGCTTACCTATTGCAGGTTCAGTCTTCCCAGCCTGGTGCAGGTCTACAATTTTGTTTCTGGTGTCCTTTGACAGCTCTTTGGTCTTGGCCATAGTGGAGTTTGGAGTGTGACTGTTTGAGGTTGTGGACAGGTGTCTTTTATATTGATAACAAGTTCAAACAGGTGCCATTAATACAGGTAACGAGTGGAGGACAGAGGAGCCTGTCCTCCACTCGTTACAGGTCTGTGAGAGCCAGAAATCTTGCTTGTTTGTAGGTGACCAAATACTTATTTTCCACCATAATTTGCAAAGAAATTAATTAAAAATCCTACAATGTGATTTTCTGGATTTTTTTTCTCATTTTGTCTGTCATAGTTGAAGTGATGAAAATTACATGCCTCTCTCATCTTTTTAAGTGGGAGAACTTACACAATTGGTGGCTGACTAAATACTTTTTTGCCCCACTGTATTTCTCCATAGAGATCTTTGAGAAGCACAAGTTTGAGCTGAGGATAGCAGGGGGTGCTGTGAGGGACCTCTTGTCTGGGGAGCGGCCAGAGGATGTGGACTTTGCGACCACAGCAACACCAGAGGAGATGAAGAGCATGTTCCAGAATGCAGGGATCAGGATGATCAACAATAAAGGGGAGAAGCATGGGACCATCACTGCTCGAGTAAGAGTACCCAAGATTGATGTGCAGTTTGACCAGCTATACACAAATATTCCAGATCACATCAGTCTCACATTTTGGATGCTGAAATGTTTTCTTACACTACATTTCATTCTACAGTCTGATTTTGTTACGATGGGGTGAAGTGTTAAAAGTCAATGTAGCGTGAATTCTGCTGTACAGTAGGCCTGTGTGTTTGTTGCTTTAAAACACATGACATTTGTCTTTTCATCTCTAGCTTCACAATGAAAACTTTGAAGTGACCACACTGCGTGTAGATGTTGAGACGGATGGACGTCATGCAGAGGTAGAGTTCACAACAGACTGGCAAAAAGACGCAGAGCGTAGAGACCTCACCATCAACTCCATGTTTTTAGGTGTGTTTATAGTATATTTTCACCCCTTCTGTAATGAATGCCAAACTTGACATTAGAAGGGGGGGATAAAACATGTCTTATTTGATTTCTGACCAAACAGGGTTAGATGGGACCCTATATGATTACTTCCAAGGATATGAGGACCTGAAGAACCGAAAGGTTCAGTTTGTTGGATGTGCTGAGCAAAGGATTCAGGAGGACTACTTGAGAATACTACGATACTTCAGGTAATCTAGACTTGTCTGGGGTGTAAATGGGGCAGGTGTTTGTTGGACTTGGCTATGGCTATTAACACATTCAACTTTAGTATGTGAGGGTTTCTGCATGTTATTTCTGTCCTTACTTGTGTATATCCCCCGGTCTGCCCACAGGTTTTATGGCCGGGTGTCAGTAAAGCCAGCGGAACATGACCCTGCCACCTTGGAGGCCATCAGGGAAAACGCCCGTGGCCTGGCAGCCATATCGGGGGAGCGCATCTGGGTTGAGCTGAAGAAGATGGTGGTGGGTAACCATGCTGCCCACCTACTAAAGGTCATGTATGAGCTGGGCCTGGCTCAGTACATAGGTGAGGGAGAAAGCCCTGTTTGCTAAGAACAATGTTATGGGGAGTCATGCAACCAATTATAGTAACCATGCAACCAACTACATAAAGCATACCTCAAAGCACTATATTTAGGGCATCCCGGTGACAGACCACTAGAAATGTTCTCAGCTAGAGCATAGGTATTTTTAGATGTTATTGTAATTGTAATTGTAGTTGTGTAAGAGTTATACTTTTATTCCAAGGTTTACCTGCAGAGGGCGATGTGGAGGAGATGAAGCGGATCTGGCAGCATGTGAAGGACCATTCTCCCAAGCCCGTGACTGTTCTGTCGGCCCTGTTCCGCTGCTCCCAGGATGTGGAGAAGATGGACCTGAGGCTGAAGGTCTCCAGGGAGGAGAAGAACCTGGGTCTGTTCCTGGTCAAACACAGACAGGACCTCCATAAGTCCCAGGATGATCCAGACAGCCTGAAGCCCTACTCTGACTTTATCATCGATGTAAGCACAGTCAAAATGAGTTGATGTAATACCACTTACTGTATTTAAATTAAGACTGTCAAGATGGTGTCCTTTTTGGAACTGAGTGTATGATGCCCAATCTGACAGAACCACATGGTCTGATAGATACTTTCTATGTATCTTGTTTGCAGAGTCGGGAGGTGGATGCTCAGAGTAAAGTATGTGAACTGCTCAAGTACCAGGGAGAGGACAAGTTACTGGCAGAGATGAGCAGATGGTCCATTCCTCGCTTCCCCGTGAGTGGGCATGACTTGAGGAAGATGGGCATCACCTCTGGCAAGGAGATCGGTACTACCCTACAGAACCTACGAGACGTGTGGAAAAGGAGCCGTTACCAGATGGACAAAGACGAGCTGCTTTGTCATGTTAACAAGACATAATTCCAGTGTGTATCAGGTGTTACCCCCTCATACACAGTGTTGAATATGAGAATGAGAAAGAAACCCCACAAGGACTGAATCATATTTACTGTGTTTAACTAATTTATCCCAGTGCAGCACTTAGAGTTTGTGTATTATGCTCTCAGCTGCACCGCTGTCCTATGAAGAAAGTTTGTAATCAACCTAAGCCACTGCAGTATCTCTACATCTGTGGCATTATTGATATCATAACTATTATTTTGTACATTTCCTGCCCTGCAATTCCTTTGAGATTGGCCAGTCTGCTGTTGGGATTTTAGTTGGGATTCAGTCAATACGATTAAGTGGAAAACTGGATATTTTGCTAATTCTCAATGGTGATTGGAGAGATTTGAGCAATGAAAGGCTAATGAGCCATGTGGAATTGTTTTAAATGCCCTATAATCATATCTCAGAAAGACTGTCTTTGACCAATATAGTGAACTGAATAAATCTGTATTTCATGGGCTGAGAAAAAACATGACTCCAGGAATTTAGATTTTTTTTTTGACAACTCATCAAATGGCTTGAGGGTGAAATCAGCTTGTGTATAGTGTGGTTTCTTTGTGTTTTCTCTTATTAAATATTTACTCTATTTAATTAATGTTTCATAGATAAAGCAGATGGTGTGTAAAAGGTTAAACTATAGCCTAACTTTGAAAGGATGATATTTAAGTGACACATATAATAAAGCACAAGCTTGACTTGAACTAAAATACAAATGGTATTCTACTTAATTTTGATATTTATATATATATGCTGGTTACTGTGTGATGCCTATTAGTCCTATCATGTACCATTGCATGCCACTTTCTGCCTTTTGCAGTGAATCCTGAGTACCGGTATAACCTATCCAGATGTATAATTTATTTATAAAATGTATAGAAGGCGTTATTATAAAGACGCAGAAGCATAGCCCCTCCCTCCTGCTGCGCATCCAATATATATATAAATAATTTGCTGCTGTCGACTCCTCTATTCACATCGTTGCACGCACTTGGTGACATCCACCTCCAAAGTTTTCGTGCGTCAAGACGCTTTCTAGGTCTATCCTTTAAACAATTGCTGTAGATCAGTTAACGTCTTTAGTCTGTTAATTATGTGTACATTTTCATAAGGAAATTTGTATTTCAGTTGCATACATTTTCCAAGGCAGATTTTGATTATTGTGATATGCTGTGCAGTTGATTGAACTATTCGTGAACATTAGCTTAATTAAGGACCGAATTATTTGAGTTTTTATCTTAAAATTTTGTAGCGAAATCATGTCTTTATTTACTTCAAATAATAGTAATATAAGTTTGGAAACGGAGTTGGCAGAAGATGTGCCTCGTGATGAGCGCTTGGCTCGAGTTGAAATAGCCCTTTTGAGCATCATATTTTTCATTGCCGCAATGTTCAACTTTGTACTCCTATTGGTGCTGTGGAAGCGGAGGAAGCAGCTGTCGAGGATGCGCGTCTTTGTTTTTCACCTTTGCCTGGCAGACCTGGTGGTCACCTTTTTCCAAGTTTGTCCGCAGCTTATGTGGGATGTAACGGACAGATTCATTGGTCCTGACATAATTTGCCGCCTGGTGAAATACATGCAGGTCGTTGGCATGTTTGCCTCCACTTACATGATTGTAGTGATGACCATTGATCGCTACCAAGCCATCTGTAACCCCATGGTGACTTTCCAAAGGCGCAGAGCGAGCTGGAACGTGCCTGTGTGCGTTGCATGGTCCGTGTCCCTCTTCGGCAGTCTCCCTCAACTGTTCATCTTCTCCCGAGTTCAAATTGCGCCAGGTGTCTATGACTGCTGGGCTGACTTCATCAAACCTTGGGGACTAAAAGCTTACGTGACCTGGACCACTCTGGTGATATTTGTGTTGCCAATCTTAACTGTTATCGTTTGCCAGGTGCGTATTTGCCGAGCTGTTCAAATCAACTTTCACATGAAAACACATCAAGCATCGGAAATTGTCACCAAACCTCTGCACTCCAGGACCAGTAGTGTTGCTGGAGTGTCCAAAGCCAGGATTAAGACCGTGAAGATGACTGTGGTTATTGTTCTTGTCTACATTATCTGTTGGACTCCTTTCTTCACTGTCCAGCTGTGGTCTGTCTGGGATGTCCAAGCACCCACTGAGAGTAAGTGCTCTTCAATATTCAGAAAAACTTACAATTCTACTAGAATTCAATCATATTGTCAAATGTTTTAATGCCTGAATTAAAACTTTACAACGTAGGTTTAATTTATTTATCTTCTATTGGGGTAGGCCTATGCTAAAATGTATAAAATTACATTGAATCAGGATGCTGCTACTTGATAAGAATATTCTGTGTTTTAATATTGATTTCAGCTGCAACTTTCTCTGTCCTGATGCTTCTGGCAAGTCTGAACAGCTGTGCAAACCCCTGCATCTACCTGCTCTTCAGCGGGAAGCTCCCCAAGAGACTCATGGCGGTGTGTGTTAGCCAGTCGGACATTAAGGACTCCATACAAGAAGAAGCCACTGTGGTCAGCTCCTTGTACATCAGTTTTAAGAGCCTTTCCGAATCCAGATGAAACAAGCGGCACAGCGCTCTCTCGGGCTGATAGAGCTTGATGTATACAGTTGAAGTCAGAAGTTTACATACACTTAGGTTGGAGCCATTAAAACTCATTTTTCAACCACTCCACAAATTTCTTGTTTAACAAACTATAGTTTTGGCAAGTTGCTTAGGACCTCTACTTTCTGCATGACACAAGTCATTTTTCTCAACAATTGTTTACAGACAGATTATTTCACTTATAATTCACTGTATCACAATTCCAGTGGGACAGAAGTTTACACACACTAACTTGACTGTGCCTTTAAACAGCTTGGAAAATTCCATAAAATTATGTCATGGCTTTAGAAGCTTCTGATAGGCTAATTGACATCATTGAGTCAATTGGAGGTGTACCTGTGGATGTATTTCAAGGCCTACCTTCAAACTCAAAGCCTCTTTGCTTGACATTATGGGAAAATCAAAAGAAATCAGCCAGACCTCAGAAAGAGAATTGTAGACCTCCACAAGTCTGGTTCATCCTTGGGAGCAATTTCCATTTTTTTTTAAACTTTATTTTACTAGGCAAGTCAGTTGAGAACAAATTCTTATTTTCAATGACAGCCTAGGAACAGTGGGTTAACTGCCTGTTCAGGGGCAGAACGACAGATTTGTACCTTGTCAGCTCAGGGATTCAAACTTGCAACCTTTCGGTTACTAGTCCAATGCTCTAACCACTAGGCTACCCTGCCGCCCTGCCTGAAGGTACCATGTAAATCTGTACAAACAATAGTACGCAAGTATAAACACCATAGAACCACGCAGCCATCATACCACTCAGAAAGGAGACGTGTTCTGTCTCTTAGAGATGAACGTACTTTTGTGCGAAAAGTGCAAATCAATCCCAGAACAACAGCAAAGGACCTTGTGAAGATGCTGGAAGAAATAGGTACAAAAGTATGTATATACACAGTTAAACGAGTCCTACATCGACATAACCTGAAAGGCCGCTCAGCAAGGAAGAAGCCACTGCTCCAAAACCGCCATGAAAAAGCCAGACTACGGTTTGCAACTGCACATGGGGCCAAAGATCGTACTTTTTGGAGAAATGTCCTCTGGTCTGATGAAACAAAAATAGAACTGTTTGGTCATAATGACCATCGTTATGTTTGGAGGAAAAATGGGGAGGCTTGCAAGCCGAAGAACACCATCCCAACCGTGAAGCACGGCAGCGTCATGTTGTGGGAGTGCTTTGCTGCAGGAGGGACTGGTCTACTTCACAAAATAGATGGCATCACGAGGGAGGAAAATGAAGTTGATACATTGAAGCAACATCTCAAGACATCAGTCAGGAAGTTAAAGCTTGGTCACACATGGGTCTTCCAAATGGACAATGACTCCAAGCATACTTCCAAAATTGTGGCAAAATGGCTTAAAGACAACAAAGTCAAGGTATTGGAGTGGCCATCACAAAACCCTGACCTCAATCCTATAGAAAATTTGTTGGCAGAACTGAAAAAGCATGTGTGAGCAAGGAGGCCTACAAACCTGACTCAGTTACACCAGCTCTGTCAGTAGGAATGGGCCAAAATTCACCCAACTCATTATGGGAAGCTTGTGGAAGGCTACCCGAAAACATTTGACCCAAGTTAAACAATTTAATGGCAATGCTACCGAATACTAATTGAGTGTATGCATACTTTTGACCCACTGGGAATGTGATGAAAGAAATAAAAGCTGAAATAAAGCATTCTCTCTACTATTATTCTGACATTTCACATTCTTAAAATAAAGTGGTGATCCTAACTGACCTAAGACAGTGAATTGTTACTAGGAATAAATGTCAGGAATTGTGATAAACTGAGTTTAAATGTATTTTGATAAGGCGTATGTAAACCTCCGACTTCAACTGTAAATATAAAGAGCATATTCCGTATACAGGTCATTCTAAGGTCATCTATATCTTAGGGGAAAAATGATAATTATTTTTGTACATGTCATACACAACTAAATGTTATAGCACATCTGTTTGTTTTTTTAACTCTGAAAATGAATATAGACTGGGAGCTGTGTACAAATATGTAAATAGGCCTACTGACAATGTTAAGAAACCTTGTTGCACATGTACATTTGAACATAGAGATAAGGCTAATGATGATTCATGAATTTTAACATCCAACCATTGAGCTGGTTACATGATATATACACAGTAAAATCAACATACACTACTGTTCAAAAGTATGGTGTCACTTAGAAATGTCCTTGTTTTTGAAAGAAAAGCACTGTTTTTGTCCATTAAAATAACATCAAATTGATCAGAAATACAGTGTAGACATTGTTTATGTTGTAAATGACTATTTGTAGCTGGAAACGGCTGATTGATAATGGAATATCTACATAGGCGTACAGAGGCACATTATCAGCAACCATCACTCCTGTGTTCCAATGTGAAGTTGTGTTAGCTAATCCAATTTTATAATTTTAAAAGGCTAGTTGATCATTAGAAAACTCTTTTGCAATTATGTTAGCAGATCTGAAAACTGTTGTGCTGATTAAAGAAGCAATTAAACTGGCCTTCTTTCGACTAGTTGATTATCTGGAGCATCAGCATTTGTGGGTTCGATTACAGGCTCAAAAGGCCCAGAAACAAAGTACTTTCCTCTGAAACACGTCAGTCTATTCTTATTCTGAGAAATAGAAGGCTATTCCATGCGAGAAATTGCCAAGAAACTGAAGGTCTTGTACAACGCTGTGTACTACCCCCTTCACAGAACAGCGTAAACTGGCACTACCCAGAATAGAAAGAGGAGTGGGAGGCCCCGGTGCACAACTGAGCAAGAGGACAAGTACATTAGAGTGTCTAGTTTGAGAAACAGATGCCTCACAACTTCTCAAATGGCAGCTTCATTAAATAGTACCCACAAAACACCAGTCTCAATGTCAACAGTGAAGAGGCAACTCCGGGATGCTGGCAGAGTTGCAAAGAAAAAGCCATATCTCAGACTGGCCAATAAAAATAAAAGATTACGATGGGCAAAAGAACACAGACACTGGACAGAGGAACTCTGCCTAGAGGGCCAGTTTGTGCTAACCCTAACCATAAGAGCCAGTTTGCACTAACCCTAACCCTAGCACTGAGATGCAGTGCATTAGACTGCTGCGCCACTCGGGATCCCCTTTGATGATGCTAAAACATTTAGAGTGGAGACCATTGTGAAGTGAATTTACAAAAGATGGACACATAATGGACACATAATATCAGATTTACTGATGTATGAATAACTCAGCCATCTCCTAACCAATGCCTTAGCTCTTCTCAAAAGAAGTTAAGTGATGTACCATGAGCATAAATACTGAATTTGGAGATAAGTTTGAATGAAAATACGTTTGTCAAATGTTATCCAAAATTACCAAGATTGAGGAAAATCTATACTAATGGAACTTTTGGATCCTTGAGGCAAATTGGTTCAGTATGAAGAAAGACACATACAGTTGAAGTCGGACGTTTACATACACCTTAGCCAAATACATTTAAACTCAGTTTATCACAATTCCTGACATTTAATCCAAGTAAACATTACCTGTTTTAGGTCAGTTAGGATCACCACTTTATTTTAAGAATGTGAAATGTCAGAATAATAGTAGAGAGAATGATTTATGTCAGCTTTGATTTTTTTCATCACACATTCCCATTGGGTCAGAAGTTTACATACACTCAATTAGTATTTGGTAGCATTGCCTTTAAATTGTCTAACTTGGGTCAAATGTTTCGGGTAGCCTTCCACAAGCTTCCCACAATAAGTTGGATGAATTTTAGCCCATTTCTACTGACAGAGCTGGTGTAACTGAGTCAGGTTTGTAGGTCTCCTTGCTCGCACACGTTTTTTTTCAGTTCTGCCAACACATTTTCTATAGGATTGAGGTCAGGGCTTTGTGATGGCCACTCCAATACCTTGACTTTGTTGTCCCAATTTGCCACAACTTTGGAAGTATGCTTGGGGTCATTGTCCATTTGGAAGACCCATTTGCAACCAAGTTTTAACTTCCTGAATGATGTTTTGAATTGTTGCTTCAATATATCCACATAATTTCCCAACCTCATGATGCCATCTATTTTGTGAAGTGCACCAGTCCCTCCTGCAGCAAAGGAACCCCACAACATGATGCTGCCACCCCCGTGCTTCACAGTTGGGATGGGATTCTTCGGCTTGCAAGCCTCCCCATTTTTCCTCCAAACATAACGATGGTCATTATGACCAAACAGTTCTATTTTAGTTTCATCAGACCAGAG
Source organism: Oncorhynchus nerka (assembly GCF_034236695.1). Lineage (NCBI taxonomy): Eukaryota > Metazoa > Chordata > Actinopteri > Salmoniformes > Salmonidae > Oncorhynchus > Oncorhynchus nerka. Next base: position 81,604,601 of record NC_088410.1, on the reverse strand, counting down.
GACATTTCTCCAAAAAGTACGATCTTTGGCCCCATGTGCAGTTGCAAACCGTAGTCTGGCTTTTTCATGGCGGTTTTGGAGCAGTGGCTTCTTCCTTGCTGAGTGGCCTTTCAGGTTATGTCGATGTAGGACTCGTTTAACTGTGTATATAGATACTTTTGTACCTATTTCTTCCAGCATCCTCACAAGGTCCTTTGCTGTTGTTCTGGGATTGATTTGCACTTTTCTCACCAAAGTACGTTCATCTCTAGGAGACAGAACACGTCTCCTTCCTGAGCGGTATGACGGCTGTGTGGTCCCATGGTGTTTATACTTGCGTACTATTGTTTGTAAAGATGAGCGTGATTACCTTCAGGTGTTTGGAAATTGCTCCCAATGATGAACCAGACTTGTGGAGGTCTACAATATTTTTTCTGAGGTCTTGGCTGATTTCCTTTGATTTTCCCATGATGTCAAGCAAAGAAGCTTTGAGTTTGAAGGTAGGCCTTGAAATACATCCACAGATACACCTCCAATTGACTCAAATGATGTCAATTAGCCTGTTAGAAGCTTCTAAAGCCATGACATCATAACTGACTTGCCAAAACTCTAGTTTGCTAACAAGAAATGTGTGGAGAGGTTGAAAAAACAGTTTTAATGACTCCAACCTAAGTGTATGTAAACTTCCAACTTCAACTGTACATACAAAGTTTCAATTCTCTAGGTAAAACGGGGTGGCGGATATAAGGGTCTAATGCTTATAACAGCGTCACCTATAGGCTATTATCTTTTACCAAGTTGCTCATGGCCTCTTGTTTTTGTGTGCCTCCCCAATTTTATTTTTACCTATCTATAGTTGAGTTATTTTTTTTATTTATTTAAAAAAAAAAATTTTTTACCAGGCAAGTCAGTTAAGAAAACATTCTTATTTTCAATGACGGCCTGGGAACAGTGGGTTAACTGCCTGTTCAGGGGCAGAACGACAGATTTGTACCTTGTCAGCTCAGGGGTTTGAACTCGCAACCTTCCGGTTACTAGTCCAACGCTCTAACCACTAGGCTACGCTGCCGCCCATGTCAATGAAAAAAAAAATCTAACAATAACAATAGGTTTCACAGCTTTACTGTGAACCATTAATAATTACTCAAAGGCATAGAAAATATACTAAACGTTTCTGTAATGAGCTACAGAGGATATGGTTGAGACATGAATTGCCTATTCTGCCAAATCACGGTCTAATTGGAGTCCCTACTGAGCATTCACATGGCATTTGAAAACCTAATATGGATTCAAACTAATCCTCAATGTAATGTCTGATCAGCTCTTTGGTTCCCACATTATTAAAATTGTGATGGACTTTGGCACTAAACTTTCTTTCTCACTACGGCCCATCCACAATTCTATCTAGTTGATGGCTCTCTAATGAAACGGCTCTCATCATCAGCTGTGATGGCTGTTCAAAACGCTGCTATTTAGCAGTAAGCAGCAGATTTTTTACCAACCTTTACTTGGTGATACTTTGTTTTCAATTCGGAAGTCACCGGTGTTTACTGAAATCCCATGGCTAGTGGCAGGGGAACCGCTTGAGTTGAGAAATTCCAAGAAGTAATCCAACAGTGTATACGCCATCCTCTTGTCCATTTCTGATATTCTCGCGAAGTCCGAGACAGGTGGGTGTCCAGCCCAAAGGGCTGCACATCATGAGCGAAACTAAGAAATCAAGCGTTGCTTTGAATGTCACTCGCCTGGCTTTATTAATGAGAGAGGATCAAAAATAAACAAGATGATGTATACATTGTTGGATTACTTAATGGAGCAAAAATGTATTTAATTTAATAATGTCTCCTGACCCCTCCTGTCTCAGCCTCCAGTATTTATGCTGCAGTAGTTTATGTGTCGGGGGGCTAGGGTCAGTTTGTTATATCTGGAGTACTTCTCCTGTCCTATTCGGTGTCCTGTGTGAATCTAAGTGTGCGTTCTCTAATTCTCTCCTTCTCTCTTTCTTTCTCTCTCTCGGAGGACCTGAGCCCTAGGACCATGCCCCAGGACTACCTGACATGATGACTCCTTGCTGTCCCCAGTCCACCTGACCGTGCTTCTGCTCCAGTTTCAACTGTTCTGCCTTATTATTATTCGACCATGCTGGTCATTTATGAACATTTGAACATCTTGGCCATGTTCTGTTATAATCTCCACCCGGCACAGCCAGAGGAGGACTGGCCACCCCACATAGCCTGGTTCCTCTCTAGGTTTCTTCCTAGGTTTTGGCCTTTCTAGGGAGTTTTTCCTAGCCACCGTGCTTCTACACCTGCATTGCTTGCTGTTTGGGGTTTTAGGATGGGTTTCTGTACAGCCTTTGAGATGTACGAAGGGCTATATAAATACATTTGATTTGATTTGATTTGAATAATGGATCGGGGCATTTTCTCATTTTAAATGTTCCCCCTGCAACTAGCCACGAGAGTTTAGAAGACAACGTTGACTTCTCAATTGAGAACGGATTGAGTATTGCCAAGCAAAGGTTTGGAAAAAATCTGCTGCTTACAGCAAAATAGCAGCCTGTTATCGACGGCTATCACATCTAATGATGAGAGCCGTTTGATTCCATCAGCTAAATCTGACTCTGACTCATTAGGCCTAGCTTAATAAAAAAAGGTTGTTGTTGTAGTCGTGCATTGAAGTTGTGTTGAAAATATAGTATGGTCCCAGGTCATGATTATAATATTCTGGAACTGTTATTTTACCATACCATGGTCCATTCTCTGAGACGTTTTGAAAATGATCATGCACAGCACATCATAATCTAAAAGAGAATGAGGTTCTTATCATGTTTCAATATCCTGAATTAAGGACGCTCAATGAATCTAGTCCAGTTCCACTTCATAACACTGGAAGACTGGTGCATTAAAAGCCTTTGAGCAGTAGGATGTGTGTTGAGTCCAGTGTCCTGCGATCTGTTATTTCTCCAGTGTGGCAGCTGTCTCAGGTCTCAGCTTTGACCTTTTCTGATAAAGCATTCACACCGTCCATCATTATCCAGCTTCCTGACAAACAGACTACATTGTCAATCAGTCTGTTCCTTCAGGAAGACGTCCTGGGGAGTGGAATCAAAGCTGTATTAAAAATCAAACCACACATACTGCAGTACACATATGTACGTTCGTAATGTTCTCTCTCTCTTTCTGTCTGTGTCTGTCTGTCTGTTGGTCTCACTCACTCACTCACTCACTCACTCACTCACTCACTCACTCACTCACTCACTCACTCACTCACTCACTCACTCACTCACTCACTCACTCACTCACTCCTTCCCTCACACCAGCCACCTTACAAAAGTAAGCGTGTAAAAAGGGATGACTCACACATTATGGTTGAAAGCTATTCCATTAAAACCTGCTGCATAGAATATATTTGATTAGAAATACAAATTAAACTAATAATCACCGTTGTTTGCTAAAATGCAATAGTAATTTCTAAATACCAATGATTGCATGTGCACAAAGGTTATTATAGATGGCTTAATTAACCCTAAACAAATCTAATCGTCAACATAGTAAAGTAAGACTAGCTAGCTCTAATAAGTGCCTTTAAACACAGTGTTTTAGATTTACTTTGTATTTAGGCTCCACTAATGTATCTCATTGCAATTCCAAAGAGGTGTATTTCCATGCTGTGATAACAATCACCAAAGTCGATCCATGAGTACCGCATGAAAACAAAACCAGTGGAGAAGTGAGAAAATGGGGAGTGTAGCACTGACTGATAGATAGTGTTAGTGTTTAACGAGATGTATTCATTACATTCGGTTTCATTTAACATTTTACATTTAAGTCATTTAGCAGACGCTCTTATCCAGAGCGACTTACAAATTGGTGCGTTCACCTTAAGACATCCAGTGGAACAGCCACTTTACAATAGGTTTCATTTGTATGGTTTTGTTAGAGTATGTGATATAATGAAAGACAAAAATAATATAAAACAAACATTTTCAGAATATTTGTAACAATACATTTCACACTGTCTAACACCCTTGTATCGAATCTTTATTGTCCTAAATATCTCCAACAAATTGTTATTTTCTCAATATCTTCTACCAATTCTATTATTTTTATGACAAACTTGCTTTATCAAATACATATGAACAGAGTATTGTGATAGGTAAATAACATCCCTTTGGGCAATGTACAGGTGTCAATGTACAGTTAGGAGGTAATTGTTTCATCTGAAACTGAAAGTTGAAAGCTAAATCAATTATGTGGCCTAAACACAGTGGACTGAGCACAGCTAAACATAATACAGTAGCTGACTGTACCATGACCCGTTGAGGTGATGGTTGTATAATGCAATGAGATAGGCTATAAATTTAAGATCCCCAGGCTATAAATTTAAGATCCCCAGGCAAAATAGGACAGCTGAAAGTGATTTATTTTTCGAAATACAACGAACAAACGAACAAAGACAAATAACGTATGATCGATTCCATGGTTGTGCGACACAGACAAAGCACACAATGTCTTGAAAATGGCAGGGAATAGCAATCATCTCTTGATGTATGACATACGCAGGCTACTTTGTGAATCAGATTGGTTCATCAATGTTGGATGTCATCCGTTGGTGTTCCAATGTTCCCTTCTCCGTATTTAATCGGATCATTAATGAGACAGAAATGCATTGCTCATGTTGGACCCATTACCATCACACTGATATTTGTGAAATATATATTTTTTAACAACAACCACTTGACAGACAGGATTCTTTCTAATAAGAAATGCCTCATGTTTACTATGTTCAAATGATGCCATTCATTGCATAAGTGTAAATCTGAATATTACCAAGATGTAATGGAAATTTCAAAGGAGAATTCAAGCATACAGTATTCCCACTCCTTGACTTTTTACACAATGTGTTTTGTTACAGCCTGAATTTAAAATTGATTAAATTGAGATTATTTTGGGTCACTGGCCTACAAAGAATACCTCATAATGTCAAAGTGGAATTATGTTTAGAGAAATGTTTACAAATTAATAAAAAATTAAAAGCTGAAATGTCTTGAGTCAATAATTATTCAAACCCTTTGTTATGGCAAGCCTAAATATGTTCAGGAGTAAAAATGTGCTTAACAAGTAACATGTAATAATAATAATGCAATAATAGTGTTTAGCATGATTATTGATTAACTACCTCATCTCTGGTACCCCACACATATAATTATCTGTAAGGTCCCTCAGTCGACCAGTGAATTTCAAACACAGATTCAACTACAAAGACCAGGTAGGTTTTCCAATGCCTCGCAAAGGGCACCTGTTGGTAGATGGGTAATAAATACATAAAATAGACATTGAATATCCCTTTGTGCAAGGTAAAGTTATTAATTACACTTTGGATGGTGTATCAATTCACCCAATCACTACAAAGATGCAGGTGTCCTTCCTAATTCAGTTGGCAGAGAGGAAGAAAACCAATCAGGGATTTCACCATGAGGCCAATGGTGACATTAAAACTGTTACAGAGTTTAATGGCTGTGATAGGAGAAAACTGAGGAGGGATCAGCAACATTGCAGTTACTCCACAATACTAATCTAAATGACTGAGTGAAAATAAGCTCATACACAACAAAAATATTCCAAAACATGCATCTTGTTTGCAATTAACTTTTTGTTCTGAATGCAAAGTGTTATGTTTGGGGCAAATCCAATACAACACATCACTGAGTACCACTCTCTATATTTTCAAGCATAGTGGTGGCTGAATTATGTTATGGGTATGCTTGTAACTGTTAAGGAATGGGGAGTTTTTCAGGATAAAAAAAGAACGGAGCTAAGCACAGGCAAAATACTTGAAGAAAACCTGTTTCAGTCTGCTTTCCACCATACACTGGGAGATTAATTCACCTTTCTACAGAACAATAACCTAAACACACGGCTAAATCTACAATGGAGATGCTTACCAGGAAGACAGTGGCCGAGCTATAGTTTTGACTTAAATTGTCTTAAAAATCTATGGCAAGACTTGGAATTCTCTGGCTAGCATTGATCAACAACCAACTTGACAGACTTGAAGAATTTTGCAAAAAATAATCGGCAAATGTTGCACAATCCAGGTGTAGAGAGCTCTTAGAGAATTACCCAGAAAGACTCACAGCTGTAATTGCTGCCCAAGGTGATTCTGACATGTATTGAATACTTGGGATGAACACTTATCTCCAGTGCATTCGGAAAGTATTCAGACCCCTTGCTTGTTGCACATTTAGTTGTGTTACAGCTTTATTCTAAAATAGATGAAATCATTTCCCCCCTCATCAATCTACACACAATACACCATAATGACAAAGCAAAAACAGGTTTTTAGAAAGGTTTTCAAATTTATTCAAAATAAAAACAGAAATACCTTATTTACATACGGATTCAGACCCTTTGCTATGAGACTCGAAATTGAGCTCAGGTGCATCCTGTTTCCATTGATCATCCTTGAAATGTGTCTACAACTTGATTGGAGTCCACCTGTGGTAAAATCAATTGATTGGGCATGATTTAAAAAGGCACACACCTGTTTATCTAAGGTCCCAAAGTTGACAGTGCATGTCAGATCAAAAACAAAGCCATGAGGTTGAAGGAATTGTCTGTAGAGCTCCGAGACAGGATTGTGTCGAGGCACAGATCTGGGGAAGGCTACCAAAACATTTCTGCAGCATTGAAGGTCCCCAAGAACACAATGGCCACCATCATTCTTAAATGGAAGAAGATTGCAACCATCGAGAGCTGGCCACCCAGGCCAAACTGAGCAATCGGTGGAGAAGGACCTTGGTCAGGGAGGTGTGCAAGAACCCGACGTTCACTCTGACAGAGCTCAAGAGTTCCTCTGTGGAGATGGGATAACCTTCCAGAAGGACAACCATCTCTGCAGAACCTAAAAACTCGCAGACCATGAGAAACAAGATTCTCTGGTCTGATGAAACCAAGATTGAACTCTTTGGCCTCAATGCCAAGCATCACGTCTGGAGGAAACCTGGCACCATTCCTATGGTGAAGCATGGTGGAGTCAGCATCATACTGTGGTATGCTGTTTTTTTGGTTGCAGGGACTGGGAGACTAGTCAGGATCGAGGGAAAGATGAATGGAGCAATGTACAGAGACATCCTTGATGAAAACCTGCTCCAGAGTGCTCGCGACCTCAGACTGGGGCGAACGTTCACCTTGCAACAGGACAACAACACTAAGCACACAGCCAAGACAATGCAGGAGTGGCTTCGGGACAAGTCTCTGAATGTCCTTGAGTGGCCCAGCCAGAGCCCGGATTTGAACCCGATCGAACATCTCTGGAGAGATCTGAAAATAGCTGTGTAGTGACATCAAACCTAACAGAGCTTGAGAGAATATTCAGAGAATAATGTGAGAAACTCCCCAAATACAGGTGTGCCAAGCTTGTAGTGTCATACCCAAGAAGACTCCAGGCTGTAATTGCTGACAAAGGTGCTTCAACAAAGTACTGAGTAAAGGGTCTGAATACTTATGTAAATGTGATATAAACGTTTTTTATACATTTACTTAAAATTAAAAAGCAAAAATACTTTTTTCTTTGTAATTATGGTGTATTGTATGTACATTGATGAGGGGGAAAAAACAATTTAATCAATGTTAGAACAAGGCTGTGTGAAAATGTGGAAAAAGTCAAGGGGTCTGAATACTTTCCGAATGCACTGTAATCAAAATATGTGTTTTATTTTTCATGATCTTTTAATTAATTTTTTAAAATGTTTTAATTTTTTACAAATGTTAGAATTTGTCTTCCACTTTGATATTACAGAATATTTTGTATCTAGTTGACAAAAGAAATTACAATTAAATCAATTTGCATCCCATTTTGTAACACAACAAAATGTGGAAAAGGTCAAGGGGTATGAATACTGTCCGGAGGCACTTTAGCTATCTACTAATCCTAACCTTAACCCTAAACTTAACCCTTACCCTAGCCCCTTATTCTAAACATAACTGTAACATTAGCAAGCAGTTGCTTATCAACAGATAGTATGACCATTGTTGATATAGTCCCAAAATGTTGCATGTCAGAAATCAAGTTTTCAAGATGTGTCACTTTCAAAATGCAGAAATACAGTCAGTATGATGTATTTAGCTTTTTTTTATATTTCTGTATTTTGAAAGTTATATATCTTGAAAACATGATTGCTGACTTGCAAAACATTTTGGGACTATATCAACAATGGACTAATGAAACAAATACCAAAATATTGGTTGAAATTTTCCTATTAGTTGTCATGTAAATGTGTTATCACTGAGCTGTCCACCATTTAAAAGCACAAGAAAGTTCAAATGGGAATTCAATGGCAGATATTTTGTACTTATGTCACGCCCTGACCGTAGATTGTTTGTATGTTTCTATTTTTTTTTGGTCAGGGTGTGATGTGGGTGGGCATTCTGTTTGTATGTCTAGGTTTTGTATTTCTATGTTTTGGCCGGGTATGGGAGCCATACTTAGGTAGCCTGTTTTCCCAGTGTTAGCTGTGGGTGGTTATTTTCTGTTTAGTGTTTGTTGCACCTGTCAGAACTGATTCAGCTATTCTTTTGTTATTTTGTATTCAGTGTTCAGTAAGAATAAATAATATGAACACGTACCACGCTGCACCTTGGTCTTCACCTTCTTCCTCTGAATGTCATTACAGAACCACCCACCGCCAAAGGACCAAGCAGCATGGTAAGGAGGAGCAGCACTATCTGGAGAACTGGACGTGGGAGGAGATACTGGAAGGCAATGGACCCTGGGCACAGGCTGGGGAGTATCGCCGTCAGCAGGAGGAACTGGAGGCAGCTAAGGCTGAGCGGCAACACTACGAGGAGTTGGCATGGCAGCGCATCAGGCACGAGAGGCAGCCCCAAAAAATGTTTTGGGGGATGCACACGGGGAGATTGGCGAAGTCAGGCGAGAGACCTGAGCCAACTCCACGTGCTTACTGGAAGCAGAGTGGTACTGGTCAGACAACTTGTTATGCGAGGAAGCGCACAGTGTCGCCAGTGCGCGCTCATAGCCCGGAGGGCTAAATGCCAGCCCCCTGCAAGTGCCATGCGAGAGTGGGCATCCAGCCAGGGCAGATTGTGCCAGCTCAGCGCGTTTGGTCTCCGGAGCGCCGTTTCAGTCCATGGTATCCTGCGCTGGCTCTGCGTACTGTGTCTCCGGGGCGTTGGGAGGGTGCAGTTCGCCCTATGCCTGCGCTCCACCCGTGCCTGGCGAATGTGGGCATGGAGCCTAAGGGAGAGGTACGAGTGGTATGTACCATATCTCCAGTGCTCCCCCACAGCCCGGTTCGACCTGTGCCTGCACTCTGGAGGGTCCGGGCTAAAGTGGTCATCCAGCCTGGAGTGGTGCCAAGGCTGCGCACCAGAGCTCCAGTGCTCCCCCACAGCCCGGTCCATCCGGGGCCTCCTCCGCGCACCAGGCCTCCTGTAGGTCTCCCCAGCCTGGGGGGCCCTGTGGCAGCCCAATGCACCAGGCTGTCTCTCCGTTTCCTCCCTCCAGGCCGGAGCCGCCAGAGTCTCCCTCCTGTCCGGAGCCGCCAGAGTCGCCCTCCTGTCCGGAGCCGCCAGAGTCGCCCTCCTGTCCGGAGCCGCCAGAGCCGCCCTCCTGTCCGGAGCCGCCAGAGCCGCCCTCCTGTCCGGAGCCGCCAGAGCCGCCCGTCAGTCCTGAGTTGCCAGAGCCGCCCATCAGTCCTGAGTTGCCAGAGCCGCCCATCAGTCCTGAGGCACCAGAGCTGCCCGTAAGTCCAGATGCGCCAGAGCCGCCCGTCAGTCCAGAGGCGCCAGAGGCGCCCATCAGTCCAGAGGCGCCACCCACTCCAGACTCGACCATCAGTCCAGTGGCGTCCTCTAGTCCGGGGTCGGCGGTGAGGGTTCCCGCTCCAGAGACATTACTAAAGTGGGCCGAGCCAGAAGAGGAGCAGGGTCCACGTCCCTCAACAGAACCGCCACCGGGGAGTAATACCCACCCAGACCCTCCTCTGATTGAGAACCATACTTAGGTAGCCTGTTTTCTCACTGTTAGTTGTGGGTGGTTATTTTCCGTTTAGTGTTTGTTGCACCTGTCAGAAATGCCAGGGGAATGGATTCTAGAGGTAACAAAATTAAATTATCTGGCCAAACACTCCTTGCAAACTCAGAGAGCCCTGGATTTTTTTTTTTTTATCTCATGAGACATTTTATGTGGTTTTATTATTAAATAGATTTCCAGTTTATGTCGTCTAATTCTGAAATAGATTTCTAGAATGGAAGAAAGGGTGGAGGGGTCACGAGGAATTAGCGAAGGGGTTACCAAACCTAACATGAACGTTACATTTTTTTAGTTAGTTCATGAACATGGTGGTGCAGTGGTTATGGAGAATCATGGGGAAAAGAGAGCAGTGAATCATTAGACTCGGTGGCGAGATAATGTGTGTTTTTTTCATACCTACAGTTTACCACACACACCAGCAAGCACACACAATTTACCAGTTACAAATATGCGTTAGTGGTGTTGATACTGTGGGATTTATGTGGTCTTTTCAATTTAGTTTTAAATTGGGTATGCAGGAGGATGGAAATATTTGGAAGGTTCTGAAATGGTTTCTGAAGGACAGGGAAAGAAAAGGGAGAGGAAATATTTAATGGTGTTAAATGTCCTGTATCCTGACTTTCTGGTGAGGCCTGCTCAATCTCACCAGAAATGATAGAAACAGGTGGGATTTAATTATAAAATGAATGAGAAACACAATTTTTTGTTCTATTTTACCATTGTTTTATGAGATAAGTTGATTGGTTATTCGAATGTGTTTATTTTATATTTAACATGTTGTTTTTGAATCACGATGTGAGTCATGTGTCTGAAGGGAAAATGACCAGTTCCCTGGGATCCTGGTCTTTGGGTAAATATACAACTGTTCGTTGTTCAGTCTGCACATTTGTACTTCCAGCGCCGACTGAGATGGCCGCCTCACTTCGCGTTCCTAGGAAACTATGCAGTTTTTTGTTTTTTTACGTGTTATTTCTTACATTAGTACCCCAGGTCATCTTAGGTTTCATTACATACAGTCGAGAAGAACTACTGAATATAAGATCAGCGTCAACTCACCATCAGTACGACCAAGAATATGTTTTCCGCGACGCGGATCCTGTGTTCTGCCTTACAAACAGGACAACGGAATGGATCGCATGCAGCGACCCAAGGAAACGACTCCGAAAAAGAGGGAAACGAGGCGGTGTTCTGGTCAGACTCCGAAAAAGGGCACATCGCGCACCACTCCCCAGCATTCTTCTTGCCAATGTCCAGTCTCTTGACAACAAGGTTGACGAAATCCGAGCAAGGGTAGCATTCCAGAGGGACATCAGAGACTGCAACGTTCTCTGCTTCACGGAAACATGGCTTACTGGGAAGACGCTATCCGATGCGGTGCAGCCAACGGGTTTCTCCACGCATCGCGCCGACAGAAACAAACATCTTTCTGGTAAGAAGAGTGGCGGGGGCGTATGCCTCATGACTAACGAGACATGGTGTGATGAAGGAAACATACAGGAACTCAAATCCTTCTGTTCACCTGATTTAGAATTCCTCACAATCAAATGTAGACCGCATTATCTTCCAAGAGAATTCTCTTCGATTATAATCACAGCCGTATATATCCCCCCCCAAGCAGACACATCGATGGTAACTCTTTGCAAACTGGAAACCATTTATCCGGAGGCTGCATTCATTGTAGCTGGGGATTTTAACAAAGCTAATCTGAAAACAAGACTCCCTAAATTTTATCAGCATATCGATTGCGCAACCAGGGGTGGTAAAACCTTGGATCATTGTTACTCTAACTTCCGCGACGCATATAAGGCCCTGCCCCGCCCCCCTTTCGGAAAAGCTGACCACGACTCCATTTTGCTGATCCCTGCCTACAGGCAGAAACTAAAACAAGAGGCTCCCACGCTGAGGTCTGTCCAACGCTGGTCAGACCAAGCTGACTCCACACTCCAAGACTGCTTCCATCACGTGGACTGGGACATGTTTCGTATTGCGTCAGATGGAAATATTGACGAATACGCTGATTCGGTGTGCGAGTTCATTAGAACGTGCGTCGAAGATGTCGTTCTCATAGCAACGATAAAAACATTCCCAAACCAGAAACCGTGGATTGATGGCAGCATTCGCGTGAAACTGAAAGCGCGAACCACTGCTTTTAATCAGGGCAAGGTGTCTGGTAACATGTCCGAATATAAACAATGCAGCTATTCCCTCCGCAAGGCTATTAAACAAGCTAAGCGTCAGTACAGAGACAAAGTGGAATCTCAATTCAATGGCTCAGACACAAGAGGCATGTGGCAGGGTCTACAGTCAATCACGGACTACAAGAAGAAACCCAGCCCAGTCACGGACCAGGATGTCTTGCTCCCAGGCAGACTAAATAACTTTTTTGCCCGCTTTGAGGACAATACAGTGCCACTGACACGGCCTGCAACGAAAACATGCTGTCTCTCCTTCACTGCAGCCGAGGTGAGTAAGACATTTAAACGTGTTAACCCTCGCAAGGCTGCAGGCCCAGACGGCATCCCCAGCCGCGCCCTCAGAGCATGCGCAGACCAGCTGGCCGGTGTGATTACGGACATATTCAATCAATCCCTATACCAGTCTGCTGTTCCCACATGCTTCAAGAGGGCCACCATTGTTCCTGTTCCCAAGAAAGCTAAGGTAACTGAGCTAAACGACTACCGCCCCGTAGCACTCACTTCCGTCATCATGAAGTGCTTTGAGAGACTAGTCAAGGACCATATCACCTCCACCCTACCTGACACCCTAGACCCACTCCAATTTGCTTACCGCCCAAATAGGTCCACAGACGATGCAATCTCAACCACACTGCACACTGCCCTAACCCACCTGGACAAGAGGAATACCTACGTGAGAATGCTGTTCATCGACTACAGCTCGGCATTCAACACCATAGTACCCTCCAAGCTCGTCATCAAGCTCGAGACCCTGGGTCTCGACCCCGCCCTGTGCAACTGGGTACTGGACTTCCTGACGGGCCGCCCCCAGGTGGTGAGGGTAGGCAACAACATCTCCTCCCCGCTGATCCTCAACACGGGGCCCCACAAGGGTGCGTTCTGAGCCCTCTCCTGTACTCCCTGTTCACCCACGACTGCGTGGCCACGCACGCCTCCAACTCAATCATCAAGTTTGCGGACGACACAACAGTGGTAGGCTTGATTACCAACAACAACGAGACGGCCTACAGGGAGGAGGTGAGGGCCCTCGGAGTGTGGTGTCAGGAAAATAACCTCACACTCAACGTCAACAAAACTAAGGAGATGATTGTGGACTTCAGGAAACAGCAGAGGGAACACCCCCCAATCCACATCGATGGATCAGTAGTGGAGAGGGTAGCAAGTTTTAAGTTCCTCGGCATACACATCACAGACAAACTGAATTGGTCCACTCACACTGACAGCGTCGTGAAGAAGGCGCAGCAGCGCCTCTTCAACCTCAGGAGGCTGAAGAAATTCGGCTTGTCACCAAAAGCACTCACAAACTTCTACAGATGCACAATCGAGAGCATCCTGGCGGGCTGTATCACCGCCTGGTACGGCAATTGCTCCGCCCTCAACCGTAAGGCTCTCCAGAGGGTAGTGAGGTCTGCACAACGCATCACCGGGGGCAAACTACCTGCCCTCCAGGACACCTACACCACCCGATGTTACAGGAAGGCCATAAAGATCATCAAGGACATCAACCACCCGAACCACTGCCTGTTCACTCCGCTATCATCCAGAAGGCGAGGTCAGTACAGGTGCATCAAAGCTGGGACAGAGAGACTGAAAAACAGCTTCTATCTCAAGGCCATCACTAACATTGAGCCACCACTAACATTGAGCCACCACTAACATTGAGTGGCTGCTGCCAACACACTGTCATTGACACTGACCCAACTCCAGCCACTTTAATAATGGGAATTGATGGGAAATGATGTAAATATATCACTAGCCACTTTAAACAATGCTACCTTATATAATGTTACTTACCCTACATTATTCATCTCATATGCATACGTATATACATTTAAGACATTTAAGTCATTTAGCAGACGCTCTTATCCAGAGTGACTTACAAATTGGTGCATTCACCTTATGACATCCAGTGGAACAGTAGTGCATCTAAATCTTTTAAGGGGGGTGAGAGGGATTACTTCATCCTATCCTAGGTATTCCTTAAAGAGGTGGGGTTTCAGGTGTCTCCGGAAGGTGGTGATTGACTCCGCTGTCCTGGCGTCGTGAGGGAGTTTGTTCCACCATTGGGGGGCCAGAGCAGCGAACAGTTTTGACTGGGCTGAGCGGGAACTGTACTTCCTCAGTGGTAGGGAGGCGAGCAGGCCAGAGGTGGATGAACGCAGTGCCCTTGTTTGGGTGTAGGGCCTGATCAGAGCCTGGAGGTACTGAGGTGCCGTTCCCCTCACAGCTCCGTGGCAAGCACCATGGTCTTGTAGCGGATGCGAGCTTCAACTGGAAGCCAGTGGAGAGAGCGGAGGAGCGGGGTGACGTGAGAGAACTTGGGAAGGTTGAACACCAGACGGGCTGCGGCGTTCTGGATGAGTTGTAGGGGTTTAATGGCACAGGCAGGGAGCCCAGCCAACAGCGAGTTGCAGTAATCCAGACGGGAGATGACAAGTGCCTGGATTAGGACCTGCGCCGCTTCCTGTGTGAGGCAGGGTCGTACTCTGCGGATGTTGTAGAGCATGAACCTACAGGAACGGGCCACCGCCTTGATGTTAGTTGAGAACGACAGGGTGTTGTCCAAGATCACGCCAAGGTTCTTAGCGCTCTGGGAGGAGGACACAATGGAGTTGTCAACCGTGATGGCGAGATCATGGAACGGGCAGTCCTTCCCGGGAGGAAGAGCAGCTCCGTCTTGCCGAGGTTCAGCTTGAGGTGGTGATCCGTCATCCACACTGATATGTCTGCCAGACATGCAGAGATGCGATTAGCCACCTGGTCATCAGAAGGGGAAAGGAGAAGATTAATTGTGTGTCGTCTGCATAGCAATGATAGGAGAGACCATGTGAGGTTATGACAGAGCCAAGTGACTTGGTGTATAGCGAGAATAGGAGAGGGCCTAGAACAGAGCCCTGGGGGACACCAGTGGTGAGCACGTGGTGTGGAGACGGATTCTCTCCACGCCACCTGGTAGGAGCGACCTGTCAGGTAGGACGCAATCAAGCGTGGGCCGCGCCGGAGATGCCCAACTCGGAGAGGGTGGAGAGGAGGATCTGATGGTTCACAGTATCGAAGGCAGCCGATAGGTCTAGAAGGATGAGAGCAGAGGAGAGAGAGTTAGCTTTAGCAGTGCGGAGCGCCTCCGTGATACAGAGAAGAGCAGTCTCAGTTGAATGACTAGTCTTGAAACCTGACTGATTTGGATCAAGAAGGTCATTCTGAGAGAGATAGCGGGAGAGCTGGCCAAGGACGGCACGTTCAAGAGTTTTGGAGAGAAAAGAAAGAAGGGATACTGGTCTGTAGTTGTTGACATCGGAGGGATCGAGTGTAGGTTTTTTCAGAAGGGTGCAACTCTCGCTCTCTTGAAGACGGAAGGGACGTAGCCAGCGGTCAGGGATGAGTTGATGAGCGAGGTGAGGTAAGGGAGAAGGTCTCCGGAAATGGTCTGGAGAAGAGAGGAGGGGATAGGGTCAAGCGGGCAGGTTGTTGGGCGGCCGGCCTTCACAAGACGCGAGATTTCATCTGGAGAGAGAGGGGAGAAAGAGGTCAGAGCACAGGGTAGGGCAGTGTGAGCAGAACCAGCGGTGTCGTTTGACTTAGCAAACGAGGATCAGATGTCGTCGACCTTCTTTTCAAAATGGTTGACGAAGTCATCTGCAGAGAGGGAGGAGGGGGGGGGGAGGGGGAGGAGGATTCAGGAGGGAGGAGAAGGTTGCAAAGAGCTTCCTAGGGTTAGAGGCAGATGCTTGGAATTTAGAGTGGTAGAAAGTGGCTTTAGCAGCAGAGAGAGAAGAGGAAAATGTAGAGAGGAGGGAGTGAAAGGATGTCAGGTCCGCAGGGAGGCGAGTTTTCCTCCATTTCCGCTCGGCTGCCCGGAGCCCTGTATACTGTACTCTAGATCATCGACTGCATCCTTATGTCACTAGCCACTTTAACTATGCCACTTTGTTTACTTTGTCTACATACTCATCTCATATGTATATACTGTACTCGATACCATCTACTGTATGCTGCTCTGTACCATCACTCATTCATATATCCTTATGTACATATTCCTTATCCCCTTACACTGTGTATAAGACAGTAGTTTTGGAATTGTTAGTTAGATTACTTGTTGGTTATCACTGCATTGTCGGAACTAGAAGCACAAGCATTTCGCTACACTCGCATTAACATCTGCTAACCATGTGTATGTGACAAATAAAATTTGATTGGATTTGATTTGATTTGACATAGAAGGAAAGGATATATGTTAAACAGGGATGACAGAGGAGGGACTGATGTATATTGACTGATTGATTTGAGAATGTTTTAGTATGTTTATAACTGTATATGTAATGTGGTGCGTGCTGGTGGCAGAGAAGTCAGGCGCAGGAATATGAACTTGGTAAAAACTGAGCTCTTCACTAGGGTAGGGGGCAGCATTTGGAATTTTGGATGAAAAGTGTGCTCAAATTAAACTGCCTGCTACTCAGGCCCAGAAGATAGGGTTTGCATATAAGTAGTATATTTGGATAGAAAACACTCTAACATTTCCAAAACTGTTCAAATAATGTCTGTGAGTATAACAGAACTGATATGGCAGGTGAAAACCCGAGCAAAATCCAACCAGGAAGTACTATTATTTTGAAAGGCTTTTTTTGGAAAGCCTTTTTCCATTGAAAGCCTATTCACCATACAAAGACTTAGGACCCAGTTCATGAGCTCTGTGGCTTTCTTTAGGCATTGTGGCCAATCTTTAGGCATTGATTTTGGCTTTTACTCTGAAAAAAGAGGGAGATACAGCACTTTCAATCAGTGGCCAGTGGAAATTTCCATTCATCAGCCATGCGCCTATTCGGGAACGCGCCTTTCTTGTTTCTCCTTTCCTATTGACAAAGCTTTTGTCCGGTTGAAATATAATTGATTATTTATGACAAAAACAACCGGAAGATTGTTTTTAAACATCGTTTGGCATGTTTATACTTACTTTTATTGTACTTTTTAAAACTTTTCGTCTGGACTTAGTGCACGCGCCTTAAGCATTCGGATTACTGGACAAAACGCGCAAACAAAAAGGAGGTATTTGGCCATAAAGAGGGACATTATCGAACAAAACAAACATTTATTGTCTAACATGGAGACCTGGGAGTGCCACCAGATGAAGATCATCAAAGGTAAGTGATTAATTTTAATGCTATTTCTGACTTTTGTGACACTCTCCTTGGCTGGAAAATGGCTGTATGGGTTTCTGTGGCTAGGTGCAGACCTAACATAATCGCAAATTGTGCTTTCTCCGTAAAGCCTTTTTGAAATCGGACACAACGGTTGTATTAAGGAGAAGTTTATCTTTATTTGTATGTTTAACACTTGTATCATTTATCAATGTTTATGATGAG
Source organism: Oncorhynchus nerka (assembly GCF_034236695.1). NCBI lineage: Eukaryota > Metazoa > Chordata > Actinopteri > Salmoniformes > Salmonidae > Oncorhynchus > Oncorhynchus nerka. Next base: position 81,587,011 of record NC_088410.1, on the reverse strand, counting down.
TATTTCTGTAATTTGATGTGGCTCTCTGCACTTTCACCGGATGTTTGTTTGAGACAATGCCTTTCTGACCATAACGCGCCAATGTAAACTGAGAATTTTGGATATAAATATGAACTTTATCGAACAAAACATACATGTATTGTGTAACATGAAGTCCTATAAGTGCCATCTGATGAAGGTCATCAAAGGTTAGTGATTCATTTTATCTCTATTTCTGCTTTTTGTGACTCCTCTCTTTGGCTGGAAAAATGTCTGTATGGTTTTCTGTGACTAGGTGCTGACCTAACATAATCGCATGGTGTGCTCTCACAGTAAAGCCTTTTTGAAATCGGACACTGTGGTTAGATTTACAATACGTTTATCTTTAAAATGGTGGATAATACTTGTATGTTTTGAGAAATTTTAATTATGGGATTTCTGTTGTTTTGAATTTGGCAAAACCCCTCACACACCAGAATTAACAATAAACACCTACATACAGTACAACAAACAATCTCCGACAAGGACATGAGGGGAAACAGAGGGTTAAATACATAACATGTAATTGATGGGATTGGAACCAGGTGTGTAGGAAGACAAGACAAAACCAATGGAAAATGAAAAATGGATCAATGATGGCTAGAAGGTCAGTGATGTCGACCGCCGAACACCACCCGAACAAGGAGAGGGACCGACTTCGGCGGAAGTTGTGACAGTAGAATTGCATTAGGAGTAGTGAGTAGTGTGTTATGGGTTAGATTGAATGTTATATGTGCAAATGTATCTGTAGCAGGAGGTGAGGTGTTTGACACAGAATGTTTACATAGGGCTATGAAGTGGGATGGAACGTGATGCAGTGGAGATCTGTGGGGGCTCATAAATGAAGGTTGTGGTGGTAGAGGGGTATCATTTCCAGAGACTATGTATATTGTTGCAGGAGAAAGCTCATAGGAGAGGGAGGACAGCTAACTGTGCACAATATAGGGACTATTATGAAGTTAAATTGAACATTAAACATACCCAGATCATGGTGAGAGTAGAAGAAATAGTGGTGGCATTTCAGACACTATGGTAAACTTTCAAGCAACCTGTGACTATGAGTTTTGTTAGGTTGGATATTCTTCCAACTCATTCATTCTATCCCAATTTCTAACAGCCGGAAAACACTTTACATGCAGTAGTTATTCTCACGGCAGTCGCTGCAGGGACTGTAATTAAAGGAGGCTATAGTCATGGGCCATGTTAGTAGTAGCAGGGTTTACTTTAGTAGCATTGTTGGCATATCAGTTTATGAAGACTCATGCCACATGGCTTGGTAACTGGTAACTGGGATACCGATGGGAGTACAGAGGGGGTTGTTATTCAAATGTCACAAACTAGTAATCTTGCCATAACAGGAGAGTCTATGTTGTCAGGAAATGACACGTGTTGCAGTTTGTTTATCCTCAGGTTAAAGCAGCACATGAGGAGCAGGAGATAATTGAGGGCAGGGGTTGAATTCTGGAGATTGAGTGTACATCAGTGTAACCGATGTGAAAAGGCTAGGTAGTTAGCGGTGGTGCGCGCTAATAGCGTTTCTATCGAGTGACGTCACTTGCTTTGGAACCTGAAGTAGTTGTTCCCCTCGCAGCTTTTGTGACGATGCTTCGAGGGTGTCAGTTGTCGATGTGTGCAGAGGGTCCCTGGTTCGAGCCCGGGAAGGGGCGAAGAGAGAGATGGAAGCTATACTGTTACATCAAGATACACCAGGCGGGGGTGTTGGGACAGCTTTGGTCTGGTCAGTACTCCTTACAGCACCTGCAGTGGTAATGATCATGTCTCTCCTCGGTGGGTGCATAGTTCTCATGTGAAGTGAGAGCATTGCTCATAATTTGTCCGCCTTTCCTTCCAGTTCTCTGCTGCCAATGACTGGAACGAACTACAAAAATCTCTGAAACTGGAAACACTTATCTCCCTCACTAGCTTTAAGCACCAACTGTCAGAGCAGCTCACAGATTACTGCACCTGTACATAGCCCGCCTATACTTTAGCCCAAACAACTACCTCTTTCCCTACTGTATTTAATTAATTTATTTATTTTGCTCCTTTGCACCCCATTATTTTTATTTCTACTTTGCACATTCTTCCACTGCAAATCTACCATTCCAGTGTTTTACTTGCTATTGTCACGACTCCGACCGAAGGACACTCCCCTTCCCCTTCCCGTTCGGGTGTCGCCGGCCTACTAGCTGCTACTGATTATTTCCTCCCCCTCCTTATGTGTTGATTGAGTGCACCTGTTTTGAATTAGGTAGTAGGCTTTATTAGTCAGCCGGCCCGCAGAGTTCCTTGTGCGGGATTAATTATTGTGACCATCTGTTTTAGTGTACTTGTGTGCACGTCTATGGGTTTTTGTGTTTCCCATTTTGTGGGTTTTCCCAGGACCGTTTAGTCCTCCTGTTTGTTCATTACGCCGTGTGTGTTCGTGTGGGTTGGCTTATGTTCACCGTTTGTCGGTGCATTAAAATGGCACTCACCTGAACTCTCTGCTTCCTGCGCTTGACTCCTCACCCACTACACTCAGATCGTTACAGAATCCCGCACCACTGAGGAATGGAGTCAGCAGGAGCAACAGCCACTCCCCTCCCATCGATGGAAGAGAGGGTACTACATCACACCACCGTTCTCCATCGGATCGGAACGGCGATGGATCTGGTGATGAAGGGAATGGACCGATGGGAGAGAAGCGGTCTCTCTCCACCTTCGGCCCCCCCTCCTCAGGACTCCCCATCTCCCGACTCCAGCCCCCTCCGTCTTACGCTCCCGAGGGTCTATGATGGAACGGCAGCAGGGTGCCAGGGGTTCTTACTCCAGCTAGAACTATACCTGGCCACCGTCAGACCTACTCCCTCGGGAGCCGAGAGGGTGAATGTCCTCATCTCCTGCCTCACGGGTCGTGCTCTGGAGTGGGCAAATGCAGTTTGGAATGGCCCAGACTCAGCTAAGGAGCACTACCCCGAGTTTTCTCGCCGCTTCCGCGCCGTGTTTGACCATCCTCCAGATGGCCGAGCGGCGGGAGAACGACTATTCCATCTTCGGCAGGAGAAAAAGAGCGCCCAGGATTACGCGTTGGAGTTCCGTACCTTGGCAGCAGGATCCGGGTGTAACGACAGGGCCCTTATCAACAACTACAGGTGTAGTCTCCGGGAGGACGTCCGCAGGGAGCTAGCGTGTCGGGACACCGCTCTTTCATTAGATGAGCTGATTGACATGTCCATCCGACTGGACAATCTGCTGGCTGCCCGCGGGCGTTCGGAGAGGGTCCTGTGTGTTCAACCACCCAGCACCTCCTCTCCTGTTATGATGGAGTTGGGAGGGGCTTTGCCGAGGGGTACCGGAGGAGGTGGCTCCCTCTGCACCAACTGTGGTCGGAGAGGACACATGGCCGATCGGTGCTGGGGGGGTCCGTCTGGGAGTCGAGATGGCAGGCGGAACATTTCTCGATCACCCCAGGTGAGTCAGCACCAGACTCACCCAGAACCCCCTGTTGGTCACATGTTTGTCTTGATTTTTTCCCTTAAATTTTTTCCCTCTTCCCAGCATAGGGCGCTAGTCGATTCAGGCGCAGCTGGGAACTTTATGGATCGCGGACTTGCTATTAAATTAGGTGTTCCGCTTGTGCCGATAGATTCTCCCTTTCCCGTGCACTCCCTAGATAGCCGGCCATTAGGGTCAGGGGTGGTCAGGGAGACCACGATCCCACTGGACATGGTAACGCAGAGGAATCATAGGGAGCGTATCAGTCTCTATATTATTGATTCGCCTGCGTTTCCAGTGGTGTTAGGGATTCCCTGGCTGGCCCGGCACAATCCTAAAATTTTGTGGAAACAGGGGTTCTCCAGGGGTGGTCAGAGGAGTGTTCTGGAAGGTGTCTGGGAGTTTCCGTTGGTGCCACCTCGGTGGAAAGTCCAGACCAGGGTCCCACAGTGTGCATTCCCCCCGAGTATGCCGATTTGGCAATCGCTTTTAGTAAAAAGAAGGCGACTAAATTACCACCACATCGACCGGGAAGGGATTGTGCGATAGATCTCAGGGTAACGCTGCGCTTCCCAAGAGTCACGTGTACCCACTGTCCCAAGAGGAGACGTTGGCTATGGAGACATATCACAGAGTCTCTGGGACAGGGGTACATTCGGTCCTCCATTTCACCCGTCTCCTCGAGTTTCTTTTTTGTGAAGAAGAAGGAGGGAGGATTGCGTCCGTGTATTGATTATAGAGGTCTAAATGCCATCACAGTGGGGTTCAGCTACCCACTACCTCTCATTGCTACGGCAGTGGAATCCTTTCAGGGAGCGCAGTTCTTCACAAAATTGGATCTCAGGAGCGCGTATAGCCTGGTGCGTATTCGGAAGGGAGAGAGTGGAAAACCGCATTTAGTACCACATCGGGCCACTATGAGTACTGCGTCATGCCGTATGGGTTAAAAATGCTCCAGCCATTTTTCAATCCTTTGTAGACGATATTCTCAGGGACCTGCACGGGCAGGGAGTGGTTGTTTATATCGATGACATTCTGATCTACTCAGCCACTCACGCCGCGCATGTGTCTCTGGTACGCAAGGTGCTTGGTAGACTGCTGGAGCATGACCTATACGTCAAGGCTGAGAAGTGTGTGTTCTCCAAACGAGCCGTCTCCTTTCTGGGTTATCGCATTTCCACCTCGGGGTGGAGATGGAGGGTGACCGCAGTAAGGCCGTGCGTGGTGGCCGACTCCCACCACTGTAAAAGAGGTGCTGCGGTTTTTGGGTTTTGCCAACTACTACCGGAGGTTTATCCGGGGTTTTGGCCAGGTAGCGGCTCCAATTACCTCACTGCTAAAGGGGGGCCCGGTGCGGTTGCGATGGTCAGCAGAGGCGGACAGAGCTTTCAACAGGTTGAGGGCGCTGTTCACGGATGCACCCGTGTTGGCGCATCCGGACCCCTCTCTAGCATTCATAGTGGAGGTGGACGCGTTCGAGGCTGGGGTGGGTGCCGTGCTATCACAGCGCTCGGGTACGCCACCAAAACTCCGCCCCTGCGCTTTCTTCTCGAGTAAGCTCAGCCCAGCGGAGCGTAACTATGATGTGGGGGACCGGGAGTTGTTAGCGGTGGTCAGGGCTCTGAAGGTGTGGAGACACTGGCTTGAGGGGGCTAAGCACCCCTTTCTCATCTGGACCGACCACCAAAATCTGGAGTATATTCGGGCAGCTAGGAGACTGAATCCGCGGCAGGCAAGGTGGGCCATGTTTTTCACTCGATTCCGGTTCACTTTATCTTATAGACCGGGCTCCCAGAACGTGAAGGCGGATGCACTGTCCCGCCTTTTCGACACGGAGGATAGGTCCACCGAACCTACTCCCATCCTTCCGGCCTCAAAGCTGATGGCACCGGTGGTATGGGAGGTGGACTCGGACATCGAGCGGGCGTTATGGGCTGAACCCGCGCCTCCTCAGTGTCCGGCGGGGCGGAGGTACGTGCCGCTTGGTGTTCGGGACCAACTGATTCGGTGGGCTCACGTCCTACCCTCCTCGGGTCACCCTGGGGTGAGGAGGACAGTGGGGAGCCTTCGGGGGAGGTATTGGTGGCCTACCTTGGCTAGGGACGTTAAGGTTTATGTCTCCTCCTGTTCGGTATGCGCCCAGAGTAAGGCTCCTAGGCACCTTCCTAGAGGGAAGTTACAACCCCTCCCCGTTCCACAACGGCCATGGTCACATCTATCCGTAGATTTCCTGACCAACCTTCCCCCGTCTCAGGGCAACACCACGGTTCTGGTGATTGTGGATCGGTTCTCTAAGTCCTGCCGTCTCCTCCCGTTGCCCGGTATCCCAACAGCCCTACAGACTGCGGAGGCATTATTCACCCACGTCTTCCCGGCACTACGGGGTGCCGGAGGACATAGTTTCTGATCTGGGCCCCCAGTTCACGTCCCGAGTATGGAGGGCGTTCATGGAGCGTCTGGGGGTCTCGGTCAGCCTGACCTCCGGTTATCACCCCGAAAGTAATGGGCAGGTGGAGAGAGTAAACCAGGAGGTGGGTAGGTTTCTGCGGTCGTACTGCCAGGACCGGACAGGGGAGTGGGCGAGATACATCCCCTGGGCTGAAATGGCCCAGAACTCACTACGCCACTCCTCTACTAATGTGTCCCCCTTTCAGTGTGTGTTAGGGTACCAGCCGGTCCTGGCACCGTGGCATCCGAGCCAGACCGAGGCTCCTGCGGTGGAGGAATGGGTGCAGCGCTCCAAAGAGACCTGGAGGGCCGTCCAGGAATCCCTTCAACAGGCTAGTGGACGGCAGAAAAGGAGTGCTGACCGCCACCGCAGTGAGGCCCCCCGTGTTTGTACCAGGGGACAGGGTCTGGCTCTCGACCCGAAACCTACCCCTCCGCGTGCCCTGCCGGAAGCTTGGGCCGCAGTGTGTAGGGCCGTTCAAAGTCCTGAGGAGAATAAACGAGGTATGTTATCGATTACAACTCCCTTCCTATTATCGTATTAACCCCTCGTTTCATGTGTCTCTCCTCAGGCCGGTGGTAGCTGGTCCCCTACAGGACGGTGAGGTACTGGAGGTCCCTCCTCCCCCTCTGGACATCGAGGGGTCCCCGGCGTATACGATACGGGCCATTCTGGATTCGAGACGCCGGGTGAGGGGCCTGCAGTACCTCGTGGACTGGGAGGGGTACGGTCCGGAGGAGAGGTGCTGGGTACCCACCAGGGACATTTTGGATCCGTCAATGTTGAGGGATTTCCATCGCCTCCATCCGGATCGCCCTGCGCCTCGTCCTCCGGGTCGACCTCGAGGCCGGTGTCGGCGCGCTGCGGGAGCCACGCGTCAAGGGGGGGGTACTGTCACCGACTCCGACCGAAGGACACTCCCCTTCCCGTTCGGGTGGCGCGCACCTGTTTTGAATTAGGTAGTAGGCTTTATTAGTCAGCCGGCCCGCAGAGTTCCTTGTGCGGGATTAATTATTGTGACCATCTGTTTTAGTGTACTTGTGTGCACGTCTATGGGTTTTTGTGTTTCCCATTTTGTGGGTTTTCCCAGGACCGTTTAGTCCTCCTGTTTGTTCATTACGCCGTGTGTGTTCGTGTGGGTTGGCTTATGTTCACCGTTTGTCGGTGCATTAAAATGGCACTCACCTGAACTCTCTGCTTCCTGCGCTTGACTCCTCACCCACTACACTCAGATCGTTACAGCTATATTGTATTTACTTTGCCACCATGGCCTTTTTTTGCTTTTACCTCCCTTATCTCACCTCATTTGCTCACATCGTATATAGACTTGTTTATACTGTATTATTGACTGTATGTTTGTTTTACTCCATGTGTAACTCTGTGTCGTTGTATGTGTCGAACTGCTTTGCTGTATCCTGGCCAGGTCGCAATTGTAAATGAGAACTTGTTCTCAACTTGCCTACCTGGTTAAATAAAGGTGAAATAAAAAATAAATAAAAAAATCACGGGTGAGCTCGAAGACACCATGACAGACGAAGTGGAACTAAAGAGAGAAAGAGAGGCTAGATTCCACTGTAAGACACTGTAGTTTAGTTGGGTTAGCTGCTTTGTTGGTTAATGCATCATATGAAAGAGGATAGACGTTGGGGTAATTGTACTCTAAACAACATTTTGAAGGCATTGATGTGAAAGCATATACCGTGCTGAGTTACCTCAAGAGGATGTAGTGTTGATTAGGGATATGCACTTGCCTATCAGTTGACGTGCCTATCAGGTGGAAATGGAGGAGATGGGGAACAAAGTGAAAATGAGATGACTTGGGAACACCTCTCGGAACCTGTGGCCAGAAAGGGGAAGACTGGGCCAAAGCATGAGGAGGCTTTTTAGGTCTTTCATTTTTGTGGAATCCATCAGAAAAGTATCCTGGAGGCATAGAGTCAGGTGAAGAGAGAATGGAAATTGTCATGGTCTCAAACTTTTGTTTTCATGCATATATAATTATGCATAGCTTACCACATTGTTAATAATGTTATGTCTTGTGTGTCTTTTTGTTGCTTTCCAAGTCTTATGCTGTCACTCTCTTAGGAACCAGAAGCAGAAAGTGGAGAAACTAAAAGCAGTTCCAGCTGAAGTGGAGGAAGCCACCAGCTTCAGCTGGAATGTCATTCTGTTGTGTGATGAGAGATGGAAATAAGATTGTGTATGGTGTGATCATAGATCAGAGGCCATAAGTCTCTGAGTTTGTAAACCTCCCGGTGAATGTTTTGTTATCATCGTTCATTCATTTATAATCATGTTGTATTTATTTTTTTGTTCATGTTTTATTATTATTGTTTGTTCATTTATAAGTCATTTCCAAGTGTATGTAATGTTGAACAGTATGGAGTTAAAATGTTCAAAATGGGTGACTGTTGGATTCTGGGTTAAACTTGGAACATTGCTATCCTAGAGACTTGTTTTTACATCAGAAGTTAATGCTTATCTGTAGGAGACAGATGGCTTTGGAATGTGCTGGGTGGACGGGAGGAAGTCACAGGATTGCTATTGCGCATATGGGTGGACATCTGTGGATTAGGCAAATGAGGGGTTGATGTAAGGTCATATCCCCTTGAGGGAGAAATTATGGTTTATTACCCTATTACTTCGTCTTCCTGTCAAACCATAATACATTTAGGATTGGAAGGGAAGAGTGCTTAAATTGGAGTATATATACTTGTGGTGGTTTTTTGTCTAATGTAGCTGTATTGATCCTCTGGGAAGAATAAACTTGGTTAAGCTTTCATAATGTCTGTTGACTTTTTTACTCTGAGAATTAGAACCTAACAATTCGAAGGGAATGGATATTCTGCTTGTATAGTGTCGTGGAAGATTCAGAATTTGTTGGTAACATATGTAAGATGTTTTATATTCATCAAATGTGTGTAAGTTACTTCTCATCAGAATGGTATTTTTGTATAATACTGTGGCGAGGTTGCAGTTATCTGTTCTATGTCAAGACTAAGTTGCATGGGCCGCAGAGAGGGGAGAGGTCAAAGTGTCATCATGTGTAAACATATCTTTTCATATCATACCCACTTTTTCTAGTGGGGAAAGGAGGGTGGCAGTGTCTGGAATCATTCTATGCTCCCTCTAATGTTATTTCTATCTTAACCTATAGCCTCATTCTCCTCTCCGTGAGTTTGTCCAGGATTGGTTGTATTTAGGGTTGGTTGTATCTAAATGACAATTTGATATATGCCTGTTGATATGGAGGATTGGTTTATGGTTCTGGGGTTTGAGAAAGGAGACAAAGCTGAACGATGAATTATGTCTATGCTGTCTGACTATGTGTGATCTTTGCTATAAAGGATCCCATTTTGCCATTGTGGGGGGACTCTCAACTTTTCATTAGAGATACTGAACTGTTGAAAGTCAAAGGGCTGTTGCAATGTGGAAGGGGCTCTCAGAGAATTCACTGAGAGACACTGAATTCCTGAGAGTCACAGGTTTGTGATAGAGCTCATATAATTAAAGATGGACTTTGATAACTAACTCTGACTTGTGTGTGTGGTTTGCTCCCATGATTTGGTAAATAGAGGAAATTTCCACGACAATAGTTCCATCTGTGCCACAGACTTAGTCTGGCTTTAACTCCAGTTCGGTTTGGATTTACATCTCCATCTCAACCAAAAAAAAAGTTTAAGAATAGGACAAAACCAAATCAAACTTTATTTAAAGTGCATTTCAAGTTAGATTTTATTCAACTCTCCAGGTGCTGCCCAGCCTATTCTTATTTTTTTCTGATAGTAGATATAACTTTGAAGATATGACGTTGTTTCAATGGTCAGATTCAACATATTATATATAAGGTTTGTCTATGTTGAAAATGGGTTACCATGATGACATAATGCTGTGTGTTCATCCTCAAAACACCACCTATCCACAGCTATCCAGTTGATGACTTTTTGAAAATCCAATGTATTTTCCACATAGATCTCACGTCACCATTATCTTGACAAATGACATTGAAACAATGTTGATTCAACCTGTTTGTGCCCAGTGGGTTGTTACTATGTTCCAAATTATTATTATTTTTCCCCTTTATTTAACTAGGCAAGTCAGTTAAGAACAAATTCTTATTTTCAATGACGGCCTAGGAACAATGGGTTAACTGCCTTGTTCAGGGGCAGAATGATTTTTACCTTGTCAGCTCGGGGATTCGATCTTCCAACCTTTTGGTTACTAGTCCAAGACCCTAACCACTAGCAGGCTACCTGGCATGCCTCTCCCATCAAATTGAAATAAGTTAGCTATTCCTCTACCATAACAATACAATCAAATCATCATACATTATCAATGTCTCTGGCGGAACGTGGTGTCCCAACGCCCTGTTAAAACACTTTATGTTGGCGTTTCCAGGTGTGAGGGTTGAGATACGTCTGAGAGCTGTGCTCCTAGAGATTTGTTATAACTGCATAATACTGAGTGAAGGAAAGGTTCAAGTAACTGTAGTGTTTGAGAGATAAGCAGCATGTTATTATGCACACCTGGTTAAAATGGTATGCTGGTGTTCAGTGTGTGGTTTTGGAAATATGTATCTGTTTGGATGTGCATAGCTTTATTGACAGGTCCTCATTGGTTGTTGGCCATGGTATTCAAGTGTGCTACTTTTGAGCAGGTGCAGCTTGGAACCGGTAAGTTATATCCGCTGTCATGTTGGAAATAAACCTTCTTTGTGATAATGCTTTATACTGTCGAGTTTCTCATTGCAATAACTAAACAGGGGATGCAACAGTAACAGAGTCATAGCTAAACTCATAAGGCACAATACAGATAAGTCACGGAGTGCACTGTTAATACATACGCTATCTCTGAGTACCACACACTGAACGGTTGACAACTGTGTGGCACTAAGAAGAGAAGAATCAAAACCGGTGCTGGAATCCTGTTGCCTCCTCTGCCTTATGGCTTCCACTCATTGTTAATTAGTGGTACACTGGCATCCTCAGGAGACAAACTAAAGAGACAAGCCCCCAAACTCAGGTGCAGACATGGGATTATGTGGGAGAGAGTTGTCAAGTTACTCTGCATTCTGTGATTTTAAATAAGATGGTGCTTCTGCCAGAGAGCAGGTAGATAGCTAGTGCCTCTCTGATCACTGTTATTGAAGCAATCACTTGCGTCAAAGTAAGGGGAGCTGGAGGGGAGTGGAGGCAGCACAGATTGACAGGAAGGTTATTTGTTACTTAATAGTAGTCTAGACTATGGAAGCTCAGATTGCCTGGATGGTTATGTGTTACTTAATAGTAGCCTAGACTATGGAAGCTCTGGAGCCTATTGAGAAAAACAAGTACCGGAGATGATTTGCTTTGTTATGTGTCTCTGAGGCCTTACATAAGGTTGGTCTATTAAAGTGTACAGCTGTATTTTGAGGCAATTGACTCTATTTTTACCTCTGTCATATCTGACATAATCTCTGTGACATGATTATACCACAAAGGTATCACATTGACGTCAATGATACTTCAGATCTGATAGTGAGTGACTATACTGAGAGAGCAGGAGGAGAGAAGAATATGACCAGCTATCCCAGAAATAACAAGTCAGTGTCAATGCATCCCAACGTGGGAGCAGACAGTGACTAAGACCAGAATGGGACAATGGTAATGAAGGAAAGTTGTGTAAATATGTAGCTTACAAAACATATGGTATTATCATACATAGTAAACACTCCCTATGAAAAAAAAGCTAAATGAGGACTGTTCATTGAACCACAAGTGTCATGACTTACCTATGTTGATTGACCTGGAGAATTTAAATTATATAGTAGTGTGCAGGGTAAGTTGACCTATTAAGCCCACCAAAATCTACTTTTTGTCACGTTCTGACATTTATTTCCGTTGTTTTGTATTTATTTAGTATGGTCAGGGCATGAGTTGGGTGGGCAGTCTATGTTTGTTTTTCTATGATTTGGGGATTTGTATGTTTCGGCCTAGTATGGTTCTCAATCAGAGGCAGGTGTCATTAGTTGTCTCTGATTGAGAATCATACTCAGGTAGCCTGGGTTGCACTGTTTGTTTGTGGGTGAATGTCTATGCTAGTTGCTTGTGTCAGCACAGGTCTCATTTGTAGCTTCACAGTCGTTATTGGTTTATCGTTTTTGTATGCAGTGTTCAGTACTTTCTTTAATTAAATATTCACCATGAACACATACCACGCCGCATTTTGGTCCTCTGATCCTTCTCGCCTCTCATCTTCAGATGAAGAGGAGGAAGACCGTGACACTTTTAGACATTTCAAACATATACTGCTCTACTTTTTGGAGATCAAATGAGAGATGAATCTCTCATGTGAAATTTTATGACTAGACTTACGACATATTTGTTATGTAAGAGAAAAATCTTTGATAAAATATGTGAAAATCCACATTGGGCTTAATGGGTATTGAATGTACCCTTTAAGCCTATGGGTGTTACAAAGAAGCCCACCTCTTAAATGTTCAATTTGTAATTAATTTCCAGATGTTGAAAACTTAAACTGATATGTATGCTTAAATTATAATCCTCTCCCCCAAAGTTATTAAAATCTATTTATCATTATTATTCATCATGGAAGTAGCACTCATAACAGGGGGTGTCCAATTGTATCTGCAGAGATCAATCTAGGCCTAGACTTTTGTTATTGCCAATCAGTACACGCCTGATTCAACTAACTGATCATATTCTTCAATCACGACTTGATTAGTTGAATCAGGTGTGCTACTGCTTGATTAGAACAAAACCTGCACCCACACCTCTGTGGATAAGACACCATGCACATAGACCATACCACAAACCATTTATACTGAATTATCGCAAAACTGGTTTGCATTTTGCTGTACTGTTTTTGTTTATTTGTTCAACTTATTTCCTTAAAGCCTGTCTGAAGACAGTTTTATATCTCCCTCTGTTGTATTTCAAAGATGAATGCGGTGAACCCAAAAATGTAAACATGGATAAAAGAGGGACAACAAAATGACATTTCCTCAGCCCTAACTGTATGAGTAGTTATCTAATAGTCATCTTCTTGTCCCTCATTTGTAAAGAAATTTGATCTTATTCTTCTCTCTCTCTGCATCAGAGTGTAACACTGTGCGCTGGGAAGCAAGTTCAGGGAGTGAATCATTTATTTATTTTTTTATTTTTTTATTTCACCTTTATTTAACCAGGTAGGCTAGTTGAGAACAAGTTCTCATTTGCAACTGCGACCTGGCCAAGATAAAGCATAGCAGTGTGAACAGACAACACAGAGTTACACATGGAGTAAACAATTAACAAGTCAATAACACAGTAGAAAAAAAAAGGGGAGTCTATATACAATGTGTGCAAAAGGCATGAGGAGGTAGGCGAATAATTACAATTTTGCAGATTAACACTGGAGTGATAAATGATCAGATGGTCATGTACAGGTAGAGATATTGGTGTGCAAAAGAGCAGAAAAGTAAATAAATAAAAACAGTATAAAAACAGTATGGGAATGAGGTAGGTGAAAATGGGTGGGCTATTTACCAATAGACTATGTACAGCTGCAGCGATCGGTTAGCTGCTCAGATAGCTAATGTTTGAAGTTGGTGAGGGAGATAAAAGTCTCCAACTTCAGCAATTTTTGCAGTTCGTTCCAGTCACAGGCAGCAGAGTACTGGAACGAAAGGCGGCCAAATGAGATGTTGGCTTTAGGGATGATCAGTGAGATACACCTGCTGGAGCGCGTGCTACGGATGGGTGTTGCCATCGTGACCAGTGAACTGAGATAAGGAGGAGCTTTACCTAGCATGGACTTGTAGATGACCTGGAGCCAGTGGGTCTGGCGACGAATATGTAGCGAGGGCCAGCCGACTAGAGCATACAAGTCGCAGTGGTGGGTGGTATAAGGTGCTTTAGTGACAAAACGGATGGCACTGTGATAGACTGCATCCAGTTTGCTGAGTAGAGTGTTGGAAGCCATTTTGTAGATGACATCGCCGAAGTCGAGGATCGGTAGGATAGTCAGTTTTACTAGGGTAAGCTTGGCGGCGTGAGTGAAGGAGGCTTTGTTGCGGAATAGATAGCCGACTCTTGATTTGATTTTCTATTGGAGATGTTTGATATGAGTCTGGAAGGAGAGTTTGCAGTCTAGCCAGACACCTAGGTACTTATAAATGTCCACATATTCAAGGTCGGAGGTTCCCGACCTTGAAATAAATAAACTAACAACATACAAACCAAGAACCATGACACAACACAAAGCACAGACATGAAATTGAAACAGGAATAATAACAACTGGAGAAGGAACTAAAGCGAGTGACATATACAGTATAGGGAAGGTAATCAGGCAGGTAATTGAGTCCAAGTGAGTCTGATGAGGCGCTGGCGCGCGTAACGATGGTGACAGGTGTGCTTATTAATGAGCAGCCTGGTGACCTAGAGCACCAGAGAGGGAGTATACGTGACAGAGAGAGTACAGGAGAGAGTACAGAGGCATTTAAATGTTCTTAATAAGGGATGCAGCCATAAGAGGTTAATTGTTTTTCAATCTTTGTAAAGGCACCATGTATAGATGCATAAAACATTTATGCTCAGATTAATTAAATATGAGTGATATCAACACAAAATCCCCATGTGTTTTAATGCAAACCGGGCTTAATAGGAGCATACTGGGCTTAGTTGGAACAACAATGATTTATGATAAAAAAGACAGCATATCAAAGTTTACTCATAAAATATTTGGAAACCAATGGTCTGGTGTGTAAATATACACTACAGTCCTCCATAGTGGACGGTCATAATACACCCATTAAACCTAGCGCTCAATCATGTTTCCATCATTCATTGTGAATTTTACAAACACTTCAAATTAAGTATGTGTGTGGTGTAGGCTTACGTTTTGATAACCGTGTAGTTCTCTCGCGGGAAAAAAGTTTTTTTTATCAATATATTTATCTAAATTTACTCTAAATTGAAATGCTAATTAGCAACAGAGAAGACCTCAGTAAGACTAAAGATTCCTGCAGGAAGCTCTTGCATGTCATCTCTAACCAACACTGTCAGCTATCATTCACCAGAGCAATCAGAGAACTTCTGTGCCCAATCCATGATGAATCCATGTGGTGTATTGAAATGAATTGAATAGTGTTGAACTTCTTACATCCTCTTTCTATGTCTTAGTTAGCTTCTGGCTACACTTTAGCTGGCTAGCTGGCAGAGCAGTAGATGAAAACATATTTTGTTTTACTTAGCCTAGATAATTGTTTGTACAGTGTTGTGTCTTTGGCTATGCCGGATTAAGTGATATGACATGCTATTCTATAAAATAATTTCTCCGTAATTAATATCACCTGTTTGAGCTAATCATGTAAATGTAATTAACTAGAGAGTTGGGCACCACAAAATAATATTTATAGAGCTGGTATCTTCCGAGTAAACTCTTAAAGACCTAGTAATATTTTACATCAATAGCAGTCAATATTAATCGTCCTCTTAATTCAGTCTCATCTGAAAGTTGTAAATTCTTGGTTATCTGCACGAAACCTGGCTCACAAGTTGAATCAGCAATACAAAATTGGGTTTAATTATTTATTTACTAAATACCTAACTAATCACACAGAATTACACATACACATAATTTAATCATAACTTGATTACAAATGACGTCATAAAGGAAAACGTCCCTAGCGGGCGGAACAGATATGACAGCTTGTTACACAAAAGAAAAGGGGCTGGGTTTGAGTGAAGGAGCGGGAAGACTGAGGAACAAAGGCCGAAGCTGTGCTATCGTAAATACAGTATCTTATGCATTCTAAATTCCCGTCCAGTTGGAAAAGGAAAATGCAATAAATATTTACTCTGAGCTGCGCCTTTGTTGGTTGGTGGTAGATGGAAGGCCGTGTTGCCCAACCGAGTCATTTGAAGAATCTCTCTGGTTGTCAATTGGATACGTTGTAGTAACGTCGTTGTGTGGTAGACGGGATACTCTGTCTGTTCCTTCCTATCTTGCGTTTGCAGCTGCTGTTGCTAACTCAACAGCTAGGAGGTATCACTTCTGTACTGAATAAGACTTCCAAGTTCATACCATTCGCAACCAAAGCTCACGCTGATGTTGGCTTCATTCTGTAGTTATTATCTGAACCATTCTGATAACGGACCGTTGTCCTACATCCTCGGAACAGGAGGTTTCATTGTCGTCAAGGGCTTATATAGGAAGGGAGAGGAGGGCGCGTTTGTTTTATAGCCTATGTCCCTTCACAGGGGCGGGCCACTGATTGAGCAGAGCCCTATCTTATGAAAACCCAAATCTCACATTTTAGAAGCTAAAATCGCATTTCATCCCATCATGAATAATTTCATATTCAAACATTTAAGTTGAACAACAATTCCATGTGAATCCGATAACTACACTGATGTGTAGACTTTCCACTGTAGAGTTTATGTCATCTTATCATTGATGAGAATGTATCAGATGACAACCGAACTGACATCATATTCATTAAGTACCACCGCATATCAAATCAAATCAAATTTATTTATATAGCCCTTCGTACATCAGCTGATATCTCAAAGTGCTGTACAGAAACCCAGCCTAAAACCCCAAACAGTAAGCAATGCAGGTGTAGAAGCACGGTGGCTAGGAAAAACACCCTAGAAAGGCCAAAACCTAGGAAGAAACCTAGAGAGGAACCAGGCTATGTGGGGTGGCCAGTCCTATTCTGGCTGTGCCGGGTGGAGATTATAACAGAACATGGCCAAGATATTCAAATATTCATAAATGACCAGCATGGTCGAATAATAATAAGGCAGAACAGTTGAAACTGGAGCAGCAGCACAGTCAGGTGGACTGGGGACAGCAAGGAGTCATCATGTCAGGTAGTCCTGGGGCACGGTCCTAGGGCTCAGGTCCTCCGAGAGAGAGAAAGAAAGAGAGAATTAGAGAGAGCATATGTGGGGTGGCCAGTCCTCTTCTGGCTGTGCCGGGTGGAGATTATAACAGAACATGGCCAAGATGTTCAAATGTTCATAAATGACCAGCATGGTCGCATATGTTCCATTGGTCGGATTACCAGAATACAGTTCATTTCCCCCCACCTTCTGATGTTCCCAGAATCTCTATGCTAACCAAGTTAGTTGTTTTAGAAATGTAACCTCAGTAGGGTAGAGAGAGGAAAAGGGGGGGAAGAGGTATTTATGACATAAATCTACCCCCCAGGCCAACGTCATGACAACAGTATGTCGAATTTTGGTGTCTAGGCAACTTACCAGTTTGGTTAGGGCCAGCATGAGGGATAACGTTTATCCTGTGTCGCTGAGTGTAGCTATTAAGTTAAGTTTGAGCATATTAGCAATACAATATGTTCTATACAGCTGTTAACATTCTGCAAGGAAAGAGCCACTTAAAATTCTATTATATAATCATTAACCAGATTACCCCCGATACCAGACTTGAGATAAGTGATAATTTAGTTCTAGAATGTTTTCATTGATGAGAATGAATCAAAAAATATATTGACATTCAGAATTTGACTTTGTTTAGACATCCAGCCTGTATTGTAGTTACATGACCAGAGACAAATCTTCAAAGGCACAGTATTTATTTATTTGGATCCTTCACACTGTATGATTGTTATGTCAAGTGCTAAAAAAGTTATCAACTAAACGTTCATGGAAAAACTATCCTCGTGAAAATTCGAGCTTATTAAATATTCTACAGCTGTAATGTCATCAATCAAATCAAACTTTATTTACAGTGCCTTGCGAAAGTATTCGGCCCCCTTGAACTTTGCGACCTTTTGCCACATTTCAGGCTTCAAACATAAAGATATAAAACTGTATTTTTTTGTGAAGAATCAACAACAAGTGGGACACAATCATGAAGTGGAACGACATTTATTGAATATTTCAAACTTTTTTAACAAATCAAAAACTGAAAAATTGGGTGTGCAAAATTATTCAGCCCCTTTACTTTCAGTGCAGCAAACTCTCTCCAGAAGTTCAGTGAGGATCTCTGAATGATCCAATGTTGACCTAAATGACTAATGATGATAAATACAATCCACCTGTGTGTAATCAAGTCTCCGTATAAATGCACCTGCACTGTGATAGTCTCAGAGGTCCGTTAAAAGCGCAGAGAGCATCATGAAGAACAAGGAACACACCAGGCAGGTCCGAGATACTGTTGTGAAGAAGTTTAAAGCCGGATTTGGATACAAAAAGATTTCCCAAGCTTTAAACATCCCAAGGAGCACTGTGCAAGCGATAATATTGAAATGGAAGGAGTATCAGACCACTGCAAATCTACCAAGACCTGGCCGTCCCTCTAAACTTTCAGCTCATACAAGGAGAATACTGATCAGAGATGCAGCCAAGAGGCCCATGATCACTCTGGATGAACTGCAGAGATCTTCAGCTGAGGTGGGAGACTCTGTCCATAGGACAACAATCAGTCGTATATTGCACAAATCTGGCCTTTATGGAAAAGTGGCAAGAAGAAAGCCATTTCTTAAAGATATCCATAAAAAGTGTTGTTTAAAGTTTGCCACAAGCCACCTGGGAGACACACCAAACATGTGGAAGAAGGTGCTCTGGTCAGATGAAACCAAAATTGAACTTTTTGGCAACAATGCAAAACGTTATGTTTGGCGTAAAAGCAGCTCATCACCCTGAACACACCATCCCCACTGACAAACATGGTGGTGGCAGCATCATGGTTTGGGCCTGCTTTTCTTCAGCAGGGACAGGGAAGATGGTTAAAATTGATGGGAAGATGGATGGAGCCAAATACAGGACCATTCTGGAAGAAAACCTGATGGAGTCTGCAAAAGACCTGAGACTGGGACGGAGATTTGTCTTCCAACAAGACAATGATCCAAAACATGAAGCAAAATCTACAATGGAATGGTTCAAAAATAAACATATCCAGGTGTTAGAATGGCCAAATCAAAGTCCAGACCTGAATCCAATCGAGAATCTGTGGAAAGAACTGAAAACTGCTGTTCACAAATGCTCCCCATCCAACCTCACTGAGCTCGAGCTGTTTTGCAAGGAGGAATGGGAAAAAATTTCAGTCTCTCGATGTGCAAAACTGATAGAGACATACCCCAAGTGACTTACAGCTGTAATCGCAGCAAAAGGTGGCGCTACAAAGTATTAACTTAAGGGGGCTGAATAATTTTGCACGCCCAATTTTTCAGTTTTTGATTTGTTAAAAAAGTTTGAAATATCCAATAAATGTCGTTCCACTTCATGATTGTGTCCCACTTGTTGTTGATTCTTCACAAAAAAATACAGTTTTATATCTTTATGTTTGAAGCCTGAAATGTGGCAAAAGGTCGCAAAGTTCAAGGGGGCCGAATACTTTCGCAAGGCACTGTATATAGCACATTTCTAACAACAAATGCATTTCAAGGTGTTCAAAGTCATGCATTAAAAGGCATGTGGCACTTAACATTGTTCCTCTTGGCAGGTCTGGAGTACAGCTTCATCAAGCATCTCTCTGTACTTTGCTTTGTTCATCTTTCCCTCAAACCTGACTAGTCGTCCAGTCCTTGCTTCTAAAAAACATCCCCACAGCATAATACTTCCACCACCATGCTTCACAGTGGGAATGGTGCCAGGTTTCCTCCAGACATGATGCTTGACATTCAGGCCAAAGAGTTCAATCTTGGTTTCATCAGACCAGAGAATCTTGTTTCTTGTGGTCTGAGAATACTTTGGGTGCCTTTTGGTAAACTCCAAGCGGGCTGTAATGTGTCTTTTACTGAAGAGTGACTTCCGCCTGGCCACTCTACCATAAAGGCATGATTGGTGGAGTGATACAAAGATGGTTGTCCTTCTGGAATGTTCTCCCATCTCCACAGAGGAACTCTGGAGCTCTGTCAGAGTGACCATCGGGTTCTTGGTCACCTCCCTGACCAAGGCCCTTCTCCCCTGAAAGCTCACCTCCCTGACCAAGGCCCTTCTCCCCCGAATGCTCAGTTTGGCAGGGCGGCCAGCTCTAGGAAGAGTTTGGTGGTTCCAAACTCCTTCCATTTAATCTGAGAGTGGCCACCACACCAAATTTTGAATGTAAAATTAAGAAATGAATGTGTTGAATGAATGAATGTGCATACTACATGGTTATTAATGACTATTTCTTGCCAATTGAAAATATGGGTTTTTCATACTAACAATCAATACAGTAGCAACATAACTTAGTGAGCCACAACAATATAAAAGATATCAAGAAGTTACATCTAATTTTGTCTTATTTACTGTTAAATGAACCTTGCATTGTTATACGTAGATGCCTTTTTTTGTAAATTTGACATTTTTTTAAATATATATTTTTATTTCACCTTTATTTAACCAGGTAGGCTAGTTGAGAACAAGTTCTCATTTGCAACTGCGACCTGGCCAAGATAAAGCATAGCAGTGTGAACAGACAACACAGAGTTACACATGGAGTAAACAATTAACAAGTCAATAACACAGTAGAAAAAAAGGGGAGTCTATATACATTGTGTGCAAAAGGCATGAGGAGGTAGGCGAATAATTACAATTTTGCAGATTAACACTGGAGTGATAAATGATCAGATGGTCATGTACAGGTAGAGATATTGGTGTGCAAAAGAGCAGAAAAGTAAATAAATAAAAACAGTATGGGGATGAGGTAGGTGAAAATGGGTGGGCTATTTACCAATAGACTATGTACAGCTGCAGCGATCTGTTAGCTGCACAGATAGCAGATGTTTGACATTTATCTCAAGTGGGCTTAAGTGGTCTTAAAGGGTACAGTAGCGTTGCAAAGTGGGAAAAGCCTACTAATTTCTCCACAAAGAACTCTCAGCAACAAGTAGCAAGTAACCTAGTAAGTAAAGTAAAATAGAATAACTAGTAGATATTATAGCCTTTTCTCGTTTAAATAATTAATAACATGTATTTATCATGTGTGTTGTTGTTCAACATCTTTCAAATGACCTACCGTAGCATTTTCTTAATTACTGTAATTGTTTTAATTACCCCGACCTTTGTAACCAACTAGCTAACCTTAGGTCTCTCTGTCGATCAGAAGCAAGGATGATTCTGTGCCATCTACCAGATTGTAAATACTACTCTGATAAGCACACGTGCGTTTTATCATTTTCCGACCTCTGTAAGCTAGAGGCATTGCTGGAGCCGTGTGATAAGGTAAGCTCTGTTTGCTAGGTGCTAACAAGCTACTTAAAAAAGGTCACACCAGTCCTTATGCTAGCCTATGCTGCTTTTCATTTTACTTGTAAGGAAGGGTAACGTGTGTTGTAAATCTAAATACATTCGGTGGTTATCTAGAAAGATTTCATAAGCACCTAGCTAACCACAGATCTTAAAGATCTGTGGTTAGCTAGGTGCTTATGAAATCTTTCTAGATCTTAAAGATCTGTGGTTAGCTAGGTGCTTATGAAATCTTTCTAGATAACCACCGAATGTATTTAGATTTACAACACACGTTACCCTTCCTTACAAGTAAAATGAAAAGCAGCATAGGCTAGCATAAGGACTGGTGTGACCTTTTTTAAGTCTTTAGTGAGCAAGCCAGCTAGTTAATGTTAGTGTAACCGGTGCTATACGGCACCGCTGTAACTCTGCGTTGTGTGTGGTTGATTGAGACTATAGACGTGGACTTTGGAGATCAGGTACTTTTAATTAAGCAGAACTCACTCTCTGCATCTTGCATCTGCATCCAAAAGGAAATAATAATAATAATAATAATAATAATAATAATAATAATGTTCAGCAAATCGTCGACTCTTTCTCTGTGCATCAAAATGATTTTCGAATACAAAAATTAGTACAGTCTCTCCTTATTATACATAACATATTTTACATAGATAAAACATACCTGCATCCAAAAGGAAATAAAACATCTGTAGAGCACATATGTTCAGCAAATCGTAGACTCTTTCTACAACAGATGCACAATAGGAGGGACTGGGATCATTCGAGGGGCTAGCCATCGTTCACACATACAATAGCCTGCTAATACTTTAGCTAGCTATTAACCACATATTGAATTCAGAATGTTGATATCATCCTAAAAAGTACAATTACATCTTATTAACAATACCATCCACTTATGAGTAACCTCTAAATATACATCATTATTCATGAACAAAACACTGTGTGTATGACTTTGTACTTAAAATAATCAAACTTTTCTGAAGACAGAAAAAGCATGCCAACCTCTCAATGCATCAAAATGATTTGAGCACGAGCACGCAGGGCAAAACGTAGGTACACACTCTCCTTCTCCCAGGATGCAGGCATGCAAAATAACAAATCAACACAACATATTAATATATGAACCTGGTGAAATTCACATAGTACTTTAACAACTGTTACATTAGCTCATTGTTTGTCTAGTCATACTTTTTCATGTGGTGACATCCTAGCTAGCCTTAGCCCACCAGGGAAGGGATATTTAGCTAGCTAGTTAACGTTAACTCACTGTTCATGTAGTCAGACTTGCCAGCTAATGTTAGGCCAGCACCATGGCAAGGACAGTTGGTAAGCTAGCAGGTCACTGCTTAGAAAAGTCTGACTACACGAATGGTGAGCTAATGTTAACTAGCTAGCTAGCTAAATATCACCTGGTGGGCTAGCTAGTTTAGGCACCTTGATTGGCTTGTTAGATACTGTACATTAGCTAAAGTTAACTAGCTGGCTAGCTAGCACACAAAGTACTTGTGGGCTCAATGTTTTCCCCTTACATTGCATTCAGAAAGTATCCAGACCCCTTCCCTTTTCAATATTTTGTTACATTACATTCTTATTCTAAAATGGATTAAATAATTGTTTTCCTCATCAGGCTGCACACATGACATGACAAAGGGAAAACAGGTTTTTAGACATTTTTGTAAATGTTTTAAAAAGGAAAAACAGAAATACCGTATTTACATAAGTATTCAGACTCTTTGCTACGAGACTCGAAATTGAGCCCAGGTGCATCCTGTTTCCATTGATCCTCCTTGAGATGTTTCTACAACTTGATTGGAGTCCACCTGTGCTAAATTCAATTGATTGGACATGATTTGGAAAGGTACACACCTGTCTATATAAGGTCCCACAGTTAACAGTGCATGTCAGAGCTAAAACCAAGCCATGAGGTTAAAAGAAATGTCCGTAGAGTTCCGAGACAGGATTGTGTTGAGGCACAGATCTGGGGAAGAGTCAACACATTTCTACAGCATTGAATGTCCCCAAGAACACAGGGGCCTCTATCATTCTTAAAACTTCTTAAGGATACGCCCTTTTTTTCCCCAATCTTCATCTAAAATGACATACCCAAATCTAACTACCTGTAACTCAGACCTTGAAGCCAGGATATCCATATTCTTGGTACCATTTGAACTTTGAAGTTTGTGGAAATGTGAAATGAATGTAGGATAATATAACACAATAGATCTGGTAAAATATAATAGAAAGAAAAAACAAACAAAAAAAAGTCATCTTTGAAATTCAAGAGAAAGGCCATAATGTATTATTCCAGCCCAGTTGCAATTTAGATTTTGGCCACTAAATGGCAGCAGTATATGTGCAAAGTTTTAGACTGATCCAATAAACCATTGCGCTTCTGTTCAAAATGTTGTATCAAGACTGCCCAAATGTGCCTAATTTGTTAATTACTTTTTCATGTTCAAAACTGTGCACTCTCCTCAAACAATATCAGGGTATTCTTTCACTTTAATAGCTACTATAAATTGGACAGTGCAGTTAGATTAACAAGAATTTAATATTTCTGCCAATATCAGATATGTCCTGGGAAATGTTCTTGTTACTTACAGCCTCATGCTAATCGCATTAGCCTACGTTAGCTCAACTGTCCCGTGGACAGAACACCGATCCCGAAGAAGTTTTAACCAATGATGCATGTGGGCTTAATCATGGTTACGTGGGCTTAATGGGTACACCTACCCTACATTAATATGAGGAGTAGACTCCGCCATAAGGAAACCCAGCAAGAAAATGAATAACCAATGCATGAAATGCATGAGGAGCTTGGAAACATGGAGTCCACAAATGAAAGGAGAGGGAGAGCCGTGGGATGGCATTTGAATTGGACTGGAGATTATGCATGCTAAATGAGAATTCATGTTCATGTATCATATTTTTATTATTCAGGTGTCGACTGCTGAATCCCTCTTTAATGAGCGATTATTATCACAAAGCACAAGTCCACGTCAGTCATGTTCCTTGCCATTTATATATTTTCATTAAGTAAATGTGTTCAGCAAAAAAAAAATGAAAATTAAGAATTCAAATGAATGCAAAGGTTAATAAAATTTGTATTTTCTATTATCATATGCAGATCATATATACGGAACAAAAATTTAAATACAACATGCAAAAATGTCAACGTTTTTACTGACTTATAGTTCATATAAGGGAATGCTACAGAATGCTGTGTTAGCCATAATGGTTAAGTGTGTCTTGAATTCTAAATAAATCACAGACAGTGTCACCAGCAAAGCACACCCAACCCATCACACCTCCTGTGTTATTTCATAGTTTTCATGTCTTCGCAGAAATACGCCATCCAATCTGGTTTGCGCTTATTGGGACTTTCATAGTGGGACAATGACCCAAAACACACCTCCAAGCTGTGTAAGGGCTATTTGACTACGAAGGAGAGTGATGGAGTGCTGCATCAGATGACCTGGCCTCCACAATCACCCAACCTCAACCCAATTGAGATGGTTTGGGATGAGTTGGACCGCAGAGTGAAGGAAAAGCAACCAACAAGTGCCTAGCATATGTGGAAAGTCCTTCAAGACTGTTGGAAAAGCCTTCCTCATGAAGCTGGTTGAGAGAATGCCAAGAGTGTGCAAAGACGTCATCAACGCAAAGGGTGGCTACTTTGAAGAATTTCAAATATATTTAGATTTGTTTGAAAAAAAGGTAGGTTACTATATGACTCCATATGTGTTATTTCATAGTTCTGATGTCTTCACTATTATTTTACAATGTAGAAAATAGCACAAATAAAGAAAAACCCTTGAATGAGTAGGAGTGTCCAAACTTTTGACTGGTACTGTACTTACTACTGTACATACCACTTTCCTTCCAAATTACATACACACCATCTATTTCTATTCTGGATTGTGACACATGCTCACTCTAATATATCTACTCTGGAGTGTCTATTCTGGAATATGTTTTTTGTTGTTGTCTATTTGTATTGTATTTGCGAGACATTCTACTGCACTACTGGAGCTAGTAACACAAGCACTTCGCTGCAATAAACTTTGATTTAGAAACTCCAGCCATCAGTGATCCACCTATAGCTAAATCTCCGTAGCTTCAGAGGTAAAGATTGGGAATTATTGATGATTGGGATGAAAAGAGGGGATCCACACTTTGAGGCATTCTGTCTCTGACATCAAGGCTACTTTTCAAAGAAAATTGCGTTGTCGTCTTAATAATCCATTGCTTTCAACTCTCCTGTAAGGCTTTGATCTTGTATGGTGTAGATAGGATGTAAAGATACGAACCTATCAATCAGGTAGACATACTGCAGCGTAATGCATGATTTGTTTGTCCTGGCTCTTTCAAGACTCAACGACTGAAACATATATGGACTCTGTTCAGACTGCCCTTCAAATACGGATGTACCAAACATTTGACACACAGGTTGTATTTCAACATGTGTTTTTGATGAGTGAGTCTGCACAGAAATATTTCCACAATCGATGTTGTTTTATGAAAATCCTCATTCTAGTCTAGAGACACTTGTCAAAAAGAAAACCAAGAAAACATTCAACAAGAAAAAAAGATGAAAAAGAAAATCAAGGACATTCAAAGAGAAAAGAGATCTAACAGATGCTTTCTGAAGGAATCAATATGAGATGTGTACTTTTTTCTTACTTCTGCTGCTTCAATACAAAGGGGTCTGCTCAAAACACTAAAGCCAACTTTGTTCAAATGGCACCCAATAATTACCACACATGAAATGTCTGTGAAAGACTTTGAGGAGGAATGCAGTACCTCTCCTATAATCGTAGTACTGTGGTAACCCATTACAGTATTGTGAGAATTCATTCCTTAGGCTGAATTGTAAAGCTGAGAACTGAACTAATGGCGTATTTCTCTTGAGCTTGAGGAGAGCTCTGCTCACATAAAATCACATGTCCACCTGCTTTGTGAATGGCGCCTAGAGAGCTTCTCAAGTGGATCAATTATTTGTCTCTTTCATATGGCCCCAATCCTTACCCAGCTAGCACTTTTGATTCCTTGGAAGTTGTGGGAATGTATGTTTTTGGCTTCACATTGGTTGTGGGAACGAAGGCTTATGTTTCCTGACTGGTAAAATTGAACAGTTTTTAAACATTCTGAGAACAGAATTTAAAATTCAGCCTGTATTGGGAATGTTTATTTTTAAGTTGCAGGGAGGCTCTAAGTGTAATGTTGCGGGTGTCGTGGGTGTGGAGTCAGACGCAGGAGACAGAGAGTGCAATGCTGTGCGTCTTTAATTGCACCAACGCACCACAGGGTACTCACAATAGTAACGACCCCAAACACAGGGAATGAAAATGTACAACGGAAAAGTCACGACCAGGCACTAACACGTACCTCTACAACAGAGCCGAAGGTTACACTGAAATAATCCCGCACAACAACCAGGAGGGCCGGCTGTCTAATAAAGACAAACTAATCATACCTAAACAGGTGCTACCAATAAACATACAAGGAGGGGGAGGAAAGACAATCAGTGGCAGCTAATAGGCCGGTGATGACGACCGCCGAGCGCCACTCGTGACAGTACCCCCCCCCCCTGACGCGCGGCTCCCGCAGCGTGCCGACACCGGCCTCGAGGTCGCCCCGGAGGACGAGGTGCAGGGCGATCCGGATGGAGGCGATGGAAATCCCTCAACATGGATGGATCCAAGATGTCCCCCACCGGTACCCAGCACCTCTCCTCCGGGCCGTACCCCTCCCAGTCCACGAGGTACTGCAGGCCCCTCACCCGGCGTCTTGAGTCCAGAATGGCCCGGATCGTGTACGCCGGGGACCCCTCGATGTCCAGAGGGGGAGGG
This sequence comes from Oncorhynchus nerka, assembly GCF_034236695.1. Classification (NCBI taxonomy): domain Eukaryota; kingdom Metazoa; phylum Chordata; class Actinopteri; order Salmoniformes; family Salmonidae; genus Oncorhynchus; species Oncorhynchus nerka. The sequence continues at coordinate 81,560,032 of NC_088410.1, read as the reverse complement.
ACCTCCAGCACCTCACTGTCCTGCAGGGGACCAGCTACCACCGGCCTGAGGAGAGACACATGAAACGAGGGGTTAATACGATAATAGGAAGGGAGTTGTAATCGATAACACACCTCGTTTATCCTCCTCAGGACTTTAAAGGGCCCTACACACTGCGGACCCAGCTTCCGGCAGGGCAAGCGGAGAGGTAGGTTTCGGGTCGAGAGCCAGACCCTGTCCCCCGGTACAAACATGGGGGCCTCACTGCGGTGGCGGTCAGCACTCCTCTTCTGCCGTCCACTCGCTTGTTGTAGAGATTCCTGGACGGCCCTCCAGGTCTCCTTGGAGCGCTGTACCCATTCCTCCACCGCAGGAGCCTCGGTCTGGCTCGGATGCCATGGTGCCAGGACCGGCTGGTACCCCAACACACACTGAAAAGGGGACACGTTAGTAGAGGAGTGGCGTAGTGAGTTCTGAGCCATCTCAGCCCAGGGAATGTAGCGTGCCCACTCCCCTGGCCGATCCTGGCAATACGACCGCAGAAACCTACCCACCTCATTTACATTTACATTTACATTTGTCATTTAGCAGACGCTCTTATCCAGAGCGACTTACAAATTGGTGCATTCACCTTATGACATCCAGTGGAACAGTAGTGCATCTAAATCTTTTAAGGGGGTGAGAGGGATTACTTTATCCTATCCTAGGTATTCCTTAAAGAGGTGGGGTTTCAGGTGTCTCCGGAAGGTGGTGATTGACTCCGCTGTCCTGGCGTCGTGAGGAGTTTGTTCCACCATTGGGGGCCAGAGCAGCGAACAGTTTTGACTGGGCTGAGCGGGAACTGTACTTCCTCAGTGGTAGGGAGGCGAGCAGGCCAGAGGTGGATGAACGCAGTGCCCTTGTTTGGGTGTAGGGCCTGATCAGAGCCTGGAGGTACTGAGGTGCCGTTCCCCTCACAGCTCCGTGGCAAGCACCATGGTCTTGTAGCGGATGCGAGCTTCAACTGGAAGCCAGTGGAGAGAGCGGAGGAGCGGGGTGACGTGAGAGAACTTGGAAGGTTGAACACCAGACGGGCTGCGGCGTTCTGGATGGGTTGTAGGGGTTTAATGGCACAGGCAGGGAGCCCAGCCAACAGCGAGTTGCAGTAATCCAGACGGGAGATGACGAGTGCCTGGATTAGGACCTGCGCCGCTTCCTGTGTGAGGCAGGGTCGTACTCTGCGGATGTTGTAGAGCATGAACCTACAGGAACGGGCCACCGCCTTGATGTTAGTTGAGAACGACAGGGTGTTGTCCAGGATCACGCCAAGGTTCTTAGCGCTCTGGGAGGAGGACACAATGGAGTTGTCAACCGTGATGGCGAGATCATGGAACAGGCAGTCCTTCCCGGGAGGAAGAGCAGCTCCGTCTTGCCGAGTTCAGCTTGAGGTGGTGATCCGTCATCCACACTGATATGTCTGCCAGACATGCAGAGATGCGATTCGCCACCTGATCATCAGAAGGGGAAAGGAGAAGATTAATTGTGTGTCGTCTGCATAGCAATGATAGGAGAGACCATGTGAGGTTATGACAGAGCCAAGTGACTTGGTGTATAGCGAGAATAGGAGAGGGCCTAGAACAGAGCCCTGGGGACACCAGTGGTGAGAGCACGTGGTGTGGAGACGGATTCTCGCCACGCCACCTGGTAGGAGCGACCTGTCAGGTAGGACGCAATCAAGCGTGGGCCGCGCCGGAGATGCCCAACTCGGAGAGGGTGGAGAGGAGGATCTGATGGTTCACAGTATCGAAGGCAGCCGATAGGTCTAGAAGGATGAGAGCAGAGGAGAGAGAGTTAGCTTTAGCAGTGCGGAGCGCCTCCGTGATACAGAGAAGAGCAGTCTCAGTTGAATGACTAGTCTTGAAACCTGACTGATTTGGATCAAGAAGGTCATTCTGAGAGAGATAGCGGGAGAGCTGGCCAAGGACGGCACGTTCAAGAGTTTTGGAGAGAAAAGAAAGAAGGGATACTGGTCTGTAGTTGTTGACATCGGAGGGATCGAGTGTAGGTTTTTTCAGAAGGGGTGCAACTCTCGCTCTCTTGAAGACGGAAGGGACGTAGCCAGCGGTCAGGGATGAGTTGATGAGCGAGGTGAGGTAAGGGAGAAGGTCTCCGGAAATGGTCTGGAGAAGAGAGGAGGGGATAGGGTCAAGCGGGCAGGTTGTTGGGCGGCCGGCCGTCACAAGACGCGAGATTTCATCTGGAGAGAGGGGGGAGAAAGAGGTCAGAGCACAGGGTAGGGCAGTGTGAGCAGAACCAGCGGTGTCGTTTGACTTAGCAAACGAGGATCGGATGTCGTCGACCTTCTTTTCAAAATGGTTGACGAAGTCATCTGCAGAGAGGGAGGAGAAGGTTGCAAAGAGCTTCCTAGGGTTAGAGGCAGATGGTTCACTCTCTCCACCTGCCCATTACTCTCGGGGTGATAACCGGAGGTCAGGCTGACAGAGACCCCCAAGCGTTCCATGAACGCTCTCCATACCCTAGACGTGAATTGGGGCCCCCGATCAGAAACGATGTCCTCCGGCACCCCGTAGTGCCGAAAGACATGGGTGAATAACGCCTCCGCAGTCTGTAGGGCTGTAGGGATACCGGGCAACGGGAGGAGACGGCAGGACTTAGAGAACCGATCCACAATCACAAGAACCGTGGTGTTCCCCTGAGACGGCGGAAGATCGGTCAGGAAATCTATGGACAGATGTGACCATGGCCGCTGTGGAACGGGGAGGGGTTGTAACTTCCCTCTAGGAAGGTGCCTAGGAGCCTTACTCTGAGCGCACACTGAACAGGAGGAGACATAACCCTTAACGTCCTTAGCCAAAGTAGGCCACCAATACCTCCCTGAAGGCTCCCCACTGTCCTCGTCACCCCAGGGTGACCCGAGGAGGGTAGGACATGAGCCCACCGAATCAGCTTGTCCCGAACACCAAGCGGCACGTACCTTCGCCCCGCTGGACACTGAGGAGGAGCGGGTTCAGCCCGTAACGCCCGCTCGATATCCGAGTCCACCTCCCATACCACTGGTGCTACCAGCTTTGAGGCGGGAAGGATGGGAGCAGGTTCGGTGGACCCATCCTCCGTGTCGTAAAGGCGGGACAGTGCGTCAGCCTTTACGTTCTGGGAGCCCGGTCTATAAGACAAAGTAAACCGGAACCGGGTGAAGAATATGGCCCACCTTGCCTGACGTGGGTTAAGTCTCCTAGCTGCCCGAATATACTCCAGGTTCTGGTGGTCGGTCCAGATGAGAAAAGGGTGCTTAGCCCCCTCAAGCCAGTGTCTCCACACCTTCAGAGCTCTAACCACCGCTAGCAACTCCCGGTCCCCCACATCATAGTTACGCTCCGCTGGGCTGAGCTTCCTTGAGAAGAAAGCGCAGGGGCGGAGTTTTGGTGGCGTACCCGAGCGCTGCGATAGCACGGCACCCACCCCAGCCTCGGACGCGTCCACCTCCACTATGAATGCTAGAGAGGGGTCCGGATGCGCCAACACGGGCGCATCAGTGAACAGCGCCTTCAACTTGTTGAACTCTCCGTTCGCCTCTGCTGACCACTGCAACCGCACCGGGCCCCCCTTCAGCAGTGAGGTAATGGGAGCCGCTATCTGGCCAAAACCCCGGATAAACCTCCGGTAGTAGTTGGCAAAACCCAAAAACCCCTGCACCTCCTTTACCGTGGTTGGAGTCGGCCAATTACGCACGGCCCTAATGCGGTCGCCCTCCATCACTACCCCCGAGGTGGAAATGCGATATCCCAGAAAAGAGACGGCTCGTTTAGAGAACACGCATTTCTCAGCCTTGACGTATAGGTCATGCTCCAGCAGTCTACCAAGCACCTTGCGCACCAGAGACACATGCGCGGTGTAAGTGGCCGAGTAGATCAGAATGTCATCGATATAAACAACCACTCCCTGCCCGCACAGGTCCCTGAGAATCTCGTCTACAAAGGATTGAAAAACGGCTGGAGCATTTTTTAACCCATACGGCATGACGAGGTACTCATAGTGGCCTGATGTGGTACTAAATGCGGTTTTCCACTCGTCTCCCTTCCGAATACGCACCAGACTATACGCGCTCCTGAGATCCAGTTTTGTGAAGAACTGCGCTCCGTGGAATGATTCCACCGCCATAGCGATGAGAGGTAGAGGGTAACTATACCCCACTGTGATGGCGTGAATGTTTTTTCTCTGGTTCTTGAACATTTTTCCCAGGAGGTTTTATTAATGCTCTGAGAATGGAAATTATAGGTTATTTGGAGTTTTTTTTTATAACTTCCGTAAAACGTTCACAGTATGTTTCAATAAGACTTTGAATTACACTGCTAGCTCATTTTGGTTAACTTTGTTGAACTCTAAGGACAGGTATTAATCATATAAACACATTACATTTTTATTGTGACATGGCATCATCAAACCTATAAACCTCTGTTCTCTGTCCATAGAAATAGTCCACTGCGGCACAAGGATGGAGCTAGCAATCCATGTTATTTTATGCATACAAAGCTGTTCATTTTAGTCTATTCAAACAGACCCCATTTAAAAGGAACAAGCACTCTTTAAGATCAGGTGTGGCTGACAAACATGAACACACTGAACAAGATAGAGGATAGAAAGAGCGTTGTTGATGCTTAGAATGAAACGTACATGTTATTATTATTATTATAATTTTGTATTATATATTTTTTTCTCCCCTTTTTCTCTTCAATTTCGACCTTGTTTCATTGCTGTAACTCTCCAACGTGCTCAGGAGGCAAAGGTCGAGTCATGCGTCCTCCGAAACATGACCCGCCAAACCTTGCTTCTTAAAACCACTTAAGCCTACCCCTTACTTTTTCAAACATTCTGTTAAAAAAACATTTCAGCGTCCTGCTACTCATGCCAGGAATATAGTATATGCATATGATTAGTAAGTGTGGATAGAAAACATTCTGACGTTTCTAAAACTGGTTAAATCACGGCTGTGACTATAACATAACGTGTGTTTCATCGAAAAGCGCAAGAAAAACTGATCACCGAAAACTGGAAAATATATCAATGCGCCACTTGCATGTATTGTCTATTGGAAAGCAAATTACATGGGGCTGAGATTGCAAGTCCTACAGCTTCCACACGATGTCGCCAGTCTTGTCAATTGCCTGGGCTTTGTTTCTTGGTCAAACGAGTAAGAGAGAGCCCATTCCTTCCGGTCTCCGACAGGATGTTTTGGAGGAGAAATTTCCAAACATGATTTCAAGACGTGGAACATCTAGGAGTGCCAACAAAGAAGCTCGTCAAAGGTGATGAATGTTTTTTTATTTTATTTCTGCATTTTGTGTAGCGCCGACAATGCTAATTATTTTGTTTACGTCCCCTTCAGGTATTTCGGGGTGTTGCATGCTATCAGATAATAGCTTCTCATGCTTTCGCCGAAAAGACTTGTTGGCTGGATTCACAACGAGTGTAGCTTTAATTCAGTACCCTGCATGTGTGTTTTAATGAACGTTTGAGTTTTAACGAGTGCTATTAGCATTTAGCGTAGTGCATTTGCATTTCCAGATGGCTAGATGGGACGCCTGCGTGTCGGGTGGGAAACTTTCGCCGGCCAGCCGCACCAATGTGTCAAAAGAAACACTGTTCAACTGATGACCATGGTCAGCCTGCAGGCACCCGGCCCGCCACAAGGAGTCGCTAGAGCACGATGAGCCAAGTAAAGTCCACCCGGCCAAACCCTCCCCTAACCCAGACGATGCGGGGCCAATTGTGCGCCGCCCTATGGGACTCCCGATTACGGATGGTGGTGATACAGCACGGGATCGAACCCAGGTCTGTAGTGACGCAGTGAGGAAATGTGTTTTTATGTGGTTTTCTTGTGGCTTTTATGGAACATTTCCACTTTTAGAACATGCCTTTAAGTAGAACCATGAGGACATCTGTAGGAAACCTTATGCTGAAGTACTGAAATTCTCACAGAGAATTCTGAGAACATTCTCAATGTCAAACCAGTTGGAGAACATTCCTAAAGCATTCCTAAAATTAAAATGAAATGTGTGAACTTTTAGGAACCATTCTGTTAAAGTAATAAAATACCAAGAAAATATATTTAGTGGGTCGAGTGCCTTAAATCTGCTGAGAAATTTCCAAAGCCAAGCAACTATCATGCACCATTCCCAGATAGATATATATATTTTAACCTCTTTTTCATGATTTGTAATTGGTAGAAACATTCTGTCCCATCACTGCATCTCCCGTACGGACTCGGGAGAGAGCCATGTGTCCTCCAAAACAAGACCCTGCCAAGCTTCTTAACACACTGCTCGCTTAACCCGGAACCCAGCCACACCAAAGTTTTGGGGGAAACACTGTACAACTTCCGACCGTGTCAGCATGCATGCGCCCGGCCCGCCACAGGAGTCACTAGAGCACGATGGGACAAGGACATCTAGCCGGCCAAACCCTCCCCTAACCCGTACGACGCTGGGCCAATTGTGCGCTGCTTCATGGGTCTCCTGGTCGCGGCCACCTGCCGCACAACCCGGGATCGAACCCGGATCTTTAGTGACGCCTCAAGCGCTGCAGTGACTTAGACCTCTGCACCACTCAGGAGGCCAAACAATCCCAGAAAGTTTTGAGAGGTTTGTATGCAAAATAACCATAGGGCAACCACGCTCTCACCAAGCTCTAAACATATACCCAAAATGTTATGTGCTAACTGGGATGTTTCTTCATTCATTTAGTTCAAATGTACAAACACCTACATAGCCCATTTAGCTTTTACCACACCTGTGTTCACTGAAAGTAATGGGTTTCTTGGCTGGACAGAAAACCATTTATCTAAGGTCTTGTCAAGACACGCAAAAATAAAATGCTTCACCTGAGGTGGAATTGGTTTGGTTGAAACTTGTGGCACCATCCATCTACCCAGTTTGTTGCTGGATTTGTGATCTGATTTGTAAGTCGCTCTAGGTAAGAGCTTCTGCTAAATGGTGAAAATGTAAATGTAAATTTCCCTCTCTGAACAAACTGTCCCAGCACTTGTAGTATTTGTACGGGCCAAAGCTTGGTGCTGGGCCAATGCTATTGTTGACCTCATAAAGCATAAACATATAGATCTAGATGATAGACTGCCAAATCCTGATGGAAAACATTGGCACATGTAAGACAGCTTTGCCAAGAAAGTACAACTGAGTCCAAGCTCCAATAACCCATTGTGAGGCTAAGGGTTAGAGCCGCTTAATAAGAAATCGATTACATTTTCTGCTCCAATTTACCTTAAGCTAGGATCTTTTTGACTGGTATTTTTTAGTATAGAAGATTGCTGATAATAGTTTTCTGTCCCCTTTTCAGTTTTATCGACAGAAAGAAAAGAAAGCAGATGGTTGGGTCTCAGACCATTTCATCAAATTCCACCACGTCTTTTGCCACTTACAACTAAACAAGGTCCGTTCGATCTTTCTTTAGTGGTGACTCAAATTCAAGTAAAACATTCAAGCTGAATTTACTTAGACATAGTTTTAATTTTTTTATTTTTCCTTTAGCTTTTGCCCATTTAAAGTATTTGCAGGGGAGTCCTGAAGTACACTATATGGTTGAAAGTGAAGGAAGTGAAGATGGAGGAAGTAGTCTCGATTTATACCATTACAGGTACATGTATATTAGGCTTACCTCTGGTGAAGGTTTATTGAAGGGAAGTAGGATATGGTCACATTGCGTCTGGTTAAGGTCAATTGAGAGCTGTTCCTATTGTACTGTGTAGTCTTACTTTGGACCTCTCCCCCACTTCTCCCAGCCCCTGTGGTCGATGATAATGAAATTACACATCCAGAATTATTATTTTGCGCAAACATATGTACTGTAGATGATAGACTGCCAAATCCTGATGGAGAACACTGACACATGTAAGACAGCTTTGCCAAGAAAGTGCCATTAAGTCCAAACTCCAATAACCCATTGTGAGGCTAAGGGGTAGAGCTGCTGCAAGTAAGCTGGCAGGGGGCAATACCGGATCTGATAATGTGTGAATACATCCAACGCATTTTATCAACCCCTTAGGCCTATCAGAAGGTGGCTTCAGTATGAATGGGAGATAGGACAGGCCACTAAGGCCAGACGATAACAGACTATTCTGGGACAGATCAAAATGTCTGTTCTCACAGAGGACATGCTGGAGACTTTAATGTCAGGATTAACAGCGATAGCCATGGCAGTCATTCGCTGGAACATTTCTTGGAGCTATTAGGTTTACCCTGGCTTGAATCCTGAGATGAAGCTACATCGCCTCTGGAGACTGAGAGCAGTTTCCATATAAAAAGCACTAACTAATTATACACTCTATTACAGATGCATAATGTAATGTTTGTACACTGCATTTGGAAATATACTTTTTCCACATTTTGTTACTTTACAGCCTTATTATAAAATAAATAAAACATTTTCCTCATCGATCTGCACACAATGACCCATAATAATAAAGCGAAAACAGGTTTTTAGAATTTTCTTGTAAAATTAATAAACAAATAAAAAACATATCTTATTTATATAAGTATTCAGACTCTTTGCTACGAGACTCGAACTTGAGCTCAGGTGCATCCTGTTTCCATTGATCATCCTTGAGATGTTTCTACAACTTGATTGGACTCCACTTGTGGTAAATTCAAATTATTGGACATAATTTGAAAAGGCACACACCTGTCTATATAAGGTCCCACAGTTGACAGTGCATGTCAGAGCAAAAAACAAGCCATGAGGTCGAAGGAAATGTCTGTAAAGTTCCAAAACAGGATTGTGTCGAGGCATAGATCTGGGGAAGGGTACCAAAATATGTTTGCAGCATTGAAGGTCCCCAAGAACACAGTGTCTTCCATCATTCTTAAATGGAAAAAGTTTGGAACCACAATAATCTTCCTGGAGCTGGCCGCCCGGGCCAAACTGAGCAATTTGGGGAGAAGGGCCTTGCTCAGGGAGTTGACCAAGAACCCGGCGGTCACTCTGACAGAGCTCCAGAGTTTCTCTGTGGAGATGGGAGAACCTTCCAGAAGGACAACCATCTCTGCAGCACTCCATCAATCAGGCCTTTATGGTAGAGTGGCCAGACGGAAGCCCCTTTTCAGTAAAAGGCACATTACAGCATGCTTGGAGTTTACCAAAATGCACCTAAAGACTCTCAGACAATGAAAATCAAGATTTCCTGGTCTAATGAAACCAACATTGAACTCTTTGGCCTGAATGCCAAGCGTCACATTTAGAGGAAACCTGGCACCATTCCTACGGTGAAGCATGATGGTGGCAGCATCATGTTGTAGGAATATTCTTCAGCAGCAGGGACTGGGAGACTAGTCTGGATCAAGGGAAAGATGAACGGAGCAAAGTACAGAGAGATCCTTGATGAAAACCTGCTCCAGAGAGCTCAGGACCTCAGGATGATCTTAAGCACACAGCCAAGACAACGCAGCAGTGGCTTCGGGACAAGTGTCTGAATGTCCTTGAGTGTTCCAGCCAAAGCCCGGACTTGAACCTGATCGAACATCTCTGGAGAGACCTGAAAATAGCTGTGCAGCGACACTCCCCAGTACCTCTGTAACAGAGGTACTTGCTCTTCTGTTGTGATAAGAGAAATTGAGATTGGTTTTCTTAGAAATATCGCTCAAGTAGTGAATTTGTGCTAGAGACAGACGGTGTGGGCTTTAGTGGGGGATATGGGGTAAAACAATGTATTGTGGTTAACAACCTTCTCTCTCTGAGCTTTTGCAGTTCCTTCAATTTAAATTCTTAGATTAAAGAATTTAAATTCCAATACGCAGCGCACTCTCCGTGACTGCCGCTGTTGTGGCTGAACAGTTTGTTTGTGTGCTTAACTCTGTCTGTAAACACACTGGATGATTCAGAATCCATTGAAGAGCTTGAGCGATTCATTGACGAGAGATACTTATGAACTCAAAGAAACATGTCGCTGGTTTCGGAGGATTCAAGCATTGTTAAGGACAACCAACCAAATCAACAAAACCAGGTTGGCCAATAGGTATCAACGATGGAACCAAACCATGCCCTAGTAAGAGGGCGGCGCGTGTGGCGAGTGGGGAGAGGTTTACTGATATGGATGTTGACTTGTTAAAATCCATCAATGAAAGGCTTGCCAAACTTGATATCTTGGATATATTACGAGAGGACATCAATGCATTATGTGCTAGTCTCGAATTCAGCCAACGTCAGATTGATGATCTAAGGAAAGAGAAAACGGCGCTGAAAGGTACTGTAGACTCTATTCATTGCAAGGTGGAGGTGGTGCAAAGGGAGAACAAACAACTTAAAGAAACATTGCTTGATGTACAGTGTCGATCAATGCAGAACAATCTAATATTCTCAGGGATACCGGAGAATGACAACAGCAGAGGCTGTGAGGACACAGTCCGAGACTTTATGTCAACTCAACTAAAACTGCCCACTGATGTTGTGCGTAATGCCACTTTCTCCAGAGTCCATAGAATAGGTAAGGCCTCTGGAAATAGGTCATGGGCTATTATTGCATGTTTTGATAAATTTAACCAAAAGGAAATGATGAAGAACATGGAGAGAGAACTCAGAAACACTGATTTTGGAATGAATGATCACTTCCCCTCCGAGATCAATGAAAGGAGAAAAAAACTTATTCCATCATGAAGGAAAAGCGTTGCCTGAATCAACGAGTCTCCATGGTGATGGATAAACTTTATATCAACGGGCAATTGTATCAGGACTCTAGAGTAACTCCCTGGTTATTTTAATTTAATGTTTAAAACTGAGTTTGTGTGTTGTAGTGTATCATGACAACTTCAACTATAATGAATACATGCTATATTGATATCCACTTGATAAGGAAAGGGCTGCATATAGCTCAGGTTAATGTATGTAGCCTTCCTAACAAAATACATGATGTTTTTAACTTGGTCAACCTAAATAATATTCATATTTGGGCTTTGACCGAAACGTGTTAAGGTGCACCTGTAAATGATGGGCAAATGAACATTCAAGGATATAGTCTACTGAGATGGGACAGGAATAGGAATGGTGGGGGTGTTGCACTGTATATTCAGAATCATATACCTTTTAAGAGGAGGGATGACCTTAATGTATGTCAAATAGAGGCACTATGGGCTCAAGTACATCTGCCTCACCAGGCACCCATATTGGTAGGATGTGTGTATAGACCTCCTAGCTCTACAGTGTCCTATCTGGATGACTTATGCACTGGGTTTGACCAGGCCACAGATAGCAACAGAGATGTATTTATCTTGGGGGATTCTAATATAAATTGGAAGGATCACAATAATTAAAATAGAACAAAATTGATGAGATATGCTAAGAACTGTGGTTTGAAACAAATGGTTAATGATATTACTAGATCTTCAATTAAGTTGGGTAATCGTTCAGACACGTGCATTGATCTGATTTTCTGTAATATACCATTGCAATGCTTAAAAGCCAGATCAATGCCAGACCATAATATTGTGACCATAACCATGAACACCAAGGTTCCAAAGAAACCCCCTAGGATTGTGGTCAAAAGACATTTTAAAACATTTAATCATGAGTTATTTCTAAATGATTTGGCTGCTGTACCCTGGGAGCTGATTTATCTAGAGGATGATTTAAATCATTTAAATCACTACAGAATGTTTTATTGATTTGCTCATGGAGGTAATGGACCATCATGCCCCTATAAGAAAGAGTACAGTTGGTGCCCGTCCATCTCCATGGATTGATGATGAACTGGGTGAGGCTTTTTCTCAAAGAAATATGGCATAAGTCTTAGCAGCCAAGTCAAAATTAGAAATTGATGAACAGAATTATAGAACATTACCTAATTATGCAGTTAAATTGAATCGAAGGAAAAAAAAGTTATTTTACAACAATGCTTTTATTGATTGTAAAAATGATTCTAAAAAGGTATGGAACACAGTTAAGGGCTTACTTGGTACATCTATCTCATCATGCCCATCTAGTGTGGAGGTTGACGGGAGAATAATAACAAAACCAGTTGATATTGCCAATAATGTTGCAGATTTTTTTACACAGAAAATGTAATTACTGAGCAACAATGTTGACATACATTCTTCCAAACAAGCTATTGTCCAATGGATTGATGATCATATTCCTCACTCAACAACCCGGTCGCATTCCGCTTCGCTCCACAGGTAGTATCACATTTTCATTTCATTACAGTACAACGGTTTGATTTGTTTGATCGTAGCTAGCTACATAGCTAGCTACATAGCCGTCTTTGTATCAAAGATAATTGTGTAGTCTAGAGCGATTTTCTAGGTTAGCTAGCCAGCTATTGTCGTTCTTTTAACGCAACGTAACGTAATCAACACTGCTAGCTAGCCAGCTAGCCCCCGAATAGCAGCACTGTCGAAACTATCACACCCAACGGAACGACTTGATTAGTGTAGTGTCAACAACGCAGCCACTGCCAGCTAGCCTACAAAGTCAACAACGCAGCCACTGCCAGCTAGCCTACTTCAGCAGTACTGTATCATTTTAATCATTTTAGTCAATAAGATTCTTGCTACGTAAGCTTAACTTTCTGAACATTCGAGACGTGTAGTCCACTTGTCATTCCAATCTCCTTTGCATTAGCGTAGCCTCTTCTGTAGCCTGTCAACTATGTGTCTGTCTATCCCTGTTCTCTCCTCTCTGCACAGACCATACAAACGCTCCACAGCGCGTGGCCGCGGCCACCCTAATCTGGTGGTCCCAGCGCGCACGACCCACGTGGAGTTCCAGGTCTCCGGTAGCCTCTGGAACTGCCGATCTGCGGCCAACAAGGCAGAGTTCATCTCAGCCTATGCCTCCCTCCAGTCCCTCGACTTCTTGGCACTGACGGAAACATGGATCACCACAGATAACACTGCTACTCCTACTGCTCTCTCTTCGTCCGCCCACGTGTTCTCGCACACCCCGAGAGCTTCTGGTCAGCGGGGTGGTGGCACCGGGATCCTCATCTCTCCCAAGTGGTCATTCTCTCTTTCTCCCCTTACCCATCTGTCTATCACCTCCTTTGAATTCCATGCTGTCACAGTTACCAGCCCTTTCAAGCTTAACATCCTTATCATTTATCGCCCTCCAGGTTCCCTCGGAGAGTTCATCAATGAGCTTGATGCCTTGATAAGCTCCTTTCCTGAGGACGGCTCACCTCTCACAGTTCTGGGCGACCTTAACCTCCCCACGTCTACCTTTGACTCATTCCTCTCTGCCTCCTTCTTTCCACTCATTTACATTTACATTTCAGTCATTTAGCAGACGCTCTTATCCAGAGCGACTTACAAATTGGTGCATTCACCTTATGACATCCAGTGGAACAGTAGTGCATCTAAATCTCTTTTAAGGGGGGTGAGAGGGATTACTTTATCCTATCCTAGGTATTCCTTAAAGAGGTGGGGTTTCAGGTGTCTCAATCAATCAATCATCAATCAATCAAATTTTATTTGTCACATACACATGGTTAGCAGATGTTAATGCGAGTGTAGCGAAATGCTTGTGCTTCTTGTTCCGACAATGCAATGATAACCAACAAGTAATCTAACTAACAATTCCAAAACTACTGTCTTATACACAGTGTAAGGGGATAAGGAATATGTACATAAGGATATATGAATGAGTGATGGTACAGAGCAGCATACAGTAGATGGTATCGAGTACAGTATATACATATGAGATGAGAATGTAGACAAAGTAAACAAAGTGGCATAGTTAAAGTGGCTAGTGACATAAGGATGCAGTCGATGATCTAGAGTACAGTATATACGTATGCATATGAGATGAATAATGTAGGGTAAGTAACATTATATAAGGTAGCATTGTTTAAAGTGGCTAGTGATATATTTACATCATTTCCCATCAATTCCCATTATTAAAGTGGCTGGAGTTGGGTCAGTGTCAATGACAGTGTGTTGGCAGCAGCCACTCAATGTTAGTGGTGGCTGTTTAACAGTCTGATGGCCTTGAGATAGAAGCTGTTTTTCAGTCTCTGGTCAAACAAGGGCACTGCGTTCATCCACCTCTGGCCTGCTCGCCTCCCTACCACTGAGGAAGTACAGTTCCCGCTCAGCCCAGTCAAAACTGTTCGCTGCTCTGGCCCCCCAATGGTGGAACAAACTCCCTCACGACGCCAGGACAGCGGAGTCAATCACCACCTTCCGGAGACACCTGAAACCCCACCTCTTTAAGGAATACCTAGGATAGGATAAAGTAATCCTCCCCCCCCCCTTAAAAGATTTAGATGCACTATTGTAAAGTGGCAGTTCCACTGGATGTCATAAGGTGAACGCACCAATTTGTAAGTCGCTCTGGATAAGAGTGTCTGCTAAATGACTTAAATGTAAATGTAAATGATATTATGAGCAATAAGATCTGTTCTTTTAGTCTACAAACGGTGTCAGTGGAGGAGGTGTTAACCTATTGAAGTCATTACCTGATGGTAAATCTACAGGTTATGGTCTTATGGACAATTTTTTGCTTCGCTGTGCTGCTCCCCAGATTGCAGTTCCACTGAGATACATATTTAATTGGTTACTGGAGAAGGGGATGTTTGCAAATGTATGGAAGCATGCAAAACTGTGTCCTATTCCGAAAGACAGCAAAGAATCCATTACTCCTGCTAATAGTCGACCAATTAGTCTACTCCCTACACGCAGTAAGATATTGGAGGGTAATTGTGAGTAGACAAATGTGGGAGTACATGGAAAAGAATGATCTGATTACAGCCAATCAGCATGCTTATCGCAAAAACCATTCCACTACCACTGCATTGGTTGACATGACTGATCAGTGGCTCAATGCTATGGATAATGGCAAGTTTGTAGGTGTACTATTTTTAGATTTCAGTGCAGCATTTGATTTAGTGGATAATGAAATAATTTTGACAAAATTAATGCATTATGGTTTTAAGGAGGTAGCATTGAATTGGGTACAGTCATATCTAACTGACAGGAAACAGTCCACCTATATCAATGGTTATTTTTCTTCCCCTAATGTGTTAAACTGTGGAATACCGCAGGGTAGCTGCATTGGGACACTTCTTTATTTAATATATACCAACAACCTTCCCTATGCCTTGGTTGAAACTCAATCTACTATATTTGCAGATGGTACTACAATTTATGCAGCAAGACAATCAGTTCAACAGGTACAGCAGGCTTTACAAGGAGATTTGGAGAATATCAGGAAGTGGGTTTGCCAAAACAAACTTGTTTTAAACACCAAGAAAACCAAAGTTATGTTGGTCTGTTCAACTAGGAAAAGGCCAAAACAGCATGGGATACAATTAAGTATGGGAGGAGTATAAATTGAAGAAGTGGCAGAAACCAAACTATTGGGAGTGCAGCTAGACAACTGCTTATCATGGTCGTCTCAAATAACTAATCTATGTAAAAAAAATATTAATACAGCATGCATAATCAGAAGGATAGCTAAATATTTACCAGGAAAAATTATTCAGCAAATAACACAAGCATTAATTGAGAGTCAGGTGAACTACTGTTCGGTGGTCTGGGGAAATGCATCATCAAGTGAAGTTAGGAGACTGCAGAATGCACAGAATAAAGCAGCAATGGTTGTTTTAAGGTGGAGATATGGTTCTTCTGTTGCAGTCATGCGCAGTGTTCTTGGTTGGTCATCAATCGACAAGGTAATTGAAAAAAACATGCTTATTTTATTTATAATATACATCATTTAAAACGGCCAAGTTCTATTCACAACGGTATTCAGTTGGTAAGAGACAGACATTCCGTAAATACTAGGAATAGATTGTCCACCATCTATGCGTTATCCAGACATAGAAATAGGCAAAATAACATTTAGATTTAGAGCAATACAGAAATGGAATAAATTAACTGAGCAAACTAGAAACCTTTCAATATATACATTTAAACATTATTTTAAAACAATTTAAATATAGTATATGGAAATGTTGTGGGATTATAGTAGATGAAGAATCAATATTTTTTTAGATTGAGTATTTATTGGGTCATTATGCTAGTATTATGTATGTTTGTAATAGTGTGTTATATGTGAAAGTGTGTTTGTATTATAAATTGTATTTTAATGTTTAAGGACTCTTAGAAGATTAGTCCAAATGGGGACTAAAAGAGATCCAAAACAAATCAAATCAAAAATCAAATCCCCGTCCAAACTGACAGAGCTTGAGAGGATCTGCAGAGAAGAATGGGAGAAAATCACTGCCAAAGTTGATTGAACAAAGTACCGAGTAAAGGGTCTGAATACTTATGTAAATATTTAATTTTATTGTATTATTCTTTTTGCAAATATTTCAACAACAAAAAAGTTTTTGCTTTGTCATTATGGAGTATTGTGTGTAGATTGATGAGAAAAATAAATAATTAAGGCATTTTAGAATAAGGCTGTAAGGTAACAAAATGTGTAAAATGTCAAGGGGTCTGAATACTTTCCGAATGCACTGTATATCTATGATCAGCCCCATGTCTTTTACTAGAACAACCCCAGAAGTGAGCCTTCCAGAATTTCAACTGTCCAGTATCTACAATAGAGCAGAATCCTCTATGACCTTTTTGATAATTGCAGGGGAGTTCTAAAGTTGACTACATGTTTGAAAGTGAGGTAAGTGAAGATGGAGGAAGTAGTCTGTGTTTATACCATTACAGGTACATTAGGCTTACCTCTGCTAAACATTAATAGAAGGGAAGCAGGATATGGTCACATTGCGTCTGGTAAAGGTCAATTATGTCTTTGAGAGCTGTTCGAACATATCAGTTTTGTTTGGGTGAAAACTGTTTACACAACAACAACACTCTAAAAAGCAACACTCCATGATGCGAACTGATAAATTCAGGGAATTACAACAGAAACTGAAAGTGCCAGGAGTCATCATCAGAAGCACCATCAGGCTGCCTTGTTGCTCCAGCAGCCCTAATCAGTGCTTTCCTTTCCATCTTGGTTTACCCATGTAAGTCACAGACACCTGCCATGGGCTGCACTAAAGGCTTTCCACAAACACTTACAGTGCCTTCAGAATGTAGTCACACCCCTTGACTTTTTCCCGCCACAAATTGTATAACAAGGTGGTATTAAAATGGATTGAATTGTCATTTTTTGTCAATTATTTACACAAAATACGCTGTAATGTGGAAGTGGAAGTCAAATTTGAACATTTTGTAAAAAAATAAATAAAAACATATAAAAATTAAAGCACTAATATACTGTATCTTGATTAATGAAGTATTCAACCCCCTGAGCCAATACATTTTAAAGTCACCTTTGGCAGAGATTACAGCTGTGAGTCTTTCTGGGTAAGTCTCTAAAAGCTTTGCACGCTGGGATTGTATATTATTCGTTTTTAAATTCTTCAAGCTTTGTCAAGTTAGTTGTTTATCATTGCTAAACAGACATGATTAAGTCTTGCCATAGATTTTCAAGCAAATTTGAGTCAAAAGGGTTTTGGTAAGCAACTGTGTATTTGGCTTTGTATTTTAGGTCATTGTTCTGCTGAAAGGTACATTTGTCTCCCAGTGTCTGTTGGAAAGCAGACTGAACCAGATTTTCCTCTAGGATTTTACCTGTGTTTAGCTCTATTTGGTTTATTTTTATCCTAAAACACGTCCTAGTCCTTGCTGATGACAAACATACCCATAACATGATGCAGCCACCACCATGCTTGAAAATATAAAGAGAGGTACTCAGTGATTTTCCCCAAACAACAATTTGGATTCAGGACATAAAGTCAATTTCTTTGCCACATTTGTTTTCGCAGTTTTACTTTAGTGCTTTATTGCAAACAGGATGCATGTTTTGGAATATTTGTATTATGTACAAGCTTCCTTCTTTCGCTGTCATTTAGGTTAATATTGTGGAGTAATTAAAATGCTGTTAATCCATCCTCAGTGTTCTCCTATCATAGCCATTAAACTCTGTTATTGTTTTAAAGTCACCATTGGCCTCATGGTGAAATCCCTGAGCGGTTCCTTGCTTTCCGGCAACTGAGTTAGGAATGGGGCTTGTATCTTTGTAGTGACTGGGTGTATTGACCCAGCATCCAAAGTGTAGTTAATAACTTCCTCATGCTCAAAGGGATATTCATTGTCAGTTTTTTTTACCCATCTACCAATAGGTGCCTTTCTTTTCAAGGCATTGGACAAACTCCCTGGTCTTTGTAGTTGAATCTGTGTTTGAAATTCACTGCTTGATAGAGGGACCTTACAGATAATTGTATGTGTGGGGTACAGAGATGAGGTAATCATTCCTAAATCATGTTAAAAACTAATATTTTACACAGAGTGAGTCCATGTCCAACAAGTATTATATGACTTGTCAACAATATTCTACCCCTGAACTTATTTAGGCTTGCCATAACAAAGGGTTTGAATACTTATTGACTAAAGACATTTTAGATTTTCATTTTTATTAATTTCAAAGAACATAATACAACTTAGACATTATGGTATTGTGGTGTATTGTAGGCAGTAAAACAAAATCTAAATGTAATCCATTTTAATTGCAGGCTGTAACACAGCAACATTTGCAATACGTCAAGGGGTGTGAATACTTTTTGAAGGCTCTGTAACTAGACCCAGTCATACAGCAAGACATACATGGACTTTACATTAGCTCCATCATGTTAATGAATGTAAATGGAGATAAAACAAATACCTTTCACTCCCTCTCATTACAGAAATACCATTGAAAATAATTAAGTTATGAATATGTGCGGCTGGTAAGATTACTTTTTCACACATAATATACAAGTATTTCCAGACTCAGAGCTCTTTTGCAACAAGTTCATGGGGATCCTGAGTGGCAAAAACACATGTTAGCAGAGATGTCTCAGCCTATGTCCTTTTTCATCATTGTTCACATTTCTCAGAGTGTGTGGTGTCATAATAAACCTGAGAATCTTCGCACATCCAGACCTCTATACCAGGTGGTGTCAGAGAAAGGCCCTAAAAATGGTCAATGACTCCAGCCAGCAAGTCATAGAATGTTCTCTCTGCTACCACACGGCAAGCGGTACTGGAGCACCAAGTCTGGGAAGAAAAGGCTCCTGAACAGCTTCTACCACCAAGCCATAAGAATACCGAGCAGTTCATTAAATTGCCACACTGATTATTTGCATTGACACCCTTTTTATTTGCACTGACTCTCTTACACTGGCTCTATGCACACTCACTGGAATCTACCCAGACCCTCACACATACTACACTGACACTCCAGCACAAACATACACACGCACACACTACATACGCTCAAACACAAAAAAAACACACACATATGCATATTGACGCCCCCCCCCCCCCTTCACACACACACACTTTCACACTCGCTCACACTCTTCTATGCCATCTCGGAAATGCCCGAGATGGCATAGCAGTTCAGACGTCTTTTGTCCTCGTCTTGTCGTGTCGTGTATATATATATATTTACAACTTTTTTCACATACATTTTATTTTTATTTTCCATCAACTCATCTTCAATACACTCTCCTGCAACCTGCCTCACCAATTGATATGTATAAATACGTATTATTTACCTCAAATCTGCAATCCTCCAAGAAGCTAGCCAGAAGCTAGCCAGAAACTCCAAGAAGCTAGCCAGAAGCTAGCCAGGAGCTAGCCAGAAGCTAATCAGAAGCTAGTTAGCTTCTTTACTGGCAACTCGTTAGTATTCAGCTAACCACGGTTTGTGGTCATCAGCTATCCTTTAACTCGAAAATCTATCGCCAGTTTTGTACGGGCGCAGCGCGGCTCGGAACGGAACATACCGGACCGATTTTTCTCTCCATGTCCCTGGATTTCAACTGCTCTCTGGACATTCACTCCGGATCTCACAGCTAGCTGGCTGCTATCCGTGTGTCTATCTGCTTTCGTCGATTCCGGAGCAAACATCAATTACTCCGGAGCTAGCCAGCTCCGTCAATCACTCCTGAGCTCCGTCAATCACTCCTGGGCTGCAGTCACCTATCCGGACCCGTTTTACTGCCTACGCGGAGCCCCACCGGGCCTTCACAACTGGACTGCCGACGTTATCTACCCGAAGGAGATCCGGCTGGCTCCTCCGTCGCGACGTTACCTGAACGCCCATCTGCGGCCTGCTAACCGTTAGCTGTCTTACCGGCTGCTCTCAGAATAGACAATCGGACAATTTATTTATTTTTATTATTATTATGTTTCTTCTTGGGCCTCTATAACTATATCTATTGTTTGAATTTTTTTGTTGTTGTGTGATTTGGACTAATCCCCTCTACAACACGGAACTCCACTAATCTACTGACAGAACGCAAGAGGTGGCTAACAACAGACCTCCATCCTATGCTAGCTTGCTACCGATGTCCTGGCTAGCTGTCTAAATCGCCGTGACCCCCAAACCAACCTCTCCAATCCCTGGACCCTTTTGATCACTCGACTAAGGATGCCTCTCCTTAATGTCAATATGCCTTGTCCATTGCTGTTCTGGTTAGTGTTTATTGGCTTATTTCACTGTAGAGCCTCTAGTCCTGCTCACTATACCTTATCCAACTTATTAGTTCCACCACCCACACATGCAATGACATCTCCTGGTTTCAATGATGTTTCTAGAGACAATATCTCTCTCTTCATCACTCAATACCTAGGTTTACCTCCACTGTATTCACATCCTACCATACCTTTGTCTGTACATTATACCTTGATGCTATTTTATCGCCCCCAGAAACCTCCTTTTACTCTCTGTTCCAGACGTTCTAGACGACCAATTCTTATTGCTTTTAGCCGTACCCTTATTCTTCTCCTCCTATGTTCCTCTGGCGATGTAGAGGTGAATCCAGGCCCTGCAGTGCCTAGCTCCACTCCTATTCCCCAGGCGCTCTCTTTTGATGACTTCTGTAACCGTAATAGCCTTGGTTTCATGCATGTTAACATTAGAAGCCTCCTCCCTAAGTTTGTTCTTTTCACTGCTTTAGCACACTCTGCCAACCCGGATGTTCTAGCTGTGTCTGAATCCTGGCTTAGGAAGACCACCAAAAATTCAGAAATTTTAATTCCAAACTACAACATTTTCAGACAAGATAGAACTGCCAAAGGGGCGGTGTTGCAATCTACTGCAAAGATAGCCTGCAGAGTTCTGTCCTACTATCCAGGTCTGTACCCAAACAATTTGAACTTCTACTTTTAAAAATCCACCTCTCTAAAAACAAGTCTCTCACCGTTGCCGCCTGCTATAGACCACCCTCTGCCCCCAGCTGTGCTCTGGACACCATATGTGAACTGATTGCCCCCATCTATCTTCAGAGCTCGTGCTGCTAGGCGACCTAAACTGGAACATGCTTAACACCCCAGCCATCCTACAATCTAAACTTGATGCCCTCAATCTCACACAAATGATCAATGAACCTACCAGGTACCCCCAAAGCCTTAAACACGGGCACCCTCATAGATATCATCCTAACCAACTTCCCCTCTAAATACACCTCTGCTGTCTTCAACCAAGATCTCAGCGATCACTGCCTCATTGCCTGCATCCGTAATGGGTCAGCGGTCAAACGACCTCCACTCATCACTGTAAAACGCTCCCTGAAACACTTCAGCGAGCAGGCCTTTCTAATCGACCTGGCCGGGTGTCCTGGAAGGATATTGATCTCATCCCGTCAGTAGAGGATGCCTGGATATTTTTAAAAATGCCTTCCTAACAATCTTAAATAAACATGCCCCATTCAAGAAAATTAGAACCAGGAACAGATATAGCCCTTGGTTCTCCCCAGACCTGACTGCCCTTAACCAACACAAAAACATCCTATGGCGTTCTGCATTAGCATCGAACAGCCCCCGTGATATGCAGCTGTTCAGGGAAGCTAGAAACCGTTATACACAGGCAGTTAGAAAAGCCAAGGCTAGCTTTTTCAAGCAGAAATTTGCTTCCTGCAACACTAACTCTAAAAAGTTCTGGGACACTGTAAAGTCCATGGAGAATAAGAACACCTCCTCCCAGCTGCCCACTGCACTGAAGATAGGAAACACTGTCACCACTGATAAATCCACCATAATTGAGAATTTCAATAAGCATTTTTCTACGGCTGGCCATGCTTTCCACCTGGCAACTCCTACCCCGGTCAGCACTGCACCCCCAACAGCAACTCGCCCAAGCCTTCCCCATTTCTCCTTCTCCCAAATCCATTCAGCTGAAGTTCTGAAAGAGCTGAAAAATCTGGACCCCTACAAATCAGCCGGGCTAGACAATCTGGACCCTTTCTTTCTAAAATTATCTGCCGAAATTGTTGCCACCCCTATTACTAGCCTGTTCAACCTCTCTTTCGTGTCATCTGAGATTCCCAAAGATTGGAAAGCAGCTGCGGTCATCCCCCTCTTCAAAGGGGGGGACACTCTTGACCCAAACTGCTACAGACCTATATCTATCCTACCATGCCTTTCGAAGGTCTTCGAAAGCCAAGTCAACAAACAGATTACCGACCATTTCGAATCTCACCATACCTTCTCTGCTATGCAATCTGGTTTCAGAGCTGGTCATGGGTGCACCTCAGCCACGCTCAAGGTCCTAAACGATATCTTAACCGCCATCGATAAGAAACATTACTGTGCAGCCGTATTCATTGATCTGGCCAAGGCTTTCGACTCTGTCAACCACCACATCCTCATCGGCAGACTCGACAGCCTTGGTTTCTCAAATGATTGCCTCGCCTGGTTCACCAACTACTTCTCTGATAGAGTTCAGTGTGTCAAATCGGAGGGTCTGCTGTCCGGACCTCTGGCAGTCTCTATGGGGGTGCCACAGGGTTCAATTCTTGGACCGACTCTCTTCTCTGTATACATCAATGAGGTCGCTCTTGCTGCTGGTGAGTCTCTGATCCACCTCTACGCAGACGACACCATTCTGTATACTTCCGGCCCTTCTTTGGACACTGTGTTAACAACCCTCCAGGCAAGCTTCAATGCCATACAACTCTCCTTCCGTGGCCTCCAATTGCTCTTAAATACAAGTAAAACTAAATGCATGCTCTTCAACCGATCGCTACCTGCACCTACCCGCCTGTCCAACATCACTACTCTGGACGGCTCTGACTTAGAATACGTGGACAACTACAAATACTTCGGTGTCTGGTTAGACTGTAAACTCTCCTTCCAGACCCATATCAAACATCTCCAATCCAAAGTTAAATCTAGAATTGGCTTCCTATTTCGCAACAAAGCATCCTTCACTCATGCTGCCAAACATACCCTTGTAAAATTGACCATCCTACCAATCCTCGACTTTGGCGATGTCATTTACAAAATAGCCTCCAATACCCTACTCAACAAATTGGATGCAGTCTATCACAGTGCAATCCGTTTTGTCACCAAAGCCCCATATACTACCCACCATTGCGACCTGTACGCTCTCGTTGGCTGGCCCTCGCTTCATACTCGTCGCCAAATCCACTGGCTCCATGTCATCTACAAGACCCTGCTAGGTAAAGTCCCCCCTTATCTCAGCTCGCTGGTCACCATAGCATCTCCCACCTGTAGCACACGCTCCAGCAGGTATATCTCTCTAGTCACCCCCAAAACCAATTCTTTGTTTGGCCGCCTCTCCTTCCAGTTCTCTGCTGCCAATGACTGGAACGAACTACAAAAATCTCTTAAATTGGAAACACTTATCTCCCTCACTAGCTTTAAGCACCAACTGTCAGAGCATCTTACAGATTACTGCACCTGTACATAGCCCACCTATAATTTAGCCCAAACAACTACCTCTTTCCCAACTGTATTTAATTAATTTATTTATTTTGCTCCTTTGCACCCCATTATTTTTATTTCTACTTTGCACATTCTTCCATTGCAAAACTACCATTCCAGTGTTTTACTTGCTATATTGTATTTACTTTGCCACCATGGCCTTTTTTGCCTTTACCTCCCTTCTCACCTAATTTGCTCACATTGTATATAGACTTGTTTTTTTTACTGTATTATTGACTGTATGTTTGTTTTACTCCATGTGTAACTCTGTGTCGTTGTATGTGTCGAACTGCTTTGCTTTATCTTGGCCAGGTCGCAATTGTAAATGAGAACTTGTTCTCAACTTGCTTACCTGGTTAAATAAAGATGAAATAAAAAATAAATAAAATAAAAAAATACGCTGCTGTTACTTGGTTTATTATCTATCCTGATTACCTAATCATTTTTATCCCTACCTACTGTACATGCACGTATTACCTCAACTACCTCGTAACCCTGCACTTTGACTCGGTACCAAGTACTTTTATATAGTCTCGTTAATATTTTCTTTGGTCTCAATATATTGTACTTTGACAAAAACTACCTCACTTGAGTAATAGCATTTATTAGGACAATTCTTGATGCATTAAGTTCAAATTCAATTTGTATTGTACTCTTAAGCATTATTCAAAAATAAGGTAACAGTTGAAGTGTACAAAAAATATAGAATAGCCTAACATGGAAAGGGGGATACCTAGTCAGTTGTAAAAAAAAATTTTGAACATTTTATTTCACCTTTATTTAACCAGGTAGGCATGTTGAGAACAAGTTCTCATTTACAATTGCGACCTGGCCAAGATAAAGCAAAGCTGTTTGACACATACAACGACACAGAGTTACACATGGAGTAAAACAAACCTACAATCAATAATACAGTATAAACAAGTATATATACGATGTGAAAAGAGGGGATCCACACTTTGAGGCATTCTGTCTCTGACATCAAGGCTACTTTTCAAAGAAAATTGCGTTGCCGTCTTAATAATCCATTGCTTTCAACTCTCCTGTAAGGCTTTGATCTTGTATGGTGTAGATAGGATGTAAAGATACGAACCTATCAATCAGGTAGACATACTGCAGCGTAATGCATGATTTGTTTGTCCTGGCTCTTTCAAGACTCAACGACTGAAACATATATGGACTCTGTTCAGAATGCCCTTCAAATACGGATGTACCAAACATTTGACACACAGGTTGTATTTCAACATGTGTTTTTGATGAGTGAGTCTGCACGGAAATATTTCCACAATCGATGTTGTTAATGAAAATCCTCATTCTAGTCTAGAGACACTTGTCAAAAAGAAAACCAAGAAAACATTCAACAAGAAAAAAAGCTGAAAAAGAAAATCAAGGACATTCAAAGAGAAAAGAGATCTAACAGATGCTTTCTGAAGGAATCAATATGAGATGTGTACTTTTTTCTTACTTCTGCTGCTTCAATACAAAGGGGTCTGCTCAAAAGACTAAAGCCAACTTTGTTCAAATGGCACCCGATAATTACCACACATGAAATGTCTGTGAAAGACTATGAGGAGGAATGCAGTACCTCTCCTATAATCGTAGTACTGTGGTAACCCATTACAGTATTGTGAGAATTCATTCCTTAGGCTGAATTGTAAAGCTGAGAAATGAACTAATGACGTATTTCTCTTGAGCTTGAGGAGAGCTCTGCTTACATAAAATCACATGTCCACCTGCTTTGTGAGTGGCGCCTGGAGAGCTTCTCAAGTGGATCAAGTATTTGTCTCTTTCATATGGCCCCAATCCTTACCCAGCTAGCACTTTTGATTCCTTGGAAGTTGTGGGAATGTATGTTTTTGGCTTCACATTGGTTGTGGGAACGAAGGCTTACGTTTCCTGACTGGTAAAATTGAACAGTTTTTAAACATTCTGAGAACAGAATTTAAAATTCAGCCTGTATTGGGAATGTTTATTTTTAAGTTGCAGGGAGGCTCTAAGAATGTTTTTTCTCTGGTTCTTGAAAATTTTTCCCAGGAGGTTTTATTAATGCTCTGAGAATGGAAATTATAGGTTATTTGGAGTTCTTTTAATAACTTCCATAAAATGTTCACTGTATGTTTCAATCAGACTTTGAATTACACTGCTAGCTCATTTTGGTTAACTTTGTTGAACTCTAAGGACAGGTATTAATCATATAAACACATTACATTTTTATTGTGACATGGCATCATCAAACCTATAAACCTCTGTTCTCTGTCCACAGAAATAGTCCACTGCGGCATAAGGATGGAGCTAGCAATCCATGTTATTTTATGCATACAAAGCTGTTCATTTTAGTCTATTCAAACAGACCCCATTTAAAAGGAACAAGCACTCTTTAAGATCAGGTTTGGCTGACAAACATGAACACACTGAACAAGATAGAGGATAGAAAGAGCGTTGTTGATGCTTAGAATGAAATGTACATGTTATTATTATTATTATAATTTTGTATTATATATTTTTTCTCTCCCCTTTTTCTCTTCAATTTCGACCTTGTTTCATTGCTGTAACTCCCCAACGTGCTCAGGAGGCAAAGGTCGAGTCATGCGTCCTCCGAAACATGACCCGCCAAACCGCGCTTCTTAACTTTCGCCGGCCAGCCGCACCAATGTGTCAAAAGAAACACTGTTCAACTGATGACCATAGTCAGCCTGCAGGCACCCGGCCCGCCACAAGGAGTCGCTAGAGCACGATGAGCCAAGTAAAGTCCCCCCTGCCAAACCCTCCCCTAACCCAGACGATGCTGGGCCAATTGTGCGCCGCCCTATGGGACTCCCGATTACGGATGGTTGTGATACAGCACGGGATCGAACCCAGGTCTGTAGTGACGCAGTGAGGAAATGTGTTTTTTATGTGGTTTTCTTGTGGTTTTTATGGAACATTTCCACTTTTAGAACATGCCTTTAAGTAGAACCATGAGGACATCTGTAGGAAACCTTATGCTGAAGTACTGAAATTCTCACAGAAGAACGTTGTTTCTTAACGTTCTCTGAACTATCTGAGAACATTCTCAATGTCAAACCAGTTGGACAGGCGGGCAGGTGCAGGCAGCGATCGGTTGAAGAGCATGCATTTAGTTTTACTTGTATTTAAGAGCAATTGGAGGCCACGGAAGGAGAGTTGTATGGCATTGATTCTTGCCTGGAGGGTTGTTAATTAACACAGTGTCCAAAGAAGGGCCAGAAGTATACAGAATGGTGTCATCTGCGTAGAGGTGGATCAGAGACTCACCATCTAAATACATCTGAATGCCTTCAACTGAAATGTGTCTTCTGCATTTAACCCAACCCCTCTGAATCAGAGAGGTGCGGGGGGCTGCCTTAATCGCCCGGGGAACAGTGGAGCTATTATCCACGCTCTTTCAAAGCCTAAACGTTACCAAATCCTTATCAAATGTGAACATCCAAGGAGTCAAAGTATTACATTCAGTTTCAGCCTATGGCTGCTAAAGATGTTACTATTTCTACTGCTTTCCCTGTTTCTTTTCCACAGTGATGGCCTTCTCAAGGCAAACGTAGGAGCTGAGCAATTCCTATATTCTGTACTGCTATGTGCCATCAAAGTCTGGTGAAGTCACAGAAGCCAAAAGCGTTAAGATTGTTATTGTGGGGGAAATCACATTTAAAGTGATACATAAGTGATCATTTAAAGTGATACTGAACTTAAAATCAAAGATGATGGCTGTTTCAAAACTCACATTTTGGAAGGAAAGCCTTCTGTTAAATACAAAAAAATGTGTATTGTCGTAGAAATTCAGCACTGAGAGAGACTTGGTAATTTCTTCAAACAAAAATCTTTATTTAATATCGATGAATTATTGCAATAACGAGGCTGGTCGACCACCCACCCTTGAGTGTTGGACCAAGTAACCTAACCTTTACAGAAATGCAGAGTACTATACACAGTTGAAGTCGGAAGTTTACATACACTTATGTTGGATTCATTAAAACTCGTTTTTCAACCACTCCATAAACAACGCGGTCATGAGAACGCAGACAAAATTTCCAAATTATATCCATAATGTACACAGAAACATGTCAAACGTTTTTTATAATCAATCCTCAAGGTGTTTTTCAAATATCTATTCAAATATCTATTCGATAATATATCAACCGGGACAGTTGGCTTTTCACTAGGACCTGGAGTAACAACTCTCTCTTTTGCGCACAAATCACTCTGAGAGCCCCCACCTGTCCACTTACGCAATGTGGTCGTTCACTCTCATTCTTCAAAATAAAAGCCTGAAACTATGTCTAAAGGCTGTTGACACCTTAGGGAAGCCATAGAAAAAGGAATCTGGTTGATGGGCAATAGGGATGCATAGAAAGACAGGGGTTTCAAAATAAGAGTCACTTCCTGATTGGATTTTTCTCAGGCTTTCACCTGCAATATCAGTTCTATTATACCCACAGACAACATTTTGACAGTTCTGGAAACTTTAGAGTGTTTTCTATCCTAAGCTGTCAATGATATGCATATTCTAGCATCTGGTCCTGAGAAATAGGCCGTTTACTTTGGGAATGTTATTTTTCCAAACATAAAAATAGTGCCCCCTAGCTTCAAGAGGTTTTAAGTAAATAATTGTTTACTGTCACGCCCTGACCTTAGAGAGCCTTTTTATGTCTCTATTTGTTTTGGTCAGGGTGTGATTTGGGTGGGCATTCTATGTTCTTTATTTCTATGTTTCTATGTTTTGGCCGGGTATGGTTCTCAATCAGGGACAGCTGTCTATCGTTGTCTCTGATTGGGAATCATACTTAGGTAGCCTGTTTTGCCATCTTAGGTTGTGGGATGTTGTTTTTCTTAGCTCTGTGTACCCTTCAGAACGTGACGTTCAGTGGTCTTTTGTTTGGTGTTCAGATTTAATAAAGAATCATGAACACGTACCACGCTGCACCTTGGTCCACTTCTTCCGACGAGCGTTACAGTTTACTATTAATATCAAACAAATCAGGTAAGTATATAATTTTTCTATCACAATATATAGCAATTTTCCTGCAATTTCAAGGAACCAATATGGATTGGTACATTCAAAAATATTGCTTTTGGGAAAAAACACTTAAAAATGAATCAAAGCATAGGTCTTGCAATATTTTACGAGGTACCTCGTCATATGAAAAAGCACAGTATAGTTATTTTAGAGGAAGATAAAAAATAAGATAACACTTCTAGAAATCCTCTTTCCCTACTTTTTCTGTAAATTCATTCAAAATACATGAAGGAGGTGATTATGTTCTGCAGTGATGTAAAGTACTTAAGTAAAAAATACTTTCAAGTACTACTTAAGATGTTTTTTGGGGTATCTGTACTTAACTTTACTATTTATATTTCAATACATTCCTGAAGAAAATAACATACTCTATACATTTTCCCTGACAACCAAAAGTACTTGTTACATTTTGAATGTTTAACAGGATAGGAAAATGGTCAAATTCACACACTTATCAAGAGAACATCCCTGGTCATCCCTACTGCCTCTGATCTGGCGGCCTCACTAAACACAAATGCTTAATTTGTAAATATTTCTGAGTGTTTGAGTGTGCCCCTGGCTCTCTGTAAATAAAAACAAAACAAGAAAATGGTGCCATGTGGTTTGCTTAATATAAGGAATTTGAAATTATTTATACTTACTTTTGATACTTAAGTATATTTTAGCAATTACATTTACTTAAGTATATTTAAATCCATATACTTCTAGACTTTTACTCAAGCAGTATTTTACTGGCTGACTTTTACTCAAGCAGTATTTTACTGGCTGACTTTTACTTGAGTCATTTTCTATGAAAGTATTTTACTTTTAAACAAGTATAACAGTTGGGTACTTTTCCCCCCACTGATGTTCTGTCCTTTCATCCACATCACTCAAATGTCTCAGATCTTTGACTGTCACGGGTTGTAAATCAATTCATGTTTTTCAAGAGGTTGAAACCGAGGGTCTTTTTTCTTGTCTACTACTAAACACCCCTATCATGCAGATACTGTATAGCTCTCCCATGGCTTGTGAACCCAGGACAGGAGAATAGGCTACCTCCATCATGAGAGCGTGATTCCTAATCACCTCCACCACACAGAGGCCAGGCTATTGAGTTCATAGTACTTCAGCCCCCATAACAAATAGTTATCAAATCCCTAAACTCCCTATCCAGCTATCTGTTCAACATCCGCCCACAATTACAAAATATGTGAGCTGGCCACTGCATAACCTATTCAAGGAATAGGAAAACAAATGCTTGTTGCAATGTCAGATATATGTGCCCTCGTTGCCCCTCATACAACTAATGATGTGCACGAAGGAGGATCCATGGCACAACTTCGCTATAGTAATGACACGACACACCAAAAGCCACAAGTTAATAGCAGAGCAGATATCTAGGTGAGTGTTAGCCTAATGGTTTAAGCAAACAATATTTAAAATCAAATTAAGCCTTTGGCATTCCTCTGGAGGTAGAAGTGTGGGTTGAAGTGAGATGTTAATTATAGCAAGTTCATTTCAGGATAGACATAGTTTGACCTGGTGAAAATCTGTTTGATAAACAGAGGCTTTTTACAAAAAACGACACACGAGAAACTCGGGATGGTTTCTAGGATACTAACTACATCATTATGACAGTCCTCAATTAACAGCATTTGACTATTCAATGTTAGCTCCCCACAGACTGTAAATGCTATATAGTAAGTAATACATGCATACAATCACAAAACGGCAGCAAAGAAAAAGGTCACTAATCAATTTTGCCTTTACAAAGCTGAGTAGCCAACGTAATATATTCCATAATAATATGCACTGTCAAATACTCATTTGAATGGAAATCAGCATGACTAATACTGCTGTCATCAGAGTGTCTGCCTGGTCCAGATAGCCTTTGGGAAGGAAAATGATTGACTGTGGCCAAACCTGCAGGTCCGCTCTTCTGGGAAAGTCAATCTGCCAGCCAGCCTCCCTTTCTAGGCTGATTGCATTCAAGCCTGCAATCTTATACCGGAGTGATGGCACAGAAAGTCAATAGAGGAACAATGGTGGTAGGCAGTGACCCCCAACCTACCATTCCCAGGAGTTCGCATCACCCGGTATTATGTAGGACAGTGGCAGTCATGACATTTAAGATGAGGGAGGACTATTTTTCATGATCATGGCATTATTTCTATTACAGCATATTGGATGACTGTCATTCACAATCCATTCACCCAGCTGAATGTAACATTGATGGGTTAAGTCTACTTCATGATACTCACATTTTCCCTATACCCATCATGAGGATGCTACATCCTAGCCTATGAATTAAAGTTAACAACCTAAACTACCGGTGAAAAGTTTTAGAACACCTACTTATTCAAGGGTTTTCTTTATTTCTACTATTGTCTACATTGTAGAATAATAGTGAGGACATCAAAACTATGAAATAACACAGAAACATGTCGTAACCAAAAAGGTGGTAAACATATATTTTATATTTGAGATTGTTCAAATAGCCAACCTTTGCCTTGACGACAGCTTTGCACACTCTTGGCATTCTCTCAACCAGCTTCATGAGGATGAGGGAGTCACCTGGAATGCATTTCAATAACAGATGTTCCTTCTTAAAACCTGTTGGTACTAGGGGGCAGTATTTTCATTTTTGGAAAAAAAACATTCCCGTTTTAAACGGGATATTTTGTCAGGAAAAGATGCTAGAATATGCATATAATTGACAGCTTTGGACAGAAAACACTCTAACGTTTCCAAAACTGTAAAGATATTGTCTGTGAGTATAACAGAACTGATGTTGCAGACGAAAGCCTGAGAAAAATCCAATCCGGAAGTACCCCAGGTTTTGAAAGCGCTGCGTTCCAATGACTCCCTATTCAGCTGTGAATGTACATTCCACGAGCTTACACTTTCTACGTATTCCCCAAGGTGTCTACAGCATTGTGGCGTAGTTTTACGCATTTCTGTTGAAGAATAGCTGTAGGCGGCCACATTGCGTAAGTGGTCACATGGTGGCTCAGAGAGATTCTTGCGTAAAATACAGAGGTAGCCAGTACTCCAATCGGTCCTAGTGAAAAACGAATTGTTCCAACGGATATATTATCGACTAGATATTAGAAAAACACCTTGAGGATGGATTCTAAACAACGTTTGCCATGTTTCTGTCGATATTATGGAGCTAATTTGGAATATTTTTCAGCGTTGTGGTGACCGCAATTTCCGGGCGATTTCTCAGCCAAAGGTGAAGAACAAAAGGAGCTATTTCGCCTACAAAAATAATATTTTGAGAAAAAATGAACTTTGGCTGTCTACCTGGGCGTCTCGTGAGTGAAAACATCCAAAGTTCATCAAAGGTAAACGATTTAATTTGATTGCTTTTCTGATTTCCGTGACAAGGTTGCCTGCTGCTAGCAAGGCATAATGCTATGCTAGGCTATTGATAAACGTACACAAATGCTTGTCTAGCGTTGGCTGTAAAGCATATTTTGAAAATCTGAGATGACACGGTGATGCTGTGTCTCAATATATTTCATTTGTGATTTTCATGAATAGGAATATTTTCTCGGGATATTTATGTCCGTTGCGTTATGCTAATTAGTTTCAGGCGATGATAACGCTCCCGCATGCGGGTTTGGGAGTCACGAAAGGTATAACTGCACTGTCCAATTTACAGTAGCTATTACTGTGTAAAAATGCCATGCTATTGTTTGAGGAGAGCTCCTAACCACAACACTTTTTTCACCGCGGTAGGTTTGATAAATTCACCTCTGAAGATGAAATGTGTAACTTACTTACATTCTGAAATCTTGCTCTAATTTATCATCCAAAGGGTCCCAGAGATAACAAGAAGTGTCGTTTTGTTAGATAAAATCCTTTTTCATATCCTAAAAAGATCCATATAGCATGCACGATCGATTTTGTATTTCCATTCGTTCAGTTTGCAAAGAAAGGAATCTGTGAAAATCTAACCCTAAACAATGTTTCAACCAGTCAAATCACATTCGTATTTTTTCCTCAGATCCTAGAACGTAACCAGACTTCACTATATCATTAGTGGTGTAGTATATCCTATAGGACACCAAATTTGGTCAGAGAGCGACGCCTTCATGGCACACCGATGACGCGGGCGTACTTCACTCGATCGACTGTAACTTTGTCAAATAAGCACCATCTGGGTCAAACAAAGCTAGCTAGATAGCCAATAAGCTGGGCTTCACAGGAAACCCCATATATGTCACAAAATGTAGCTGCTAACCTTGTGCGACAGCAAGGCTTTTCCTTTTGGATAAAGATTATAAGAATATGGAGCGTTATGAAGTCTTAAACTGGTTGTTTGCAAATGTTGAATTTATAATATGGCTACTAATACTGGAAAAGCTAAATCAAAGTCCAAGTATACAGATTTGTCGATATTCTTGCAGAAAAATGGAATGTGAATGTAAATGTCTCCTTTACAATTTGCCCAAATGTACCTGGGTGACTTTAAACAAAAATGTCATGTAGTTTGCTCATACTTCAAGTTATCCGTCTGAAACTTTGCACATGCACTGGACACACCATCGGAATTACAACCAGCTTGATGGCTAGATGTGGGACCTTTCTGTTGCCTTAAAATAAAATAAATGGTGTTTTTTTTTTCTTTGTATTTTCTTCAACCAGATCTATTGTGTTATATTCTCCTACATTCAATTCACATTTCCAGAAAGTGTTCCTTTCAAATAGTACCAAGAATATGCATATCCTTCCTTCAGGGCCTGAGCGACAGGTAGTTCGATTTGGGTATGTCATTTTTGGTGAAAATTGAAAAAAAGGGAGCTATCCCTAGGAAGCTCTTTAATTATTAGTTTTCCTGATCTCTTACTTTTTTAAAGGTATTTTCTTCAAACTGCATTGTTGGTTAAGGGCTTGTAAGTAAGCATTTCACTGTAAGGTCTACACCTTTTTGTATTCGGTGCATGTGAAAAAATACCATTTGATTCTACTGCTTGCATCAGTTACCTGATGTGGAATAGAGTTCCATGTAGTCATGGCTCTATGTAGTACTGTGCACCTCCCATTGTCTGTTCTGGACTTAAGGACTGCGAAGAGACCTCTGGTGGCATGTCTTGTGGGCTATGCATGGGTGTGCTAGTATTTTAAACAGACAGCTCGGTACCTTCAGCTTGTCAACACCTCTTACAAAAACAAGTAATGATAGTCAGTCTCTCTTCCACTTTGAGCCATGAGAGATTGACATGCATGTCATTAATGTTAGCTCTCCTTGTACTTTTAAGGCCCAGCCGTGTTGCCCTGTTCTTAGCCAACTGCAATTTTCCCTCAACTTGCTTAATTTCCACATGATTCATTACGAGATGTAGGGTTTAGTGAATGATTTGTCCCAAATACAATGCTTATATTTTTGGAAATATTTAGGACTAACTTATTCCATGCTACCCTTTACGAAAATAACTGCAACTCTTTGTTAAGTGTTGCAGTCATTTCAGTCGCTGTAGTAACTGACATGTATAGTGTTGAGTCATCTGCATACATAGACATACTGGCCTTGCTCAAAGTCAGTGGTATGTCGACAGTGAAGATTGAAAAAAGCAAGGGGCCTAAACGGCTACCCTGGGGAATTCCTGATTCTACCTGGATTATGTTTGAGAGGCTTCCATTAAAGAACACTCTGTGTTCTGTTAGACAAGTAACTCTTTTTCTTCATTATAGCAGAAGGGTGTAAATTCATAACACATACGTTTTCTCAGCAGCAGACTATGATCAATAATGTCAAAAGCTGCACTGAAGTCTAACAAGACATCCCCCACAATCATTTTATCATCAATTTATCTCAGCCAAGCATCAGTCATTTGTATAAGTGCCGTGCTTGTTGAGTGTCCTTCCCTATATGCATGCTGAAAGTCTGTCAGTTTGTTTACTGTGAAATAGCATTGTATCTGGTCAAACACTATTTTTTTAACACTAATAGCTTAACTGATCACTAACCAATCACTGCTTTACTGTAGTATAGGCCTATAAGTAGGTCAAAGGTCAGATTACCTGTTTTGAACAATGGATGCCAACAATGGACAGAGAGCAAGAGGAGTAGGAGGGCGAGGAAGAGGATGAGGACAAAGAAGAGAAGGAAGGAGAGCCATCTCTGATGAGATTAGGGCAACACTGATCATGTGATCAACCACGGTTTGACCATCAGAGAGGCTGGACTGAGAGTCCAGCCCAACTTGAGTCGATTTACAGTGGCGTCCATAATTCAAACCTTCAGAAATGAGAACAGGTATGCAAATATCTAATGACTATTTTAGCATTACAGTAATATACTGTAAAATATGTATGACTGCATAGTATTGCATAAACATTTGTAACTCTAAGCCATCCATTTACTGCACTGCATTGAGTGAATGAGGTTGGTTATCATGCTGTACTACATTTTTTTTGTACATTGTTTACAGTTCCTATGCTGAACACATACTGTTTGAATTCTGTACAGAGTGGAAAAGGCAAAGACATCATGGAGGACGAGGACGCTTGTTTACAGATGTACAAGAGACTGCAATTATAAATATGGTTTTGGCCAACAATGCAATTAGGATTCAAGAGATAAGAGAGCATATCTTGAATAATGACACCATATTTAACAAATCAATGCTGTAAGCCTGTCGACCATACAACACATCCTCCAACGGCACCGAGTGACGATGAAACAACCTTACAAAGTGCCATTTAAGAGAAACTCTGACAGAGTCAAGAATATGCGACATGACTTTGTAGAGGTATGTATGCAACACTACTTCCAGTACTTCAGACATACCATATTTACTCATCTGTATATCCTTTCGTCTGTTACAGAGTATTGGAGCTGGATGCCCATGTAATTCGCCATGAATTTATTTATGTGGATGAGGTTGGCTTCAACCTCACCAAAACCAGGCGCCACGGAAGAAATGTAATAGGACAGAGGGAAATTACCAATGTCCCTGGACAGCGTGGGGGTAATATAACTATGTGTGCTGCCATCACTCAAAACGGGGTCCTCCATCACAATGCCACACTGGGTCCGTACAACACCGGCCATATGCTCACTTTTCTGGATGCAATTTACACAATGCTTGTCCCTGATCCAGATCACGAGCCTGCTAGATCTGTGGTTTTATGAGACAATGTTAGTTTTCACCGGGCTGTTATGGTCCAAAACTGGTTTGCCACCCATCCACAATTTGTAGTTTTGTACCTACCCCCATATTCACCTTTTCTAAATCCCATAGAGGAATTCTTCTCAGCCTGGCACTGGAAAGTGTAGGATCGCCAACCCTATGCCCGCATGCCGCTTCTCCAGGCAATGGAGGACGCATGTGGGGACATAGAGGTTGCCTCTGTCCAAGGTTGGATACGCCATGCTAGGAGATACTTCCCTCGATGTTTGGCAAGAGAAAACGTATCTTGTGATGTGGACAAAGTATTGTGGCCAGACCCAGGCCGGAGAAGAGATGAAGCGTAGCTTAGCACTGGTGACTGCCCCCCCCCCCCCCCCCCCTACCAATTCCTGGACTGCCCCTCCGGGACCCCACACACACAATTGTGTTCTTTACTGTATTCTAAAGAATATAATTTTGGTTTACATATGTTTATGGTTTTGTTGTATGCTACTGTATACAACAGTAATGTTTGGCCTAATAAATATTTTCTGTTTCTACATTGCATTGGTGTTAACAGTGTACTTGTTACCCCTCTCAGCAGATTCCTTTCACTGTAGAACATTGTATTGAAATGTAGATATAAGCCTATGAAAGACCAAAGAGCTTTAGATTTAGAACAACATTGTTTACATGGTATATCCAAAAATGTACTGTTATGAAGGCAGTGTTTGCCATTTGATGCAAATGCTTCATTCTGACATGTGTTTATGGCATTTTGAATGCAGTGTTACATTTTGAAGGAGATGTGAGGCATTTTGCAGTTTGTGTATGCAGTTTTGGGAATTGTGTGTAGAGATTTGAAAAAAGGAGACAGTTTTGAAAACGTGTGTAAGCAGTTGGAAAAAACTGTAATGTCAGGGATGTCAATTTCACTCTTACAGAAACACACACACACACACACACTCTCCTTGCTCGCCCACACAAACAAATATGTCATATATGAAAACTCTATGTGCTGCAGTAGTGCCACTAATAAAAGAAGAGGGGAAGACATTGACATTCACATCTATTAACAGGAACCTGCAGTACTGAAGGAGGGGGGGGGGGACAGAGAGAGAGGGGGGGGGGAGAGAGGGAGCGAGGGGGAGAGAAACACACATATCTATGGAAATATGGCTGATAAGGCTAGTTTGCTTTCAAGAGCTTATTCATTGGATGAGCGTTGATAATCTGAATGCCTTTCAAAAAAACAATCACAGGAGTATCACATTTTGTCCTGTATTGTTGTACTCTTTAGGAAAATGAGTCCACCCTTCCATATGGTTCTCTGTTACCTTGGCCTCTGTGACTGGAGGCAAAGTAGCCTCCTGACCAGGGTTATAGCGTTAATGGAGACACACAGGACAAGGCCGGAACAGGACTAGAGGCAACACAATAGAGAACCAGGCTTTATGACAGTTCAGATAGACTTCTTGTGAAACAAAAGGACTCTGAAAAGTGGTTTGTTGTCCTTAACATTCTCAGATAACAGCAGTGCGGTGTATGTGACGATAAAACTTGTACTTTTTTGTACGGCGCCCCTGGAGTAAATTAGGGTTAAGTGCGTTGCTCAAGGGCATACCAACAGATTTTTCAGCTACCCGCCACCCCAACAATCATCACAGATTTTTTAATAATGATGGAGAGGTTTCACCACCCAGTGATCCAGAGTGGTGGGACATGCTTCATGAAAAAGTATTTTAGCCACTGGAAATCATAGAACCTGGAATGTTGTCATAGCGTGCATTAAATGTGACTGACTGACCTGTCACTTGGGTGAAGGCTAGGGTTGTGGTAATCATTACAGCTGTAGAGAAATTGTTATACATATTTAAGGTTAGTGTTAGGATTGCTGTTATCATTACAGCTGTAGGGAAATTGTAATACCATTCTAGGGTTAAGGTAAGACCTGTGCTATGAACCTCAATATCATAGGGTCATAGTTGATCCTGTGGCTTTAGATTCCTTCTCCTTATGGGGACATGATAGAAACAAAGACACCAGCGTTTTCTCAGGGATCAGCATGTATTTGTTTTGGTTTGACAGAAGCGTTGGACTTCACCCTAGTCCCGGACTGCTGAAATCATCCTCTGTGCTTATTGGCAAAAAGGCACACTGGAAGTGAAAATGTAAGAGAACAAAAATGAAGAAATGGAGATCTCTAGTGGTGATAGCTAGTCAGTGTTCTTGCTGTTCTGGTCTTACATGACAGGAAAGGGAAAGGGGATACCTAGTCAGTTGTACAACTGAATGCATTCAACTGAAATCTGTCTTCTGCATTTAACCCAACCTCTGAATCAGAGAGGTGTGGGGGGCTGCCATAATCGACATCCACGTCTTCGGCGCCCGGGGTACAGTGGGTTAACTGCCTTGCTCAGGGACAGAACGACATATTTTTACCTTGTCAGCTCGGGGAGTTTATCCAGCAACCTTTAAGTCATGTTGAAAGAGTTTAGTGCTCTTCAAACAACTGTATAAATGAATGGTTACATCAACAGAGGCTTAAAAAAATACTTTCTACTGATATAGAAAAGTATCTTGCTTAAAAATCTTGCTGCTCTTTCATTTTCCAATCACTCAGTCGCTTTGATGGGGTTGACAATGGTTAACTCGTTGGATTTCATAGAAGAAAAATATATATCTTTCTACTACTAGAATTGATGGGTAAATTGATACTTTACTACATTTTCCTTTTCGCATGCTTTCCTCTTATTTGTGACAGTTCGGTCTAAGTCCAGAAGATGTCACTAGTTCTCTTTTATAACAGCATGGGCTTTTGCATTGTTGAAGCTTGGGAGATGGACTGGGTTGCTACAGTATAATGTGCTCAAATCAACACGTTTGAGTTGCCCTTTTACTTGTCGTTACTCTAAAACAGGGCTGTTCAATGTCAGTCCTGGAGGGATAAAACACTTCTGGTTTTCATCCTCTCTTTCTAATAAGGGACTAATTCAGACCTGGGACACAAGGTGAGTGCAATTAACTACCAGGTGGAAACAAAAAAACAGAAATGTTTTGGGCCTTCGATGAACCGGAATTGAGCTACCCTGCTCTAAAACAACTGTAATAATATGAATGTACTTCCAGTAATATAGAGTTGGATAACTGCACAACAGGTAATACAACACCAGCATAAAGGGTAAAAACACAAAGTAAACCATTATGTAACTACTTTGCATGAAACTGCATTGCTGTTATAAAGCTCCAAAACAAAGCTCCATGTTATTTCCATGGTACTCTCTCTACCTCTCTCTCTCTCTCTCCCTCTCTCCCTATCTCTCTCTCTCTATCTCTCTCCCCACCCCTCTCTCTCCCTACCCCTCTCTCTCCCTACCTCTCTATCTCTCTACCTCTCTCTACCTCTCTCTCTCTCTATACCTCTCTCTCTCTATACCTCTCTCTCTCTACCTCTCTCTCTCCCTACCTCTCTCTCTCTCTCTCTCTCTCTCTCTCTCTCTCTCTCTCTCTCTACCTCTCTCTCTCTCTCCCTACCTCTCTCTCTCAATTCAATTCAATTCAAGGGGCTTTATTGACATGGGAACATATGTTAACATTGCCAAAGCAAGTGAGGTAGATAATATAAAGTGAAATAAACAATAAAAATGAACAGTAAACATTACACTCACAGAAGTTCCAAAAGAATAAAGACATTACACATGGCATATTATGTATATTTACAGTGTTGTAACAATGTACAAATGGTTAAAGTACAAAATGGAAAATAAATAAGCATAGATATGGGTTGTATTTACAATAGTGTTTGTTCTTCACTGGTTGACCTTTTCTTGTGGCAACAGGTTACAAATCTTGCTGCTGTGACGGCACACTGTGGTATTTCACCCAGTAGATATGGGAGTTTATCAAAATCGGGTTTGTTTTCGAATTCTTTGTGGATCTGTGTAATCTGACGGAAAAATGTGTCTCTATGGTCATACATTGGGCAGGATGTTAGGAAGTGCAGCTCAGTTTCCACCTCATTTTGTGGGCAGTGTGCACATAGCCTGTCTTCTCTTGAGAGCCAGGTCTGCCTACGTCGGCCTTTCTCTATAGCAAGGCTATGCTCACTGAGTCTGTACATAGTCAAAGCTTTCCTTAAGTTTGGGTAAGTCATAGTGGTCAGGTATTCTGCCACTGTGTACTCTCTGTTTAGGGCCAAATAGCATTCTAGTTTGCTCTGATTTTCTGTTAATTCTTTCCAATGTGTCAAGTAATTATCTTTTTGTTTTCTCGTGATTTGGCTGGGTCTCTCTCTCTCTCATCTCCTATTTGGCAAGTTTGCACTATGTGACACATATGGGCGACGAGCATCACACACAGCATGTGGACCATGCACCTGTGCAACACATGCAGTGTGTAACTCAACAACGCAATCAGTCCCCCACCACCTACAGCGCAGTGGATGTTGAGAAGGCTCTTAGCTGACAGGGAGAGACTGACACAGCACCACTGAACCTTACATTATTCATCCACAGGAATCATATTGTAGAGCTCCGCTCTGAAGTTAACATGAGTAGAAAACCTAACTGCGACTCTCACTGAACTGCCAATGCTAATAATCCCCTTTGACAGAGCAGGCATAACTCCATTAGCCTCTGTAGTCTGGTCCAACATAGATCATTCCTGATTGGAGAGATACTTAGGTAGAGGGAGCACTGCTCATTACATGTCCTCATTACTATCCATCCCTGTAAGATAACTTTTTATCCTTCTTTCTTTTAAGATCATCTTTGATACTGTACTTTTATACACTCTGTTCTTTAATTCTGACATACACTTGTCGTGTCTTTGGCTATGCTGGATTAAGTGATATGACATGCTATTCTATAAAATCATTTCTCTGTAATTAATATTACCTGATTAAGCTAATTTATTTTTTATTTCTCCTTTATTTAACCAGGTAGGCTAGTTGAGAACAAGTTCTCATTTACAACTGCGACCTGGCCAAGATAAAGCATAGCAGTGTGAACAGACAACAACACAGAGTTACACATGGAGTAAACAATAAACAAGTTACAATCAATTACACAGTAGAAAAAAAAAAAAAAGAGTCTATATACATTGTGTGCAAAAGGTATGAGGAGGTAGGCGAATAATTACAATTTTGCAGATTAACACTGGAGTGATAAATGATCAGATGGTCATGTGCAGGTAGAGATACTGGTGTGCAAAAGAGCAGAAAAGTAAATAAATATAAACAGTATGGGGATGAGGTAGGTAAATTGGGTGGGCTATTTACCGATGGACTATGTACAGCTGCAGCGATCGGTTAGCTGCTCAGATAGCAGATGTTTGAAGTTGGTGAGGGAGATAAAAGTCTCCAAATTCAGCGATTTTTGCAATTCGTTCCAGTCACAGGCAGCAGAGAACTGGAAGGAAAGGTGGCCAAATGAGGTGTTGGCTTTAGGGATGATCAGTGAGATACACCTGCTGGAGCGCGTGCTACGGGTGGGTGTTGTCATCGTGACCAGTGAACTGAGATAAGGTGGAGCTCGAAAGTCGGGGCACCACGAAATAATGTTCATAGAGCTGTTATCTTCCGAATAAACTCTTAAAGACCTGGTAATCTTTTACATCAATAGCAGTCAATATTTAATCGTCACCTTGTTTAGTCTCATCTGAAAGTGGTAAATTCTTGGTTACTTCACGAACTCTGGCTAACAAGTTGAATCAGCAATACAAAATTTGGTTTAATTATTTATTTACTATATACCTAACGAATCACACAGAATTAATCATACATTGATGGACCTATTATGTCATAAAGAAAACTTCCCTGGTGGACGTAACAGATACGACGGCTGGTTACACAAAGAGAGGGAGTTGGGTTTGAGTGAAAGAGCGGGAAAACTGAGTAACAAAGGGAGAAGCTATGCTATCGTAAATAAAGAATCTTATGCATTCTAAATAACCACCTATTTGAAAAAGGAGAATGCAATAAATATTTACTCTGAGCTGCGCTTCGTTAGATTGGTTGTCGATGGAAGGCCGGTTTGTCCTTTATGGATCTCTGGTCCTCTGAAGAATGTCTAGTGGTGAACTGGAGCGTGGTAGGATGGATACTCTGTCCATCCTCTCCTAGCCCACGTTTTGCGACTGCTGCTAACTCAATGGCTAAGAGGTATCACTTCTCGAGTGAATAAGAGTTCAAAGTTCATACCAAGTTGCCATACTTTAAGCTCATGCTATATTCTGGCTGGTATAGGTGAAATTCATCCTTCCGGGGTGTAGGCTGTCACCTTC
This sequence comes from Oncorhynchus nerka, assembly GCF_034236695.1. Taxonomy (NCBI): domain Eukaryota; kingdom Metazoa; phylum Chordata; class Actinopteri; order Salmoniformes; family Salmonidae; genus Oncorhynchus; species Oncorhynchus nerka. Next base: position 81,517,922 of record NC_088410.1, on the reverse strand, counting down.
ACATTGAGATTCGATGCTAATTTCATTAGGTTCTTGTCATTCAACCAGAGCTCACGCTGAGGTTGGCTTAGTTCTTTAGGTGATCTTTGTCCTTTCACGTCCTCACGTCTTTGGAACAGAAAGTTACATTTTCGTCAAGGGCTTTATATAGGAGGGGAGAGAAGGGCATGTTTCATAGTTTATAACCAATGCCTCTTCACATGGGCGGGGCCACTGAGTGAGCAGAGCTATAACCTTATGAAAAACCAATTCTCTCATTTGGAATGACATTTCATCTTTTCACAAATAATTTCATATTTAAACATTTTAATTGCACAACAATGTCATGTGAATCTGATAATGTGTAGTCTTTCCAATATACAGTTTATGTTATCCTATCATTAGTAAGAATGTCTCAGACACCAACTGATCTAGCATATTCATTAAGTACCAACGCATATTTTCAACTGGTTGTATTCCCGAAATATGGTTCCTTTCCCCCCACCTTTTGATGTTCCCAGACTCTATATGTTTAACAAAGGCTTTTCAAGAGTCCTTCTGTAGAGTCAAGAGAGAGGAAAGGGAGAAAGCTATTTATGAGGGGGTCATAAACCCCACCCACAGGCCAACGTCATGACACACTACATGGACACCTGCTCACCTTAGTGAGGTCGGGCACTGATGTTGGGCGATTAGGCCTGGCTCGCAGTCAGTGTTCCAATTCATCCAAAATATGTTCAATTGCGTTGAGGTCAGGGATCTGCGCAGTCCAGTCAAGTTCTTCCACACTGATCTCAGCAAACCATTTCTCTATGGAATCCGCTTTGTGGACGGGGGTATTGTCATGCTGAAACAAGAAAGGGCCTTCCCCAAACTGTTGCCACAAGTTTGGAAGTACAGTATTGTCTCTAGAATGTCATTGTATGCTGTAACATTAAGATTTCCCTTCACTGGAACTAAGGGGCCTAGCCCGAACAATGAAAAACACCATACCATTATTCCTCCTCCAACAAACTTTACAGTTGGCACTATGCATTTGGGCAGGCAGCGTTCTCCTGGCATCCATCAAACCCAGATTAGTCCGTCCGACTGCCAGATGGTAAAGCGGGATTCATCACTCCAGAGAACGTGTTTCCACTGCTCCAGAGTTCAATTGCAGATGGTGATCTTAGGCTTGTGTGCAGCTATTGGAAACCAATTTCATGAGGCTCCAGAGGAACAGTTATTGTACTGTCGTTGCTTCCAGAGGCAGTTTGGAAGTCGGTAGTGAGTGTTGCAACTGAGGACAGACGATTTTTAAGCTCTACGCGCTTCAGCACTCAGCAGTCCCGTTGTGTGGCCTACGACTTCGCAGTTGAGCCGCTGTTGCTCCCAGACGTTTCCGCTTAACAGCAGATAACAGTTGACTGGGGCAGCTATAGCAGGGCAGACATTTGATGAACTGACTTGTTGGTAAGGTGCCATCCAAGGACGATGCCACGTTGAAAGTCACTGAGCTCTTCAGTAAGGCCATTCTAGTGCCAATGTTTGGCTATGGAGATTGCATGGCTGTGTGCTCAATTGTTATACACCTGTCAGCAATAGGTGTGGCTGAACTATCCTAATCCACCATCCATCCATTTGAAGGTGGGTCCACATACTTTTGGCTATGTAGTGTATGTCCATTTGTATGTGGAGCAAACCTCCATGCCATACATTTCCATATAAAGATAATGATGCAAGCTCTTTCTAATGCTGAAAGTCTGGGGGTTGATTCTAGATAAGCACAGTGTTCACTGTAGTATCCCTCTGCCATGCAGAAGAACTACAAATAACCTGACAAAGCTGCACTGTGTCACTGAATCAATCAATAAGTCAATCAATAAGACATACAGTGTGAGTGTGTGCAAGCTTGTGTAGGTGTGTGTGCATGCGTGTGTGAATGTGTGTGTGTTTTTGTGTGCATGAATGTGTGTGTGTTTTTGTGTGCATGCATGTGTGCGAGCGTCTGAGCATGTGTGTGTGTGTGTGTGTGCAGTGAGTGTGTCTGTGAGTGCTTGATGTGTATATCTACAACTATGCCAGCTTTTCCCAAACTCAGTCCTCGGGATCCTAAGGGGTGAACATTTAGTTTTTTTGTCCTAGTACTACACAGCGGATTCAAATGATCAACGCTTGATGATTAGTTGATTATTTGAGTCGGCTATGTAGTTCTAAGGCAAAAAACGAAACATGTACCCTTTGGGTTCCTGAGGCCCGAGTTTGGGAGACCCTGACCTATGCCGTCTTTGTTCATTGTGCAGTGAGTGCTGTTCATTGGCAGAGTGAGTGGTTGACCTTTAGTGAATGTCACGGTTTATGTGTTTTCTCTGAGTGGCCGCCTCTGTTCTCAACTCCTCCATGTCATCAGCTGTCACTCACTATCAGGAGCAGAGGAGGACAAGAGGAGGAGAGATGAGAGGGAGTGCAGGGTAGTGAGAAGCAGAAAAGAGGAGAAGATATCAGAGGAGTTCAGTATAGAGCTGGGCAGAGTAGAGATGAGAAGATGAGTGATGGAGTGAATTGAAATGACAGCTCCATAACTCCCCATCCCCTGGCAGAGACAAGACGGATGTGCTGCCTATTCCCAGCAACTGCTCTCACCATCAATCATCTCCTCTTAAACTGATTTGCTGCAGAGAACAAGTCCCCATCATCAATTACAGTTTTTTTGTAACAGGAAAGCTGATCAGATAAGGAGAAAAAGTTTTCTATTCATTGAGCAACGCTCCCCTGCTGTGGGGCTAAACAAACCACTTCCTATGTTTTCAAGTCAACAATTGTGTGAAAATTCAGAGCAAGACCAACAACATTAGACTTGCTGATTCACATCATTTCTCTGCTCTGCTGTTTACTATAACACAGATCCATAAATATTTATATGGAGATTTGCATTCTCCTAAATGTTTGTTTTGTGTATTGGATCGAGCAGTACTATAATTCTTAATTATGGATGTGCTGTTAATGTTGCTTCATATTGCGCCGACACTCAGAGAAGTTAAGTTGATGACATTTCTGTCAGAGTTCATTACAGATATGAGTTAATATTTTGTAACATGAATACATTAATTTACTCCACCGCACAGTGCTGCCTAATGTGACATCATGTGAGGAGCTGTATTAAAAAATGAGAAAGTAAGTGTTTCATAGTGTGCTGTCTGGAATTTCAGACAAGTAAAATTGGCATACTTTGTGCTTTTGTGAGGAAATGGATGCTGTACAGAGAGAAAGGATAAATATATTTTCACTATGAAGCTTTTCTGATAAGTCTATCCAGTCTTCAGGGCCTATTCATGACAGAAGCAATAGCACATCTCATACAGTTGTAGGATCTTAATTTGAACCAGTTTGCTACAGCAGGAAAGTAATCCTGCAGCAACAGGAAGTATTACTTATTATGTGGATTATATTATATAATTTTTATTTATTTCACCTTTACTTAACCAGGTAGGCCAGTTGAGAACAAGTTCTCATTTACAACAGCGATCTGGCCAAGATAAAGCAAAGCAGTGCGACAAAAAACAACAACACAGAGTTACACATGGGATAAACAAAAGTACAGGCAATACACAATAGAAAAATCTATATAGAGTGTGCAAATGGAGTAAGGAGGTAAGGCAATACATACGCCCATAGTAGTGAAGTAATTACAATTTAGCAAATTAACACTGGAGTGATAGATGTGCAGATGATGATGTGCAAGTAGAAATACTGGTGTGCAAAAGAGCAAAAAAACTATTATTGGGATGAGGTAGGTAGATGGATGGGCTATTTACAGATGGGCTGTATACAGCTGCAGCGATCGGTGAGCTGCTCAGATAGCTGAAGCTTAAAGTTAGTGAGGGAGCTATAAGTCTCCAACTTCAGCGATTTTTGAAATTCATTCCAGCTATTGGCAGCAGAGAACTGGAAGGAAAGGTGGCCAAAGGAGGTGTTGGCTTTGGGGATGACCAGTGAGATATACCTGCTGGAGCGAGTGCTACGGGTGGGTGTTGTTATGGTGACCAGTGAGCTGAGATAAGGCGGAGCTTTACCTAGCAAAGACTTATAGATGACCTGGAGCCAGTGGGTTTGGCAACGAATATGTAGCGAGGGCCAGCTGACGAGAGCATACAGGTCGCATTGGTGGATGGTATATGGGGCTTTGGTGACAAAACGGATGGCACTGTGATAGATAGGCGATCGGTTGAAAAGCATGCATTTAGTTTTACTAGCGTTTAAGAGCAGTTGGAGGCCACGGAAGGAGTGTTGTATGGCATTTAAGCTTTATAGGTGTATATACATTTTCCGTAAGGGAAAATCAAGTCTGAAATTTCTAAGTGGAAGAACTTGAGAAGCCGTTTTAAATCTAAAATAATACACTACAAGTAAAGTTCTCCTGCAGGAGAGTGATCAAATTAAGGTCCTATATCTTTAGCATTTACAGTATATATAAAGGTGATGAGGCCCTAACTGATGACTGACTCAAGATACTTCCTGGTATTAATGACAAGCTTCAAGTTCCTCTGTGTCCAAATCACGAAAGACTTAAAAGGGTTCAAAGACACGTGCATAGTCGTGAAGACGGTGCGACAGCGTTGAAAAAGTTTGGCATGGACCCTCAAATCCTCAAAATGTTCTACAACTATACCGTTGAGAGCATATTGACTGGCAGCATCATGGCTTGGTATGGCAATACCACCGCCCTCGATCGCATGGCGCTACAGAGGGTGGTGCAGGCAGCCTAGTACATCACTGGGGCTCCCTGCCATCCAAGACATCTACATAAGGTAGGAAGGCCCAGAAAATTGTTAAAGACTCCAACCATCCAAGCCATAGACTTATCTCTGCTTCCACACGACAAGTGGTACAGGTGAATCAAGTCTGGCACCAACAGGCTCTTGAGCAGCTTCTATCCCCAAGCAATAAGATTGATAAATAGCTAACAAAATAGCTACACAGACTGAGTGTCATGGTTCCACCTGTCACAAGAGGACAGCAGAGACCGTCCTAGAGACATTAACGACACTCAGGTGTGTCCTATTTACTCGTTATGATTTCTCTGTTAAAAGAGGTGTCTTTTCTGTTTTCTTTTGCTGAAGCTTGAATTTTTTACCGTGTGTGTTAGTTTCGTTTGGTGAGTGAGTTTTTGAGACTTAGTGTTTGTTGTTTTTCAGGTGTACTGTGATCCTGCGGCTACCGTTTCTCAGTAAAGGATTACATTTATCCTTAACCACTGATTCCTCGTCTGGCCTCTTCTCTGCACCTGGGTCCAACCTCACCACGTCACAGCAAGCTTCTGCCAAGGACAACAGAAAACGCACCGCTTTAAACAGAGAAACCATCATGAGTAATTAGGACACGCTTGAGTGTCTTATGTCTCTAGGACGGTCTCTGCCGCCCTCTGGTGACAGGTGGAACCATGACACTGAGTTAACCTTGTATCCTTATTGACCATTTATTGTTTATTTTTGCACTGTCTCTATGCACACACACACACACACACACACACACACACACACACACACACACACACACACACACACACACACACACACACACACACACACACAGACACACACACCATAATCTGCTCACTCACACATAATATGCACTCTGTTGGGCTTAGTTGCTGTGAGCACTGCTGTCTGTCCCGGGATCCCTCAAGATTCCGCAGAGGGGGAGAGACACGAAAGGCCAGCTAGCCTAGGTGGTCTCAAATGGAGGTCACGATTGAACATTTCCTGTGGAGCTGTGTTTACTTTGCTTTGTTCCGGGACAATGTGGACCACGCTGACTTTCAATGTAGCAACTGTTTGCTTGCCGAGGACTACAGGGGCGAAGTGGTAACTCTTAGCAAACAAATAGCAAACTACAAGCTACTGGGGAATCCACGCCCGCCTACTTTTTATTTTTATTTTACCCCAGTAGCTGAACGCTGCTCTGGTCTGGTGGAAGTGTCGCCTCTGTGTCGGCGTGGATAACTGATTTTAGTTTTAAAAGACTCCCAAAAACTGCCAATCATTTAATGTCCAGTACCATCATTGGGCCGCAGGTGTGAAAGATTCAGCAGGCCTTGTGAAGTCATGTACTAAGCAGGGTTCCATTCCCGAAGGGGTCTCCCCCTTCCCTGGAGAACGGAGCTGTTCTCAACCATACCAACCAGCCATGGAGATACATCATCCGCCATGGAAGTCAAAGAAAGCTTCCTCTGATAACGGGGGTATCCTTGGAGATGTTGAGCCCAGACCTGACACAGACCAGAAACAGCTTTGCCGCTCTGGCTCCAGAGGTTCCAGCACCTTCTTCCTTGGGGGCTTCCCATTCAAGATCGGATCTAGAGGTACCTGCGTCTTCTACCTTGGGTTCAGATCCTCAGAGCTCCCACCCTCATCAGACCATGAGGCTGCCTGAGAGACAGGCCCATTTAACATCACCAGCTGTCATCATAGGCATCTCGATGGTGAGAAACATCTCGGTTCCCAAAGCAAAAACCCTGTGCTACCCAGGAACACGAGTACATGACTTAACAAGGCTGCTTCCGACTGTTCTTTGACAGAGCTGACACTGTCATTGTCCATGTCAGGTCAAATGACATCGGGAGGGCTAGTTCGGAACATCTGAAAATGTATTTTAAAGAACTGATTTTAGTGTTAAAAGACTCCAAAAAAACTGCCAATCATTTCATGTCCAGTATCATCATTGGGCCGCAGGTGTGAAAGATTCAGCAGGCACTGGCATTACACATCTGGCTTAAAGATTATTGTAGCTCTTCTGGAGTCACTTTAATATATAACTTTGACACCTTCTGGAAAATAAGATACTTTACAGGAATGACGGATTCCATCCAAATCATCTTGGCTCCTGGACTCCTGGACGCATTTCAAGGCTGCGTTGAAACAATGACTTAACAATGACCCAAGACCAGCTCAGCTAATCCCTACCATTGAGACAATGAGTCATCATAATGCTGCATTAAATGTTCATTATCCTCAAGGCGTTGGCAGACGCATTGTAAGTAACTTAATTTATGTCCCCCTAATTGCCCTGAGTTTCTTTGTTAATCCTACAGCTATTGGATGCAGTAATCATGAGCCTATGAACCAGAGTTACACTGTTAGCACTGAGGCGGTGCTCTAGCAGGAAGACCACTTTGTGCAGCTCACCCTGCACTATCACGTCTACTTCTGATAAGCTTCCCAGTAAAGCATTAAAAACAATCAAGCAACCCAGAAAAGTCGTAAAAATAACTAGTATGCAGCCTGAGAAACAAGGTCCATGAAGTCAACAACTTGCTTGTAACAGATGATATTCATATTCTGTCAATCTCTGAAACTCACTTAGATAATACATTTGCTGATGCAGTGGTAGCAATACATGGTTACAACATTTACCGAAAAGACAGAAATGCCAACGAGGGTGGTGTTGCGGTCTATATAAAGAACCACATTCCTGTATAGATTAGAGATGTTCTAATTCTGTTATATGGCTACAGGTTCATTTTCCTCACCTAAAGCCCATTCTTGTGGGAAGCTGCTATAGACCACCAAGTGCTAACAGTCAGTATCTGGATAATATGTGTGAAATGCTTGATAATGTATGCGATATCAACAGAGAAGTATTTTTTCTGGGTGATTTAAATATTGACTGGCTCTCATCAAGCTGCCCACTCAAGTCAACCTACCAGGGTATTAAAAACAGCACAGGAATGAAATCTTCAACATGTATTGGTCACATTTTCATTAATGCTGCAGAAATGTGCTTTAAAGCAGTGTCCAAGTATCCAGACGCTGCACTTAACACATTTAATAAATTGCTTATTTCAGTTACTAATACGCACGCACCTATTAAGAAAATTACTGTAAAAATGGTTATTTATGAGGAATAAAAAAATTGTACGGTTGAGAGGGATGAGGCAAAAGGTACAGCAACTAAGTCTGGCAGCCTAATAATTTGCAAACGTAACTGTAACTGAAAGTACAGGGAAATGCCTCTTTAAACTTGAAACACGTAGACTCACTGTCCAAAGAATCCACTCTGAGACCAGTTGATTTGCCCTTACTCAGCCCTGTCAAACTTCTTTCTTGCCACTTCTCCCCTCTCCTCTCCGCCCACCTCCTCCAGGAGAATCACACTGGTCAAGATGTGCCCTATCGTGCCCTCAGCCACAGCACTTCCTATTATTACTCATGAATATTCATGAGCCCAGGGTTGTCACAGCTTGTTCCTGCCCTGTCATGTCCAATCCCGTGGGGAGTCACATCACTCACGGCAAACAGACATATTGTCCAGACGGGCTCTTTGAAGGGGTGCAATTGGCAATCACACCACTTTGATGATTTTGGGGAGCCATAAGGGGATACAAGCTAAATGACTAGTCTGCTGGAGTGAAAACAGACAACCTTGGGTATGTTGTGTTTCCTGCTCCATGTCCTGCTGGTAGCCTTGTCACTGCAGGGCAGAGGAGCACGTCCAGACCTAGGGCCGCCCTCAGGCTGTTGTTACAGCAGATCATTGACCCTTCCATAGGCTGTCTGCCATCAGACCACAAATCAATACAGTTTGTCCTCTGTGGCATTTTACTTGACGTCTTTCACTATAAATTAAAGTGATACTCCAGAACTTTTGTATAATTTCAGCCAGTAAAATGGTTCCCCATTTTCTTGTGTATTTTTTAACCAGGCAAGTCAGTTAAGAACAAATTCTTATTTACAATGACAGCCTAGTAACAGTGGGTTAACGGCCACGTTCAGGGGTAGAATTAAATATTTTTTCCTTTTCAGCTCCGGGAGTTGATCTAGCAACCTTTTGGTTATTGGCCCAACACTCTAACCACTAGGCTACCTGCCACCCCATTGGATCATCCAATTAGATCATCAAATTGTGTACTACGTCATCCATTTTGTATGATACGTGACTTCTTGCAACAACATGTTTTTAATGATATTTTAAGAATACACCCAATCCTGGACTGTATCTTTAAGTGCATGGCATCATGTGGAGACAGATGAATATACACATTTTCAACACCCAAACCCTCATGAATTGTTTCTGCATTACATTATGCATGCTGGATTATAGTAAACTGATTCAGCATGACCCACATGACATTTGTAAAGTTGTATAAATTGTGTAAAATGTACAGTGTGATTTTAAACTGAGCTCCCAATAGAGATGACCTCCCAATTGCCTTATGTGATTCAGCATGACCCACATGACATTTGTAAAGTTGTAAAAATTGTGTAAAATTTACAGTGTGATTTTAGACTGAGCTCCCAATTGCATCCCAGAGGACACTGCTGTTGTCAGTATCTGATGCTGTCTGTCTGCAGAGCAGGGAACATATTTTCAAATGCTTACAGTTCAACTGTATTATCCAAGATGCATGAGGGCAGATTAATAAATGCACTGCATTCATTTTATAGTGTTTAACAGTTTTTCTCAGTCGCATCAAATGCTTAAATACATTTCCAGAATGTCTGATCTTAGACCTACTTTTACAAAAGTTATGAATTAATACAAACTTCACTTTAATGTGTTTTGTTCACAGAATACTAACACGTTGTTTTCATCAGAAGAGAAAATGTTGCAAATGTGTTCACTGTTTCCGACTATCAGTAAATATTATAGCACACAATTGCAAATGGAGTTATCAGTAGTATGCCTAAAATAGGCCCAGTATAGGGAAAGATCTAGTCATGGGGACTGTCTAATATTTATGATTTTTCACAACATTGCAGACAGGCAGAGATACAGAGAATGAGGTTGAGTTATTTATAAGTAACTTTAGGTTACTCCTAAATCATCATCCCCTACATTGCAAAGCTTTGCTTAGGTATTCACATTTCCTTATTTCTATTGGGGATTGTGTTTCTGCTTCAATGGAAAGTCTCCAAAACTATGAGCAGTCTATGTATTGAATACATGGAATTGGATTGTGATGAAACCAGTGAAGGAATCCTGTACACAATGTGCTTATTTAAAAAAGAAAATCATCATCAGGTGAGTTTAACATTTTTTTTGTGAATATGCTTCAAAGGAGTGTAATTAACCCTAATTCTGCACCTTTTGGTAGTTGATAGTATTTACAAAATTGATCATCATGATTTAGTGACGGCAAATAAAAATCTATTGATCTACTGATGTTATTAAAAGACAGACCAACTTTCTGTTTTGTCAGCTTGGACTCAAAAGATATGTATGTTTGTGTTAAACTTTTTGACGTCCTACCAAAAGGCCAAAAGGCCTCCTGCGGGGACGGGGGCTGGAATAAAATAAAATAAAAAATAAAACACATCATGACAAGAGGGACAACACAACACTACATAAAGAGAGACCTAAGACAACAACATAGCAAGGCAGCAACACATGACAACACAGCATGGTAACAACACCACATGACAACAACATGGTAGCAACACCACATGGTAGCAGCACAAAACATGGTACTGTACTAACATTTTTGGCCACAGACAACAAACAGCACAAAGGGCAAGAGGGTAGAGACAACAATATGAATATGTTTGCAATTTTGATGGAATCATTTGATTTTGATTCATGTATTTATGCCTTGAGAAAGCAGCTTAATTTTGAAAATGCATTTACTAATTTTGCAAAAAGCCACAGAGTTCTGTGTCTTGTGAACACTGTTTCGAAAACCAACAACATTGTTCCAAAAAAATGCTTATATTCATTTGAGAAAAACTGTAATGAGGAATATGATTACGTTTCAGTATGATGACATGGGTCATGGATCATTTCAAATGGCTTTGCTTAAATATGGAAATGCACTCACTCCATGGTGTGTGTGATGCATAATTGTTGAATTGTAAATTTTCCATCACGTAAATCCCACTCCCCCCTGTGGCTTTTAACCCCCACACATTACGTTTGGTGAGCTTGTTTTCCAGTGTCAGGGTGATGAATGACTGGTGTGTAAATGCCCATGTGCTTCTCAAAGGAAGAGCACACCCTCCTCTCAGTGCCATGGACACATCACACATCCTCCATCATAGAGATATAGGATCTTACTTTAAGCCAGTTTTGCTACAGCAGGTAAATAATCCTGTGGATTATAATTAATGGACATTTTTGTAATGGTTGATCCATTTTCAGTAACGGAAAAGTCTGAAATTTTAAAGTGGAAATGACAAACTTCAGAATCCTTTATAAACCTCAAATACACTAGAATATGTAAATGTCCTGCATTGCAGGATCCTACTGTACATCACTATCAGATGAAATACAGGAAGTTGAAGGAAACAGTCTGACAAGAGTCTTCACATGTTGTGACATGGTACGTATACAGTAAGTAACTCAAGAGTGCCTCAGTAGTTGTTTCAAGGGATGAGTTGCTGTTCCAGGAGGCTTTACTTTATGTCTGTCTTTTGGGGTAAGTATACAGCGAATGTGCTTAGCTGTGAAGATGACGTGCAGCGGGCACAGCTTACTTGAAAGGGCACATTTTCAGCTTTGTCAAAGTTGAGTTGCCACATGGAATACTTATCAGTTTGGCTCAGATCTAACGCCCCTTTTGATGTGCCTGCAGCTTACACTGATCAGCCGTGAAAAAGTTTCTCTCATTAGAAATTCTTTAAACTCTCTGCTTCAAATCGCATTAGTGGAGCATAGAAAACTACCCAGTGATGCAGACCACACAGTAATTGTACTGCATAAAGCACCTAATAGGGGAAAATATGTATTGGGGGACAGAGCCTGACATATGGAATTGTTTTAAGATGGTCAAACTATGGGTCATTTTTCTATTTGATTTTGAATTTTAAGACTCTTTTAGGTATAAAAAATATATTAAAAAATGAATTGATAAAATGTAGATTATAGGCTAAAGCCCATAACAACACATTGAATAACACATTTAAAAGGACAGTCAAAAATAAATGATAAGAAATAAGCACCCCATACCATCACACCTCCTCTTACATGCTTCACGGTGGGAACCACACATGCGGATATCATCCATTCACCTACTCTGCGTCTTACAAAGACACAGAAACCAAAAATTGGTTGGAACCAAAAATCTCAAATTTGGACTCCTCAGACCAGAGGACAGATTTCAACCGGTCTAATGTCCATTGCCCATGAATCTTGGCACAAGCAAGTCTCTTCTTCTAATGGGTGTCCTTTAGTAGTGGTGTCTTTGCAGCAATTCGGCCATGAAGGCCTGATTTACGCAGTCTGATCTGAACAGTTGATGTTGAGATGTGTCTGTTACTTGAACTCTGTGAAGCATTTTTTTGGGCTGCATTCTTTATTTAGGCTGCATTTATCCTCTGCGGCAGAGGTAACTCACGGTCTTCCTTTCCTGTGGCGGTCCTCATGAGAGCCAGTTTCATCATAGCGCTTGATGGTTTTTGCGACAACGCTTGACATTTTCTGTCACACCTTGATCTGTTTCAACTGTCTTTGTGATTGACTCCACCCCCCTCCAGGTGTTGCCCATCTTCTCCATTATCCCCTGTGTATTTATACCTGTGTTCTCTGTTGGTCTGTTGCCAGTTTGTCTTGATTGTCAAGTCCACCAGCGTTTTTGTGTCTCAGCTCCTGCTTTTCCCAGTCTCTCTTTTTCTCGCCCTCCGGGTTTTGACCTTGCCTGTCCTGACTCTGAGCCCGCCTGCCTGACCACTCTGCCTGCCCCTGACCCTGAGCCTGCCTGCCGTCCGGTACTGTTGCTCCACCTCTGTTTTACTGACCCCTGCCTGCTTTGACCTGTCTTTTGCCTGCCCCTGTTGGATTATTAAACCATTGTTAATTCGACGTTGTCTGCATCTGGGTCTTGTCTTCATACCTGAAAGTTTCTCTTTGCTTTTTTGAGCTGTTCTTGACATAATATGGACTTGGTATTTTACCAAATAGGGCTATCTTCTGTATATCAATCCTATCTTGTCACAACACAACTGATTGGGTCAAACGCATTAAGAAGGAAAGAAATTCCACAAATTAACTTTTAATATTATATAGAATATTATATACAATGTAGAAAATAGCAAAAAGAAAGAAAAATCCTTGAATAAGTACGTGTCCAAAATTTAGACTGTTACTGTGTGTGTATATATATATATATATACACTGCTCAAAAAAATTAAGGGAACACTAAAATAATACATCCTAGATCTGAATGAATGAAATATTCTTATTAAATACTTTTTTCTTTACATAGTTGAATGTGCTGACAACAAAACCACACAAGAATTATCAATGGAAATGTATCAACCCATGGAGGTCTGGATTTGGAGTCACACTCAAAATTAAAGTGGAAAACCACACTTCAGGCTGATCCAACTTCAATGTAATGTCCTTAAAACAAGTCAAAATGAGGCTCGGTAGTGTGTGTGGCCTCCACGTGCCTGTATGACCTCCCTACAACGCCTGGGCATGCTCCTGATGAGGTGGCGGATGGTCTCCTGAGGGATCTCCTCCCAGACCTGGACTAAAGCATCCATAAACTCCTGGACAGTCTGTGGTGCAACGTGGCATTGGTGGATGGAGTGAGACATGATGTCCCAGATGTGCTCAATTGGATTCAGGTCTGGGGAACGGGCGGGCCAGTCCACAGCATCAATGCCTTCCTCATGCAGGAACTGCTGACACACTCCAGCCACATGAGGTCTAGCATTGTCTTGCATTTAGGAGGAACCCAGGGCCAACCGCACCAGCATATTGTCTCACAAGGGGTCTGAGGATCTCAGCTCGGTACCTAATGGCAGTCAGGCTACCTCTGACGAGCACATGAAGGGCTGTGCGGCCCCCAAAGAAATGCCACCCCACACCATGACTGACCCACCGCCAAACCGGTCATGCTGGAGGATGTTGCAGGCAGCAGAACGTTCTCCACAGCGTCTCCAGACTGTCAAGTCTGTCACATGTGCTCAGTGTGAACCTGCTTTAATCTGTGAAGAGCACAGGGCGCCAGTGGCGAATTTGCCAATCTTGGTGTTCTCTGGCAAATGCCAAACGTCCTGCATGGTGTTGGGCTGTAAGCACAACCCCCCCCTGTGGACGTCGGGCCCTCATACCACCCTCATGGAGTCTGTTTCTGACCGTTTGAGCAGACACACGCACATTTGTGGCCTGCTGGAGGTCATTTTGCAGGGCTCTGGCAGTGCTCCTCCTGCTCCTCCTTGCACAAAGGCGGAGGTAGCGGTCCTGCTGCTGGGTTGTTGCCCTCCTACGGCCTCCTCCACGTCTCCTGATGTACTGGCCTGTCTCCTGGTAGCGCCTCAATGCTCTGGACACTATGCTGACAGACACAGCAAACCTTCTTGCCACAGCTCGCATTGATGTGCCATCCTGGATGAGCTGCACTACCTGAGCCACTTGTGTGGGTTGTAGACTCCGTCTCATGCTACCACTAGAGTGAAAGCACCGCCAGCATTCAAAAGTGACCAAAACATCAGCGAGGAAGCATAGGAACTGAGAAGTGGTCTGTGGTTATCACCTGCAGAACCACTCCTTTATTTGGGGTGTCTTGCTAATTGCCTATAATTTCCACCTGTTGTCTATTCCATTTGCACAACAGCATGTGAAATGTATTGTCGATCAGTCTTCCTTCCTAAGTGGACAGTTTGATTTCACAGAAGTGTGATTGACTTGGAGTTACATTGTGTTGTTTAAGTGTTCCCTTTATTTTTTTGAGCAGTGTATATATATATATGTATATATATATATATATATATACAGTGCCTTGCGAAAGTATTCGTCGGCCCCCTTGAACTTTGTGACCTTTTGCCACATTTCAGGCTTCAAACATAAAGATATAAAACTGTATTTTTTTGTGAAGAATCAACAACAAGTGGGACACAATCATGAAGTGGAACCACATTTATTGGATATTTCAAACTTTTTTAACAAATCAAAAACTGAAAAATTGGGCGTGCAAAATTATTCAGCCCCCTTAAGTTAATACTTTGTAGCGCCACCTTTTGCTGCGATTACAGCTGTAAGTCGCTTGGGGTATGTCTCTATCAGTTTTGCACATCGAGAGACTGACATTTTTTCCCATTCCTCCTTGCAAAACAGCTCGAGCTCAGTGAGGTTGGATGGAGAGCATTTGTGAACAGCAGTTTTCAGTTCTTTCCACAGATTCTCGATTGGATTCAGGTCTGGACATTGACTTGGCCATTCTAACACCTGGATAGGTTTATTTTTGAACCATTCCATTGTAGATTTTGCTTTATGTTTTGGATCATTGTCTTGTTGGAAGACAAATCTCCGTCCCAGTCTCAGGTCTTTTGCAGACTCCATCAGGTTTTCTTCCAGAATGGTCCTGTATTTGGCTCCATCCATCTTCCCATCAATTTTAACCAACTTCCCTGTCCCTGCTGCAGAAAAGCAGGCCCAAACCATGATGCTGCCACCACCATGTTTGACAGTGGGGATGGTGTGTTCAGGGTGATGAACTGTGTTGCTTTTACGCCAAACATAACGTTTTGCATTGTTGCCAAAAAGTTCAATTTTGGTTTCATCTGACCAGAACACCTTCTTCCACATGTTTGGTGTGTCTCCCAGGTGGCTTGTGGCAAACTTTAAACAACACTTTTTATAGATATCTTTAAGAAATGGCTTTCTTCTTGCCACTCTTCCATAAAGGCCAGATTTGTGCAATATACAACTGATTGTTGTCCTATGGACAGAGTGTCCCACCTCAGCTGTAGATCTCTGCAGTTCATCCAGAGTGATCATGGGCCTCTTGGCTGCATCTCTGATCAGTCTTCTCCTTGTATGAGCTGAAAGTTTAGAGGGACGGCCAGGTCTTGGTAGATTTGCAGTGTTCTGATACTCCTTCCATTTCAATATTATCGCTTGCACAGTGCTCCTTGGGATGTTTAAAGCTTGGGAAATCTTTTTGTATCCAAATCCGGCTTTAAACTTCTTCACAACAGTATCTCGGACCTGCCTGGTGTGTTCCTTGTTCTTCATGATGCTCTCTGCGCTTTTAACGGACCTCTGAGACTATCACAGTGCAGGTGCATTTATACGGAGACTTGATTACACACAGGTGGATTGTATTTATCATCATTAGTCATTTAGGTCAACATTGGATCATTCAGAGATCCTCACTGAACTTCTGGAGAGAGTTTGCTGCACTGAAAGTAAAGGGGCTGAATAATTTTGCACGCCCAATTTTTCAGTTTTTGATTTGTTAAAAAAGTTTGAAATATCCAATAAATGTCGTTCCACTTCATGATTGTGTCCCACTTGATGTTGATTCTTCACAAAAAAATACAGTTTTATATCTTTATGTTTGAAGCCTGAAATGTGGCAAAAGGTCGCAAAGTTCAAGGGGGCCGAATACTTTCGCAAGGCACTGTATGTATATATATGTATATATGTATATATATATATTGTTGAAGTCTTGTTGAAGTCGGAAGTTTACATACACCTTAGCCAAACCTTAGCCAAACCTTAGCCTGTTTTCACAATTCCTGACATTTAATCCTAGTAAAAAATCCCTGTCTTAGGGTCAGTTAGAATCACCACTTTATTTTAAGAATGTGAAATGTCAGAATAATAGTAGAGAGAAGGATTTATTTCAGCTTTTATTTCTGTCTTCACATTCACAGTGGGTCAGAAGTTTACATACACTCAATTAGTATTTGGTAGCATTGCCTTTCAAATGTTTTACTTGGGTCAAATGTTTTGGGTAGCCTTCCACAAGCTTCCCACAATAAGTTGAGTGAATTTTGGCCCATTCCTCCTGACAGAGCTGGTATAACTGAGTCAGGTTTGTAAGGCCTCCTTGCTCGCGCAAGATTTTTCAGTTCTACCCACATATTTTCTATAGGATTGAGGTCAGGGCTTTGTGATGACCACTCCAATACCTTGATTTTGTTGTTCTTAAGGCATTTTGCCACAATTTTGGACGTATGCTTGGGGTCATTGTCCATTTGGAAGACCCATTTGCGACCAAGCTTTAACTTCCTGACTGATGTCTTGAGAAGTTGCTTCAATATATTCACATACTTTTCCTGCCTCATGATACCATCTATTTTGTGAATTGCACCAGTCCCTCCAGCAGCAAATCAGCCCCACAACATGATTCTGCCACCCCCTTGCTTCACAGTTGGGATGGTGTTCTTCAGCTTGCAAGCCTCCCCCTTTCTCCTCCACACATAATGATGGTCAGTCTGGCAAAACAGTTATATTTATATTTCATCAGACCAGAGGACATTTCTCCAAAAGGTACGATCTTTGGCCCCATGTGCAGTTGCAAACCGTAGTCTGGCTTTTTTTGGGTGGTTTTGGAGCAGTGGCTTCTTCCTTGCTGAGCGCCCTTTGAGGTTATGTCAATATAGGACTCATTTTACTGTGGATATAGATACTTTTGTACCTGTTTCCTCCAGCATCTTCACATGGTCCTTTGCTGTTGTTCTGGGATTGATTTGCACTTTTCGCACCAAAGTACGTTCATCTCTAGGGGACAGAACACGTCTCCTACCTGAGCGGTATGAGAGCTGCGTGGTCCCATGGTGTTTATACTTGCATACTATTGTTTGTAAAGATGAACGTGGTACCTTCAGGCAATTTGAACTTGTGGAGGTCTACAATTTATTTTCTGAGGTGTTGGCTGATTTCTTTACATTTTCCCATGATGTCAAGCAAAGAGGCACTGAGTTTGAAGGTAGGCCCTGAAATACATAAAACCTCCAATTGGCTCAAATAATGTCAATTAGCCTATCAGAAGCTTCTAAAGCCATGACATCATTTTCTGGAATCTTCCAAGTTGTTTAAAGGCACAGTCAACTTAGTGTATGTACACTTCTTACCCACTGTAATTGTGATACAGTGAAATAATCTGTCTGTAAACAACTGTTGGAAAAATGACTTGTGTCATGCACAAAGTAGATGTCCTTACCAACTTGCCAAAACTATAGTTTCTTAACATGAAATTTGTGGAGTGGTTGAAAAATGAGTTTTAATGACTCCAACATAAGTGCATGTAAACTTCAGACTTCAACTGTATATACATATATTTGTTATACATATTTAACCCCTTTTTTGGGCAGGCACTAAACTACCTTCATACTTCCATTTGCTTTTTTGAACCAGTACCGTTTACCTTCAGATGAGTCCTGTGGCACTTGTGGGGGTCGTAGAGCGAAATGGATGTAGAGTCTCCCCTTTACATAGATTGTTTTGTAGGCCAAACCGTTCGGACGCTACAAACATTTATGTGAGCAAAAAAATGTTTGAGATGTCTCATGGTCTGCCACCATTCACCGCAGATGCGGATGTGTGACACTGGTGGAGACACATCCAATGTGTGATACTGGTGGAGACACATCCAATGTGTGATACTGGTGGAGACACATCCAATGTGTGACACTGGTGGAGACACATCCAATGTGTGACACTGGTGGAGACACATCCAATGTGTGATACTGGTGGAGACACATCCAATGTGTGATACTGGTGGAGACACATCCAATGTGTGACACTGGTGGAGACACATCCAATGTGTGATACTGGTGGAGACACATCCAATGTGTGACACTGGTGGAGACACATCCAATGTGTGACACTGGTGGAGACACATCCAATGTGTGATACTGGTGGAGACACATCCAATATGTGATACTGGTGGAGACACATCCAATGTGGGACACTGGTGGAGACACATCCAATGTGTGATACTGGTGGAGACACATCCAATGTGTGATACTGGTGGAGACACATCCAATGTGTGATACTGGTGGAGACACATCCAATGTGTGATACTGGTGGAGACACATCCAATGTGTGATACTGGTGGAGACACATCCAATGTGTGATACTGGTGGAGACACATCCAATGTGTGACACTGGTGGAGACACATCCAATGTGTGATACTGGTGGAGACACATCCAATGTGTGACACTGGTGGAGACACATCCAATGTGTGACACTGGTGGAGACACATCCAATGTGTGATACTGGTGGAGACACATCCAATGTGTGACACTGGTGGAGACACATCCAATGTGTGACACTGGTGGAGACACATC
The DNA here is from genome assembly GCF_034236695.1 of Oncorhynchus nerka. Taxonomy (NCBI): domain Eukaryota; kingdom Metazoa; phylum Chordata; class Actinopteri; order Salmoniformes; family Salmonidae; genus Oncorhynchus; species Oncorhynchus nerka. The sequence continues at coordinate 81,498,944 of NC_088410.1, read as the reverse complement.
CAATGTGTGATACTGGTGGAGACACATCCAATGTGTGATACTGGTGGAGACACATCCAATGTGTGATACTGGTGGAGACACATCCAATGCAAAAAAAACATATCTCTTGCTGAAATTGACTGATTTTTATGGGGATTTTTTGTTATGTCAATCGACTATATTTGGTTATACCCTGGTGTAAAGTTACAGAAAGATGTTTTGCTTTTAATTTTGCTGACATTTTCTTCTGTCAGCAGACACCAATTGTCTCCACACACGGAGGGTGAGATTGTAGTAAAAGCCATGCCATGGACCTGCCCTCAAGCTAGTGGTAATCAATGCAGGGAGAAAAACGAATTAGTGCGACAAAGTTTTCACGTTGCAGACACAGTCAAGGTCCAACACAGGGGAAAAGGAGTGCTGTTGAATTACAGCTTGGGTGTTGTGTCCCCTCTCCCCCCTCCCCTCCATCCCTTCGCCCCTCTCCGTTCTCCTCTCCCCTCTATCCCACTCCGTTACCCTCAGGGTGTATCCACAGACCCACAGCGGTCAACCCAAGAAATACGACAGCAATATGTACAGGCAGTTGGCTTGACACTGCTGCTTCCTCTTGTAGCACAGTCATCACAACAAAGTCACAATAATGCTTTCCAATCAAAAATGCATGTGGTTACGTTAATTATTAATCATGCCCTTTATATAATTGCTGTTCCACTGTGTATTGAATTATTGAGAGGATAGGGAGAATTCTGTATATTTCTCTGGCTGGCACCCAAGAGGAGGCTGGTGGGAGGAGTTACATATGTAGGATCTTAATTTGAGCATGTTTGCAACAGGAGGACAATAATCCTGGAGCAACAGTAAATGTGAATTAATATGTGGATTATACTTAATGGACATTTTTGTTGGGGTTGATACATTTTTCATTAGGGCAAATCAAGTCTGACATTTCAAAGTAGAAATTACAAACATTAAATGCTTTTTTAAAACTGAAATACACTACGAGTTTGCATTTCCTGCAAATGTTCTCAGCAACAAAAGTGTGATCAAATGAAGATCCTACGTTTGTATAGGAGGACGGGCTCCTTGTAAGGGCTAGAATTTTATCAGTAGAATGGAGTAAAACACATGTTTCCATGTGTTTGGTACCATTCCATTGGCACCATTCCAGACATTACGATAAACCTGTCCTCCCGAAGCTCCCCCCACCAGCCTCCTTTGAATTACAGATGTTTTTCTACTGCATCTGTTCTGGTGAGGACTACTTTTATGAAGAATGTCTGAGAGACAGAAAAACAGAGATGCTTTCTCTCTGGATCCTCAATTGGATGTTTGGAAACCTTTTACCTCACCATTACATCATTTAGCAAATGCTGCCTCACAAAAAGCATGTATCCATAGAATTCTGTATGAGATGACAAAATGTGTTCACACTATATTCTAGCACACACACACATGCACGCACACATATATGCAATCCCATATTATCATAGTGATGGGATTACAGCTCAAAATCCATGTCATATCTAAAGAAGATCTGCTGATATTGCTTTGGGATCAGATACCAGTTAATTCAATATTATGACTAAATTCAAATCACCAAACATCCACAAGTTAGCCCATATAAAGAGAAAATTACTGTAATGAAAAGGGATCATCAAAAGACACATCTCTACCCAATCCAAATGAAACACAGCTGATTTAGCATTCCTCCTCCCTTCCTTAGGACTCTCTCCAGTAAGAGAATAGCTTATCGAGGCACCGTCTCAGGGTGATTTTTCCATGAGATTTTGTGCAAACAAATTACACGTCCCCCGTCACACCCTGAATTATTAACTGGGTGATATCTCCAAGCTGTAGACACATCCACACATCCAGGCACAGCAACCCTGGAGCCGTGACTCACATCTGTCATGACGCCTAGCTGACGTTAGATACAGGGAGCTGTTGGGAAGCAGGCCCAAACAATACATTATTCTGTCCTCACTTCCCAAATGGTAGAAAGCTCCTTAAAGCAATTCACAGCAGTATTATGGCTGATTTATTCGTCGATAGTAAAGCTGCCAGACTTGGAAACCATTTATGTGATAACAGCAGTGTTGAATTGCAGTGATGACAGAGCAATAGGCATATTTCACAGGTGTGGGTTTTATTTCAGTATAACATGAGTGTTAAAGATTTTGTTGACGGCGGTGAGATTCAGTTTGACTGTTGACCAGGGGAGTCATGCACTCCAATAATCTGAAGGGCAACAAATTACGTGAGGATGGCTAGGGGGTGGTCCGGAGGCCTACAATCTTTTCCTGCAATCTAAAGCCATAATCATTATGCTTAATTTTATCTAACAAATAAGTAAATATTTCTGCATATCTCAGCATACTGTACCGTTGAGCTGTCTGGATCCTCCTGTCTTGTGATTCTTCTTTTTTAAGAAACTAAATATTCTTCTCTGTATCTCTGCTAAAATCTGGGTAAAAGATTGAAAGGAATGTTAGTCTAATTCTGTATCTTTAGTTAATGCTAGCTTTTTCTAAAGTCGACCAACGTTGCCAGCAGGCATGCCAGCTAAAATAGTTAGACAAGCTAGCTACTCTAACTTGATTGATAGCCTGAAATGGCTTCTTGGTAACTAGTTATGAGGTTGGGAACCTATCTGGTCTAGCTAATGCCAACATCATAAAATTGCTAGGTGGGTATTACAGAAAAAGAGGACAAATCTCAGGTGGCACATGCCCCTGTGCCCCCTATGGGCATGACGCCTCTGATGTTGACAGATTTTTAGCAATTTCCCCTATGGCTGTACTTAATCTCCACACATGGCGACAACAGGGAAACCTGCTCACACACACGCATGTAGGCAGGCACAGTCACAGGCAGGCAGTATGGCAGTGTGCACACACAGATACTGCCACAGCCACCTATGTTTAATGTTGCAGGCCCATTAGCTATGGCCTTATGGGTGCTCATCACCATCACTATGTCATATCCTGTCTTAGCCCCTGTCCATCACCAATATTTGCTCATTTAAAAAACATTTAAGACAGAAATAACTTATTTACATAAGTAGTCAGATCCTTTGCTATGAGACTTGAAATTGAGCCCAGATGCATCCTCTTTCCATTGATCATCCTTGAGATGTTTCTACAACTTGATTGGAGTCTACCTGCCATAAATTAAATTGATTGGACATGATTTGGAAAGGCACACGCCTGTCTATATAAGGTCCCACAGTTGACAGTGCATGTCAGAGAAAAATACAAGCCATGAGGTCAAAGGAATTGTCCGTAGAGCTCCGAGACAGGATTCTGTTGAGGCACAGATTTGGGGAACGGTACCAAAAAATGTCTACAGCAATTTAGGTACCCAAAAACACAGTGGCCACCATCATTCTTAAATGGAAGAAGTTAGGAACTCTGGCCAAACTGAGCAATCAGGGGAGTAGGGCCACGCAATTGTCACGTCTGGAGGAAACCTGGCAGAATTCCTATGGTGAAGCATGGGGGTGGTAGCATCATTCTGTGGGGACATTTTTCAGCGGCAGGGACTGGGAGACTCATCAGGATCGAGGAAAAAATTTATGGATCCTTGATGAAACCTGCTCCACAGAGCTCAGGACCTCAGACTGGGGTGAAGGTTCACCTTCCAGCAGGACACCGACCCTAAGCACACAGCCAAGACAACGCAGGGGTGGCTTCGGGGCAAGTCTCTGAATGTCCGTGAGTGTCCCAGCCAGAGCCCAGACTTAAACCCAATTGAACATCTCTGGAGAGACCTGAAAATAGCTGTGCAGCAAAGCTCCCCATCCAACCTGACAGAGCTTCAGAGGATCTGTAGAGAAGAATGGGAGAAACTCCCCAAATACAGGTGGGACAAGCTTATAGCCATACCCAAAAGACTTGAAGCTGTAATCACTGCCAAAGTTGCTTCAACAAAAGTACTGAGTGAAGGGTCTGAATACTTGTGTAAATGTGGAATGTCTTGTTTGTATTTTTTATGAATTTGCTAAATTTATAAAAACCTGTTTTTGCTTTGTCATTATGGGGTATTGTGTGTAGATTGAAGAGCAAAACTGGTTCTCAGATGGTTGAGGGGCAGCTCTTGGTGAGGTGGGGGGTCTTGGAGGGCTCGTGGCCTGACGGTTGGGAGCTTGGGCCGGTGGCTGATGGTCAATGGTTCAGGTCCCCATTTTTGACCTTGTGGGAGATCTGTTGACGTGCCCTTGATCAGGGCGTTGACACTGCTTGCTTCTGTGGGTCACTCTGGATGGGAGTCTGTTAGAGGACTAATGTGCTGTCGATGTTGAGCGGATTCACTGCAAGTAGACTGTATGTTTTATATATTCAATAAAAAATGTTAAATGAATACATTTAGAATAGATCTGTAAAATAACAAAATGTGGAAAAAGTCAAGGGATGTAAATACTTTCCGAATGCACTGCTTGTTCATTGGATTCTCTTTCGGCCTATTCAAGATCATGTGCATGGGGTCTACAGGGAACTCAGATTGGCTGGGTGGCTAGTCTCAACTGTCAGACTCTCTCAGACCCTGTAATGTAAGACTCTTAAAATGCATATCTCCAGCCCAGCCATGACAGTGCCTCAGACATTCCCTCATACTGTTGGACCCCCCCTGGCCTGTGGGTAACCACTCTGCAGATGACATCTCTAGTGTTTGCAGTTACCTTTTATACTACAGGGAGGCTGATTCACAGTAGGTGGTTTGGCTATGTGGACAAACAGTGTATTGCTGTATTTTGTGTTTAATGGTGTTAAACTGGATGTAACATGGGATGAATTCCAATAATTAAATGCACGGTAACTTACTATCTCACATACTAATAAACAATGCTAGGTGTACACTTCTATGCTACAATATTTTCCTCAAATCACACATTCCATTGAACTGTGAAGCTCCATTAACATAGCAACATATGGCCTTTGGGATGTATTATATAGGTGAATAGAATTGAAGGTCACCCACAAGCAGTGCAGCATCCTTTAGCAAAAAGGAAGGTATTACATTTTTCTATCAGAAATGGCAGGTTTTTATCATTTTCTTTTGAGACCGATAGAAAAATGGGCCATTGTGCATTATCATCCGTGTGTGTTGATTGTTCAGTGAAGGCAATTCCACCCGGTGAAGTGATATGTATTGAATTGAGAAAAACATGCAGTAGGCTGTGCACATTGATGCCTTATATCAGCATTTACCAACCCTCTCCTGGGGAGCCACCAGACAGTCCACATATTTGTTACAGCCCTGTAACTCTTATAAGAAAATAAACAGTGGAGAGGAGAGGTATTTACCATATTTTGGAATGACTAGGCCTAGATATGATAAATTCCATAATCCAGAAGGGTGTGTAGAGCATTCGGCTATAACTTGCTGTGAAATTAGATGGCTTTATTCAAGAATTGTGATGAGGACAATATACATTTACCGTTACATTTACCGACCAAGGAAAGAAAAACAATATCAGCTATGATCCGGCTATGTATCTTAATACAAATAGCTTGTGTCAGTGTAAGTAAAATGTATTTGGCAGTGTGTGATTCATGTGGATGACTTCACACTTGGATAATAACCATTTCATCAAAAAACACATACAATTGTTGTTATGGGCAGTGTAATTCATTTATCGGGGAACACTATGTGAGTTGGATGCAGCACACCATATTCCAGACTTTCCTTTGTTAAATCCACCATTACACGAGTACATTTTGCAACCTTTTTTTATTCGATAAATTAATGCTAAACAGAATTGTAAGAATTACAGATACCAGGGCCGGTTCTAGCCTTTTCGGGACCCTAAGCGAGATTTGGTTGGGCGGGCACCCCCACCAAGTGGGCAAAAAACATTTGTGGTCCCCCCTCTTGAAGGTGGAGAGAAAAATGTGTTTTAAAGTTTATTTCCTGCAGTTTTATCGCCATGGGGCGGAGAGAAAATGTGAACATTTTATAAAAATGTCATGCAATTCTACTCATTTTGCCATGGGGTAGAGGGATGTTTTTGCAGTTTTAAAGCAAGTTTTCTGCAGTTCTACACATTTTGCCATGAGACACATAGAACATTTAGTAATTTTATAAAAAAAGGTCCTGTAATTCTACACATTTTGCCATGACTTATGCCATGTTAATGATATCTGAGTGAGAGTGACTAACAAAATCAATGTGGGCCTCCTGTAGGTCAGGGCGCCTGGGCACATGCTCTGCATGCCCGGCCGGTACTCAGCCATGATTATTACAAATTACAAACTGGCTAGGCTAACTTACCAATCAATAAATTGTTAGCTGACATAGCTAATTAGGTGACTGTCAGTGACTGACAAAACAAGATTAAAACTGGTGACGCACAACCAAATTTCAAACATGAACCTTATGTAATCTACTATTATAACTTTCAACAGTAAGTTGAGACCCCACGACCGTTTATGTCGCTTATGCCTGGAGCCGGCCCTGACAGATACTGTATACTCTGAGATATGGTTAAGTAAGCTGAATTTTCTCAAATTTGTCCAACTCAGAAGGAAATGTACTATCTGCTTCTTAATTTGTGCTGCTTGGATTGACTGCTTGACTCTGAAAATATGGTTAAGCTTCCCTTTCCAACTCTTCATGACATTTCTATCATCACAGGTTTGGGTTTCTAAGTAGGAAATTCCTTCACGTAGAAAAAGCAGTAATGTACAATATCAGCTATTCCTCACACCCAGCCGCTTCCTTAAAGACACTGCTACACTGACACTACTATCTGTTATTTGTTTGCATCTTTGCCGTTTAGCCGAGGCATTTATTTTGGGATGAAGGCAATATGCTCTCGTTTCTTCATACGCTGTCAATCATATCACCGGTTGTTTTCCTTTTTTTCTTAGGCTTTGAACGTTGTCAGTGGGACTCTATAGTGGAAGATGACATTTTAATTTCAAAAGGCCTGACAGGAAGGCATGGGCAATATGAGCAGAGGTCTTCCTGTCTGCAGAGTGCTTTCAGAAAGAATAACCACAGACGACAGTCTTCCTGGGGGCAGCAACAGCATCCTCGAGACAGTGAGAAGCAGACAGGATGTGTAGGCATTGGGAATGGAAGAGTGTTATGGCACTGAGGAATAAACACTCACAGTGAGACCTCAGAACCCAGGGGAATCCCTCCCTCCCACAGGTAGGTTGTGTTGAGATCAACCTGGCAGAGACAAAGGTTCTGTATTGCACTCCCAATAATACACCGCTTTCTGTGACATTTTATGTACTTTTATATTAAATTAATATACATTTGGTTACATTATTCTTATGAACAACTCTGGCCATTGAAATGTTCAAATATGTCATTTTATCACAACTCAGGATATGACACAGGAGGCGAATGGATCAGTTCTCCGATAATTTATCATAACACGCAAAGGGCAGGTCAAGGACAGGTAAAGGTTCATAACCAGGTCAGAGGAGTCCGACAGGTACAGGACGGCAGACAAGCTCAGGGTCAGGGAAGGCAGAAAGGTCAGAACCGCAAAAGCTAAAAACAGAAACTAGAGAGCATGGAAAAACAGGAAAGATGCTGAGACAACCTGACAAAACAAGACCAACTGGCAAAAGACCAACAGAAAACGCAGGTATAAGTACACAGGGGATAATAGGAGACACCTGGTGGGGGGTGGAGACAAGGGTGTGACACATTTTTAAAGCACCCCAGGGATGGGTAAAATAATCCGTAAAAAGAGCAAGCTATGGCCCTGAGATATGTCACTACGCTGGATCAGCAGAAGCCCTCCCGTCACCATCATTATGAGCTAGTTAGCCATCACTAATGTGGATCTGCTTCAGTTTATACTCTCTTTCATTTACTGGCAACAATGTGATTTTTATAGACCCTCTCTCTCTCTCTCATATGCAGTAAATGATGCTATAAAATAGATTTTATGGCTGCTTAGTAGCATTCAGGCAGCTGTCATAGGACAGCTTTTATATGTGTCACATTATATGCAGCTTTCCACATCAGTCCCCAGATGCTCATCAGAACCGTCCCTATTTGATCCAAATGACAGCCATACAAGTAATGTTAATGTTTATCATTGGGACCAAGGCCTCTTAATCATGTCAACAAAGTCTGTTGGGTTTTTGATTACTCATCGCCACCCATAAAACAGTTTTTTTCAAGGCTCTTTTAGAAGGTGAGAGGATCTGTGTCCAATCTCCATTGTGCCTTTCTGATATTCATTATCTACATGATGGAGTTCTCTCTGTGACCCTGACTGTCCTGAACAGTAATATCAATGGGCTGTATAAAAGCATTATTCATACTAATGCCTGCGGAGACCTCTGCTTCACTCTTGTTCTCTCTCTCTCTCTCTCTCCCCCCCCCCCCTCTCTCCCTCTCTCTGCACCGTGCCACCGATGGAACGAGGGTCCAGTTAGTGGCATCAATCTGCAGGCGAGGCGCAGAGAGAGGAGTGACACAGGCCCCATCTCTCACACACAGCCCTGCTCTGGTTGTGACATTAAGCTGGGAGATGATGGGGGAGTGTGACAGGGAGAGAAGGAGGAGGGATGGGGGCCGTCCATCAGAGGCAAGGCTCTGTCAATGCTTGTCTCTACAGTACTTTTTTATTGGACTTTAAGCCCCCGAAAAGCATATTGCAAACTGGCGCTCACAAATTCCCATTTCCAGGTCCCTTGCTGCGTGATAAAAAGTGGATCATTCCAATTCAAATGTAATTTTAGCTTAGAAGAGTGCAGAGTTCTTTTCTCCATTATAAAAAAAGATAACCAATGTCTAGATGTTACCGTGAGTTTCTATTCTATTGCAGTAACACAGAGCTCTATGTCTTACTGTATTTGTTTTCATTACCATCATCTCAGAGTCATGGTTGACATAGATGGATATTGTTTTGGTTGCTGCCTGTTTAATTATCTCTCTCGTTCTCTGCAGACATCAATCCCTGGCTGTTAATGAGAGTGGTTATTGCAGTAATCATTCAGTGCTGATAAGTGAATGTCCTTGTGGGAGGAAATCAGTTGCTGCTGATACAGTCAACCTGGAATGAAACACTGGGCTCCTACCTGCCTGCCACACCGCTGCGAAACGCTAATCACCTGGTCCCCAAATCTCATTTGTTGTTAATTGAAATTACCTTTTTTTTATTCAATCAAACCGATAACTCATCTGGTGTGCACAGCATTTTAGGCCCATCTGGGGAGACTAGATAATTATTTTCAATACACTATAATTATATCTCTCTAACATTATTCTAACAAATGCAAAAATAGAGCAAACATGCCCAAGCTTAAAATATGCTCTTACTCAGTTCGCAAGGTACATCTTCATTTCTTTGGAGAAGAAAACAGGAATATATTCCATTGAACATACTGTGAGGTAAACAGCTACAGCTGCAATCTATAGACATATTCTCTATTCAATCTTTGACTTATCTCATGTCAATTGAGGTTCATGATGGTTGGTTCTAAGGAATGTAACTTCAATACTGTGTATCTTCATTATATACAGCCTGCATTCAAGTCAAAATATACATGCAGTAGTTTTTATTAGACATAGGTGGAATAAACTCTGTCCATTACCCAAAGCACTGTGAAATAACTGTTCAGCATGCCTTCCACTTAATCCCTCCTGCTGTCAGTACCAGAGAGCAAGGAGCAGCCTTGGCAAGGGAATATATAACGACACAAGGTGAGATCCAGATGCAGACACAGGAGGCAGATGGTTTGACTCTCTGATGTTTATTGAACAACTAGGGGCAGGCAAGAGGCAGGTCGAGGACAGGCAAGAGTTCATAACCAGGTCAGAGTCCAAACGGTACAGGGCGGCAGACATGCTCAGCGTCAGGGCAGGCAAAAGGTCAGAATCGGGAGGACTAGAAAAACGCGACTAGGACAAAAAGGACCTTGGAAAACCCGTGGTTGACTTGGCAAGACACGACAAACTGGCAACAGACAAACAGAGAACACAGGTATAAATACACTGAGGGTAATAAGATGGGTGACACCTCGAGGGGGGAGGAGACAACCCCAAGGACAGGTGAAACCGATCAGGGTGTGACAGACTTTGCTGCTTCAGGAAAATAATCCTGCAGCAATAGGAAATTTGAATTATTTTGTGAATTGTAATTAATGTAAATTTGTGTAGGGGTTGATACATTTGTCCTAAGGGAAAATCAAGTCTGAAATGTTAAAGTGGAAATTACAGACTTCAGAAGCATTTTAAAACCTTTAACACACTACACATTTTATATTTCCTGTATTACAGGAAGGTTATCTTGTAACAGGCTGATCAAATTAAGATCCTACATCTGTATGTCATACTGTATATGGACAGCAATGAATATGTTGTAGAGTTTGCTCTGTCTGACCACAGTATCCCAGGGAGCCCAATAAACCTGTCACCTCTGGTAATTCCCTAATCAAGGGCCCTGAGCGGAGAGCACTCTGTCTCAACGCCACTACACCGATATTACTACATATTACATCCACCCAGAGACGGCGACAAGAGCGTAACCATGTCAACCCCACTCCGTCACGGATTGGCCCCTGTGGTGTATTGGCCTGGACAGCGATCCATCTCTCCAGGGATCAAAGACACATTAGAGGGCCGTGGGGCCAGCTACAGTATCTGCCAGGGATAAGGGTGGAACACAAAGAAAAACAAATGTGAGTCAGCATCCTTGATTTTCTGTCCACCTGTAGAAGAATGTGTCAAAACAGTGTACAGAGAACTGTTGGTACCATATCAAAATGTTTTTCATCTAGGATTTTAGGCGTACCTCCTATATGCACAGTACCTGGGTATTTCAGTTACGGTAGGTAAAAAATTGCGTACCTTTTTGATTACAATTTTAGCCGTGTCTCACGCTCTAGTCAGTTCTAAGCAGTGAATTGCTAGTTTGCATAGATCACAGAAGAAAATGTATGTTTGAAGGGCATTGGGTATTTATGCATTAATGTCAGAGACGTACATGATCAGCGTTTTGTGTGTTGGGTAGCTGGAGGGAAAGCCTCTTATTGGAGGAGCTGAGGAGATGGGAAGAGTCCCAGGGGATCTAAGGTAGGCTTACAGTATATCTCCAGGGAAACGTTCAGCTCAGAGTCCAGGTCGTCTGCAGGTAAATACTGGCCCTAATTGAGGATTATCTTCCATTTGAGGAGCTCAGATGTGGACAACTGCTATGGTGGAAAAAATATTTGATCAGTTTAAGTGGATAGCTGTTAATTTAAGTGTAAGAAATATCACAGAGAGTCTAAATGTGTGTCTCAGGCCACTTTTACGCTCAAGGTTTTCAGTGGTTGTATCGTCAGTCAAGTGTAAAACGAAACATTTCCCTATGGGGATGTGGAGAGACAGCTGCCTAAATCGTTTTGACATTTACTCAGTATCTACACAGTATCTACTCAGTATCTACCTAACTTAGCTGCTACAGTCACAGAAGTAGGCATCCAAATGGAATTGTGCCAAAGAAAATATCAGCTTGGCTAGAGAGGAAGTAAGTCCCTAATCCTGGTCTATTAGGAAATAGTCTATCAAGTGACTTGGCTAGAAGTGACTTGAAATGGGATCAGGTCTGTTTAATCACACATTATTCTTTGAAGGAGAATTTCAGAAGAGCATTATTTGGATCTGTTGTAATGAGTAGATGTCATTTGTAATTTGCAGGCTCTTTGACTGTTCTGCGCTTACAAATGCATGGACCAAAATAGAACAAAGTTTCACATTACTCAAATGAGCACATTACAGATGTAGGATCTTAATTTGAGACAGTTTGCTACAGTAGGGAAATAATCCTGCAGCAACAGGAAATGTGAATTATTATGTGGATTATATTTAATGGATGTTTTTGTAGGGGTTGATCATTTTTTAAAGGAAAAACCAAGTCTGAAATTTTAAAGTGGAAATGACAAACTTCAGAAGCCTTTTTAAACCTCAAAAACAGTACAAGTTGTATATTTCCTGCATTGCAGGATAGTTATCCTGCAACAGGGTGATCAAATTAAGATCCTACATCTGCAGCTGCATACAAAGCTTTTATTTCTACAATATTTCTCTCAGAAGGACAAACCTTCAAAACAATCAACAGAAAATGGAGGAGTGACAGGTTCATTATCAGGATGGGAGTATTAGAGCATGTTTGTCTCCCAGAAGAGGAACACGATAGTGTCCTGGGGAACCCATGTCAACCTAGGTAATAACTGTACCTCACTTGTCCTCAGCAATTCTCAGCACACATCCATGCTCTACAGAAACTCCTCCAGAATATATCCAAAGTGACAGTAAATCCCCTCGCTCGTAAATACATTCAGGCAAATATGAAGACCATTTATTAGTAATAGAAACTAGTTAGAGCAGTGTTTCTCTTGATTGTCCTAATTAGTTTCCTCTTCAGGGATATGTCTGCTCAGGTTGACAAGGTGTAACTAACTCAGTGTATCTTGGTCAGTCAGTCCACTTACAAAGCCCATTAATCCTCCCTGGTTCTATCCCAAGACGACACCACAAACTGTGCTCTAAAATACCTGAAATTACTCACAAATGATGTACTATATCAAACACCTCCCATAATGTTGTTAAATTTGATCACACATGCATTTCTGAAAATGGCAGCAAGGCACTGATGGAGTTTATATAATTGGTTTTGAAACATGAGAATGTTGAAAAGGTCTGAGTAATCACTTAACATCTATTAGGCCTATGTTGGGCAGTATATACAGTGGGAGAACAAGTATTTGACACACTGCCGATTTTGCAGGTTTTCCTCCTTACAAAGCATGTAGAGGTCTGTAATTTTTATCATAGGTACACTTCAACTGTGAGAGACGGAATCTAAAACAAAAATTGTATTTTTAAGTAATTAATTAGCATTTTATTGCATGACATAAGTATTTGATACATCAGAAAAGCAGAATTAATATAGAGGAATGGGAGAAGGTCATGTGGTCTGATGAGACAAAAATAGAGCCTTTTGGTCTAAACTCCACTCGCCGTGTTTGGAGGAAGAAGAAGGATGAGGACAACCCCAAGAACACCATCCCAACCGTGAAGCATGGAGGTGGAAACATCATTCTTTGGAGATGCTTTTCTGAAAAGGGAACAGGACGACTGCACCGTATTGAGGGGAGGATGCCCTCAATGGGGCCATGTATCGCGAGATCTTGGCCAACAACCTCCTTCCTTCAGTAAGAGCATTGAAGATGGGTCGTGGCTGGGTCTTCCAGCATGACAACGACCCGAAACACACAGCCAGGGCAACTAAGGAGTGGCTCCGTAGCCAAATCGACTATGGGATTCCCAATCACGGTTGGTTGAGATACAGCCTGGAATCAAACCAGGGACTGTAGTGACGCTTGTAGCACTGAGATGCAGTGTGTTAGACCGCTGCACCACTCGAGAGTCCATTGATTACTTTTTTCAAATCTAATCAGTTTTCCACATTGACTCAACCTCATCACATTGAAAATGTTTTGTTGAAATGACGTGTAAACAACGTTGACTCAACCCAGTCGGATGGACCTCCTACCACTCACAGACATTGTAAATCCTATTTGTCACAGGACTCTGTGTGGAGCTTAATTAGTTGAATTAATATGGCTTGTGGTTGTATACAATATAATCAATTTATTAAAGTAAACAATGAGGGAATGAAGGGTCCAGGGATCCTCTTGATTCACCATCAACAGTCATCAGAGAGAAATATGACAGTTTTCCTGTAATAAGGTCTTTCCTGCCTGATCAGAGCTTTCACGTGGTTTTGTCAGAATTCAGCACTGAATTGTGCCACACAATTTACAAGGTTATAAGTAGTGAGAAAAGCTCTGTTAAAAAAATGTCCCCTTGCACACTCAGGGAAAATACCCTCCATGTCCACTCAGTGTCATCTCCCTGCTCCTTACCCTGTGTTTGCTCTCACTTAGTTGTGCTCTCTTAGCAAAGTGAGTTCTCAAGGAGAAACATACACTTCCTGTGTCCTTGGAGAACTTTTGCTCACTGCTCTGAGGCAAACTCCTCTCTCTGATCTGCTGTGTATCACAACGGCACCCTGCCCTCCTACCTCAGACACCACTCGGGTACAGGCACTGACGAATACTGCAGAGAGATAAATCTGGATCTCGGAGAAGCATTCTCTGGCGTATCTGAGATGACACTCCCCACATGGGGCTCCCATAGTCACAATGAGTAATGTGTTGCTGTAGTGGCCTATGGGTGGGGAATACAGACGCATGGTGCCGTCAGAGAAGAGATATACTGCAGAAGATGAATAAGGTTCATGCAGTGATGTAGTTGCTGTATGCACATGTCCTCTGGGGTCTGGTATATACACGTAGATCTTTCTTAATCAGAGTTGGTTTTAGGGGAAACTGCACAAGCAGAGAGGCGATGAGCTCCATACTATGTTGCTGATACTATCTCTGTCTTACCTTGCCTTCTTGAGGGGGTTGACCTCACCACATTTGCCTTTGAACGTTTCAAATCAAATTGATTTATAAAGCCCTTCTTACATCAGCTGATATCTCAAAGTGCTGTACAGAAACCCAGCCTAAAACCCCAAACAGCAAGCAATGCAGGTGTAGAAGCACGGTGGCTAGGAAAAACTCCCTAGAAAGGCCGGAACCTAGGGAGAAACCTAGAGAGGAATCAGGCTATGAGGGGTGGCCAGTCCTCTTCTGCCTGTGCCGGGTGGAGATTATAACAGAACATGGCCAAGATGTTCATAGATGACCAGCACGATCAAATAATAATAATCACAGTGGTTGTCGAGGGTGCAACAGGTCAGCACCTCAGGAGTAAATGTCAATTGGCTTTTTATAGCCGATCATTCAGAGTATCTCTACCGCTCCTATGGTCTCTAGAGAGTTGAAAACAGCAGGTCTGTGACAGGTAGCACGTCCGGTGAACAGGTCAGGGTTCCATAGCTGCAGGCAGAACAGTTTAAACTGGAGCAGCAGCACGGCCAGGTGGACTGGGGACAGCAAGGAGTCATCAGGCCAGGTAGTCCTGGGGCATGGTCCTAGGGCTCAGGTCCTCCGAGAGCGAGAAAGAAAGAGAAGAGAATTAGAGAGAGCACACAGGACACCGGATAAGACAGGAGAAATACCCCAGATATAACAGACTGACCCTAGCCCCCCGACACAAACTACTGCAGCTTAAATACTGGAGGCTGAGACAGGAGGGGTCGGGAGACACTGTGGCCCCACTTGATGATACCCCCGGACAGGGCCAAACAGGCAGGATATAACCCCACCCACATTGCCAAAGCACAGCGCCCACACTACTAGAGGGATGTCTTCAACCACCAACTTATCATCCTGACACAAGGCCGAGTATAGTCCACAAAAATCTCTGCCACGGCACAACCCAACAACCCAACTTTCGAGTTGCACTGGCCTACAATTTGCTGCTGTTTATGGATGAATTAGGAAATGCTGCTGTGGAGGTGTATTGTGATGTCTATCACTCAGATGTGCTCAGGCGGTATGTCATTAACTCTGCCTCCAGCCCTTGTGTATGCAAAGGTTACTGGAATCAATTGGAATTCGGCGACAGAAGGGCCTTTCAAGATTGGAAATTAAATTCCCATCATCGTGAAAGAAATCTGTTACCCACAAAATATCATGCTGTTCAGAACAGATCATAGGCAGCACATAAATGATTGGCCATTTGAATTATGGAATGCTGACATTTCCTTTACATGACACGGTATAAAGGTTAATTGCATTATGTGGCCATCGCTGCTTTTGTTTCCCAGTGCACACAACAACGGAGTACTGATTATTCAGTATCATTACACTGTTCCCATTCACTTAATATTAATCCTACTCATAACACTGTTAGTCCTGGTTTAGGCTTTGCCCTGTTGGAGTCAGACTGGGCCCAAGCTCTGTGGGAAATGTGTGGTCATGCTGGTCTATGTCCCCTCACCACTAATTGATAAGCTTTGTTCTCTTAGCTGGGACTTCATGCTTCAGCTTGAACGACCAGCATTGTGGGTATTTCACCTCTCTGTTTGTACCTCCATCCATCACCCACCAACATGGCTTTAGAAATGGTGACCAGGCAGACAGATGTTCTAATCTAGAACAGGTCTGCATTCCACCACACTCTGAATACGTCTAAGAATGAGTCTCACTGGAGGCATGGAGCTCATTCATTTCTTTCCCATGCAGGCCTGGGATAAAGCACTCACACAGGGTTCTGCAGTGGCCCAGCCCATCCCCATTCACTCCCCATAGAGCCTAGGGTCAGAGTCCCATGGCAGGGTCAGGTGGCAGGTGCTGGATCATGAATATGGATGGCGCCTCTCCATCTGCGCCACTGCAGTCTGTAAACAAGTAGACAGCACTGGCTGGTATCTGAGTCTCAATGAGTAGCACATGTTGTCCTGGGAGTTTGGATATCAAAAAGTGCAATGCACAGTCATATGTAAATCTGAAGTCCTCAAAGAGATGTTATTACACTACAGTTTAAGATAATTACTACAATACTTGTATTGTGAAACAAAAACCTGTAATTGTTTGTAATGTTACGTGCTTCTTTTAATGAAGTTAATGAAACTTTTGGGTTTGGTGAGTCGTTGGCCGAACATTATTTACAAATATAAAAGGTAATATAACAGCTTTTGTTTTTTTTCTTCATAAAATTGCACTTCAAACATGAATCAAATGATAATACTAATATAAGATCTTAATTTTATCTTCTTGAACACACGTGAATTTTATACTCTTTTGTTGCTAATAATTTTCCTGCACAGCAGTGTATTTCAGGTTTTAAAATGGTTTAAGTTTGTATTTTATTTTAAATGTTACATTTCAAACTTAATTTTCCTTAACAAAAAGTATTAACCTCTACAAAAATATGTATGAATTATAATTCACATTTCCTGTTGGTGCAGGGTTATTTTCCTGCTCTAGCAAACTGTCTCAAATTAAGATCCTACAGCTGTATATCTTGACATCTACAACACATTTTGATTACATCTGTATTACAATTATTAACATTGTAGCATAGAAACTGCAACCAAGTTTCTATGTTCATAAGGCTAATAGCCTGAATATGTGCAGGGTGTAACAATTTGCTTTTGAATCAGTAAGTGACTGAAATGCATCGGAAAGGTATTGGAAAGTTCAGGAAAGGGAAACTCATCAGGTAATAATTGTGTCTGTAGAAAAGAAGTTCTGCATTGCTTTCAATCACAGTTCCTTCTCCTGCGTGGCGGGTGAGCATTGTACAAGGAAATAGATAAGTGTGTGTTATTGAGAATCTTACCTTTCAGAAATGGGGTCATAAGATCTCAAAGCTCCAACTGTTCAAAATCTAAAGCCAAAGTAGAAAGAAGAGAACAGAAACTGCTCTGTTTATTTCAACCACATATAGGAGGTTACTCACATGACTACAAAAAAATAACATTCTGGAACCTTCTGGCGGGTCATACCAAACTTCGTCCCCAGTTTGGTCGGACCTACTTTACATTGTGTTAACTGATTCTCATTGATTGAATGTTTAGGATGTGGGAAATGTTTCATGTAATTGCTGGGCAGATGAACATCTTAGCCAGTGGTATGTATCTTTGATAACAGTCCCTCGGGGACTTATCAGCCCTATCTGAGTCAGCCTAACTCATTCCCCTGGGAGGTTTTCTGTACAGCTCGGTTTAGTCACCTGCTAATGATGTGGAAGGTACTTGATGGGAGTATAAACAGAAGACCCTCTGTGTTGCTAAAGTTTTTAACTGAGAGGTAGCAAAGGGCGCACAGCTGAACAGAAGACAGACATGTTAGCAATACACATGGTGATGTGTAGCTCAGTGGAGGCTGGTGACTTGACAAATTGAGGAGGATGGGAGACCCACGGCATTGGAACGAAACGCACGGAGACCACAAGGTGTGTTTCAAAAATAAAAGATGAATTATTTTAACCTAAAGCATTTAATAAAGTCATTTATAATACATTACACAAATATATTATGGGGAAGGGGAATGAGAGGGCTACTTACAGTGTTGGAAAGGAATCACAGCAGTGATTGAATGAGGGTATGTGGCATGAGTTGGTGTTCAGAGGAATGACCATTGCAGGACAGGATTTTACGGGGAAGACAAAAAAACAACACTACACAGTTAAACAAAAGAGCTAAGAATGAGTTAGTCTAAGCAAGGAGTAAAATATTTGATGTGCAATGTGATTGTGTATGGGATTGACTCTACACACAGCAATGAGAGAACATTGATATGGGTACTCACAGTGCTTGGAAGGGAAACATTCAATGTGCCAGTGGATGAGTGATCACATGAGATATTGTTGCTTCAGTTCATGTCAGGAGAAAGTTGACAATGGTAGTGGAGTGGAGTAGTCATCACCTCTTAATCAGGGAACATGAGGGGACTAAGCTGTAAATACAAATAGCAGATACAGTGGGGCAAAAAAGTATTTAGTCAGCCACCAATTGTGCAAGTTCTCCCACTTAAAAAGATGAGAGAGGCCTGTAATTTTCATCATAGGTACACGTCAACTATGACAGACAAAATTAGGGGGAAAAATCCAGAAAATCACATTGTAGGATTTTTAATTTATTTATTTGCAAATTATGGTGGAAATTTGATCACATTCACATTTTCTCCTGACCCACAAATGGACTATAAATGCATCACGTTACCAATTAGTTTACCCTGACCAGATGTACAGGGTGCATAGGCTGTATGCAGCTGCTCTTATTAGGAGCCTACAGTTGATCAGCTGAAAAAGTAGTCTCGTTTTCATCCCACACAGCATGTCAGATTTCTAATGTTTAGGTGTAGCTAGGCTCCAGCAACATTTATGTCATGTGTTTTTGCTTGTGTCTGTCTGGAGTGATTATGTGTGATCATCTTTGCTAAATAAATACCGGAAGAAAGTGCAAAGCCTACTTGAGCGCACGTGAAAAAATGTGCTGCATCAACCTCTCTCTTTAATCTAACTTTAAATGGATGATGCGATGGAAGCTATCAAATCACTCTGAATTGTTTTTGACATCCCAGAAAAGATGTTCAGCGTGTAAAGCATCGTAATGCGCAATTACAGGCAGCATGACGATAGGCTCAGGGTTAAGCAGCTTTTCATTTGATACCCATTGGTATTGAACGCCCTCACTTTTTCATCCTTCTTCATGAAACTGATCTCAGGCAGAGGTCGACCATCGCTTTTAATTCACACCTTTTCAGTGTACCCCAGAGAATGAAAGGGGTTCTTCAACAAAAATTCCACAACATTTTCAGGAGCATTGGCCATTCTACCATTCTGGCGGAGAAAACTGCACACTCCCGCTGGTAGCTAGCTAGCTGCTGAAGTTAGCAAGGGAAAATTGAAATAAATTGCACTAACTGGACACAAAAATAGAGTTCTAAACCCAAGAAAACTATTTGTAATATACGTCCTCCATCTCCTGTAATTTGAAAAAAATAATTTGAATTGAATAATGTCCCAAAACTGCTCAACTATCACTCTTCACTCTTTATCTCTATCCAACAAATGTCACAAAGCTTCTCAACACATAAAACCCCCATAATGCTCTGTGGCCCAATCCCAATACAACACACTAGGTTCGTTCTGTGATCCTACATCTATGATTGGCTGGACAAGATGTCAGTTCATACTGCAAAAGCTTTGATTGGTTGGAGGACGTCCTCCGGAATTGGTCATAATTGTCTATGGAAGGAGGTGAGGCCTACCAGCCTCCTAGGTTCTGTATTGAAGTCAATGTAGCCCGAGGAGGACGGAAACTAGCTGTCCTCTGGCTACACCATGGTTCTAGGGCGGCAGGTAGCCTAGTGGTTAGAGCGTTGGACTAGTAACTGAAAGGTTGCAAGAATGAACCCACGAGCTGACAAGGTAAAAATCTGTCGTTCTGCCCATGAACAAGGCAGTTAACCCACAGTTGGGTAGCCTAGTGGTTAGAGTGTTGGACTAGTAACCGAAAGGTTACAAGATCAAATCCCCTAGCTGACAAGGTAAAAATGGATTCTTCTTCCCCTGAACAAGACAGTTAACCCACTGTTCCTAGGCAGTAATTGAAAATAAGAATTTGTTCTTAACTGACTAGCATAGTTAAATAAAGGTAAGAAAAATCATAATACTTTGTCCTTCCACCACAGTCCACCACCATAGCATTTGGCAATCAGTCCCACTGGAGGAAAAATAACCCCAGAGGTATGGCCAAATCTAGATAGATGACCCACTCTCTGCGTCAAGTTGGAGGCGAATACCACCACTTCTCTATGTTGAAAACATTCAAACTTGTACAAGTTCAGAATTTGCACACTCAACATTTTTATTACCAAAGGAAACAGCTACATTTTTTTATTTCACCTTTATTTAACCAGGTAGGCAAGTTGAGAACAAGTTCTAATTTACAATTGCGACCTGGCCAAGATAAAGCAAAGCAGTTTGACACATACAACAACACAGAGTTACACATGGAGTAAAACAAACATACAGTCAATAATACAGTAGAAAAATAAGTCTATATACAATGTGAGCAAGTGAGGTGAGATAAGGGAGGTAAAGGCAAAAAAGGCCATGGTGGCTAAGTAAATACAATATAGCAAGTAAAACACTGGAATGGTTGATTTGCAGTGAAAGAATGTGCAAAGTAGAGGAGATAAATAAATACAGTAGGGAAAGAGGTAGTTGTTTGGGCTAAATTATAGATGGTCTATGTACAGGTGCAGTAATCTTTGAGCTGCTCTGACAGCTGGTGCTTAAAGCTAGTGAGGGAGATTTTTGTAGTTGCAGTCATTGGCAGCAGAGAACTGGAAGGAGAGGCTGCCTAAGGAAGAATTGGTTTTGGGGGTGACCAGAGAGACATACCTGCTGGAGCGTGTGCTACAGGTGGGTGCTGCTATGATGACCAGCGAGCTGAGATAAGGGGGGACTTTACCTAGCAGGGTCTTGTAGATGACCTGGAGCCAGTGGGTTTGGCGACGAGTATGAAGCGAAGGCCAGCCAACGAGAGCGTACAGGTCGCAGTGGTGGGTAGTATATGGGGCTTTGGTGACAAAACGGATGGCACTGCGATAGACTGCATCCAATTTATTCAGTAGGGTGTTGGAGGCTATTTTGTAAATGACATCGCTGAAGTCGAGGATTGGTAGCATAGTCCGTTTTACAAGGGTATGTTTGAAGCTCGCCTGGAGGGTTGTTAACACAGTGTCCAAAGAAGGGCCAGAAGTATACAGAATGGTGTCGTCTGAATAGAGGTGGATCAAAGACTCACCAGCAGCAAGAGCTACATCATTGATGTATACAGAGAAGATAGTAGGTCCAAGAATTGAACCCTGTGGCACCCCCATAGAGACTTCCAGAGGCCCGGACAACAGACCCTCCGATTTGACACACTGAAGTCAATCGGAGAAGTAGTTGTTGAACCAGGCGAGGCAATCATTTGAGAAACCAAGGCTGTCGAGTCTGCCGTTTAGGATGTGGTGATTGACAGAGCCGAAAGCCTTGGCCAGGTCAATGAATACGGCTGCACAGTATTGTTTCTTATCCATGGCGGTTAAGATATCGTTTAGGACCTTGAGTGTGGCTGAGGTGCACCCATGACCAGCTCTGAAACCAGATTGCATAGCGGAGAAGGTGAGATTTGAAATGGTCAGTAATCTGTTTGTTCACTTGGCTTTCGAAGACTTTAGAAAGCCAGGGTAGGATAGATATAGGTATGTAGCAGTTTGGGTCAAGAGTGTGTCCCCCTTTGAAGAGGGGGATGACCGCAGATGCTTTCCAATCTTTGGGAATCTCAGACAACATGAAAGAGAGGTTGAATAGGCTAGTAGGGGTGGCAACAATTTCGGCAGATAATTTTAGAAAGAAAGGGTCCAGATTGTCTAGCCCGGCTGATTTGTAGGGGTCCAGATTTTTCAGCTCTTTCAGAACATCAGCTGACTGGATTTGGGAGAAGGAGAAATGGGGAAGGCTTGGGCGAGTTGCTGTGGGGAGTGCAGTGCTGTTGACTGGGCTGGGGTAGGGGTAGCCAGGTGCAAAGCATGGCCAGCCGTAGAAAATGCTTGTTGAAATTCTTAATTCTAGGGGATTTATTGGTGGTGACAGTGTTTCCTATCTTCAGTGCAGTGGGCAGCTGGAAGGAGGTGTTCTAATTCTCCATGGACTTTACAGTGTCCCAGAACTTTTTTGAGTTTGTGTTGCAGGAAGCAAATTTCTGCTTGAAAAAGCTAGCCTTGGATTTTCTAACTGCCTGTGTATATTGGTTTCTAGCTTCCCTGAAAAGTTGCATATCACGGGGGCTGTAAAAAATAAATCAGGCATCCTCTACGGATGGGATGAGATCAATATCCTTCCAGGATACCCCGGCCAGGTCGATTAGAAAGGCCTGCTCGCTGAAGTGTTTCAGTGAGCGTTTG
The DNA here is from genome assembly GCF_034236695.1 of Oncorhynchus nerka. NCBI lineage: Eukaryota > Metazoa > Chordata > Actinopteri > Salmoniformes > Salmonidae > Oncorhynchus > Oncorhynchus nerka. The sequence continues at coordinate 81,476,586 of NC_088410.1, read as the reverse complement.
ACAGTGATGAGTGGAGGTCATTTGACCGCTGACCCATTACGGATGCAGGCAATGAGGCAGTGATCGCTGAGATCTTGGTTAAAAACAGCAGAGGTGTATTTAGAGGGCAAGTTGGTTGGGATGATATCTACGAGGGTGCCCTTGTTTACGGCTTTGAGGTGGTACTTGGTAGGTTCATTGATAATTTGTGTGAGATTGAGGGCATCAAGCTTAGATTGTAGGATGGCTGGGGTGTTAAGCATGTAAATATGGATTTGTTTGTCATGTTTTTATGATGAAATAAGTAAGAACGCTTACCACATTTTCCTGATCCATCGTAGTATGATATTTCAAATAGGGAAAAACGTATTTTCTTCTTGGTGCTACTCAAATAAAGAGTTCCTGTACAGCCCTCCCAGGGGCTTACACTTGATGTTCTGTAAAGATGGCTGCCAGCTACACTGACTCAGTATGTCTGCCATACTGCATTTTAAGACTGAAACCCCTAAAAAAAAGTTTAAAATGAAACATATCCAACTCTGGGTTTCATTTCAGCCTAACATCAGTGATACGGATCACCGGATACTGTCCATAATCATACTGATGAATAATTGATTATAAAATCCTTACCACAGGCCATGATTGAAAAATTCTAACCTTTCAATGTACTAAACAAAAATTCATTATAATGTATGTGGCTATGTGGATGACATCTATAAAAGAGATCTGTTACAGATTCATTTGGCTGTATTAACAGTTTGATGTTGACAAGCAGACACTGTAGAGTATGGACATGCTGGCTGATTCTCTGCAGCCATCAGTCCACTGGATATGGGAGAACACTGTAAAGATAAAGGAACAAAATAACTAAACAAAAAGGTTTTCAGAGTCAGACTCCCAGCAGACATAATCTTTGATCAGATTATATGGATTAAAGTATGTTGTTTACACAACATTAAGTATTTTAAAAGGATTTCTGGTTGTTATGCTATATTTTGGAAAATAGTAATTCTCCCAAATCTCTTACAGACTTTTGGGTATTTAAAACAAATATCTTAATCCTCACTTTAAGGTTTGTAGAATGGAATGCCATGATATTCATAGCATTTTGGTATTCAAAATGTAATACCTTGACCTTTTTGATTAGTGCTAGGATTGTGGGAAGAATCCTGTTTGTACAATAAGGAATAGCTGCTGCTTCGGCAAAAGCTAATGGGGATCCAAATAAACACTCATACAGATTCTGTCATGCTCCCAATGGAATATTCATGGAGAGGTGTGAAGTATGTGAAGTATGTGTGCATATAGGATTCTGTTCAGTGAGAATAAAGCAGAATCAACTCTAGACCCTACTAGTCTCCTTTATGTGCCCTTTTTGGTTCTGTGCTTGACAGGCGTTTTCAGAGGTGAGCTTCTATGAATTTGTCCTATAGTACTTTTGTGCCTCTGTCCGTGGAGCTGCAATCACCACGAGAGACTCTGGAGTGCTGTGGAGCATTTCCTGAAAGAGGGAAAACACATACAAATACACCTAGGGAGTATAACAGCCTCACAGCTGCAGTCTAAACGTTACCCTACAGGCCCAGGGATATTACTCTGAAGGATAGTCTGTACAAGTTTATAAAAAGATGGGGCAGGTAGTATCTTGATCCGTCTTATGGATCCAGTGGGAGCATATGAGGTTTATTTCTACACATCACTTTATATCCTCTCTCTCTTACTCTTTATCTTAGACACTGCCTTTCTAATCCGTTGAACAGAAAACAAACCCCTCTCAGGCTATCTCTCTCAGAATGACCTTCTTGATCCAAATCAGTCAGGTTTCAAGACTAGTCATTCAACTGAGACTGCTCTTCTCTGTATCACGGAGGCGCTCCGCACTGCTAAAGCTAACTCTCTCTCCTCTGCTCTCATCCTTCTAGACCTATCGGCTGCCTTCGATACTGTGAACCATCAGATCCTCCTCTCCACCCTCTCCGAGTTGGGCATCTCCGGCGCGGCCCTCGCTTGGATTGCGTCCTACCTGACAGGTCGCTCCTACCAGGTGGCGTGGCGAGAATCTGTCTCCTCACCACGTGCTCTCACCACTGGTGTCCCCCAGGACTCTGTTCTAGGCCCTCTCCTATTCTCGCTATACACCAAGTCACTTGGCTCTGTCATAACCTCACATGGTCTCTCCTATCATTGCTATGCAGACGACACACAATTAATCTTCTCCTTTCCCCCTTCTGATGACCAGGTGGCGAATCGCATCTCTGCATGTCTGGCAGACATATCAGTGTGGATGACGGATCACCACCTCAAGCTGAACCTCGGCAAGACGGAGCTGCTCTTCCTCCCGGGGAAGGACTGCCCGTTCCATGATCTCGCCATCACGGTTGACAACTCCATTGTGTCCTCCTCCCAGAGAGCTAAGAACCTTGGCGTGATCCTGGACAACACCCTGTCGTTCTCAAATAACATCAAGGCGGTGGCCCGTTCCTGTAGGTTCATGCTCTACAACATCCGCAGAGTACGACCCTGCCTCACACAGGAAGCGGCGCAGGTCCTAATCCAGGCACTTGTCATCTCCCGTCTGGATTACTGCAACTCGCTGTTGGCTGGGCTCCCTGCCTGTGCCATTAAACCCCTACAACTCATCCAGAACGCCGCAGCCCGTCTGGTGTTCAACCTTCCCAAGTTCTCTCACGTCACCCCGCTCCTCCGCTCTCTCCACTGGCTTCCAGTTGAAGCTCGCATCCGCTACAAGACCATGGTGCTTGCCTACGGAGCTGTGAGGGGAACGGCACCTCAGTACCTCCAGGCTCTGATCAGGCCCTACACCCAAACAAGGGCACTGCGTTCATCCACCTCTGGCCTGCTCGCCTCCCTACCACTGAGGAAGTACAGTTCCCGCTCAGCCCAGTCAAAACTGTTCGCTGCTCTGGCCCCCCAATGGTGGAACAAACTCCCTCACGACGCCAGGACAGCGGAGTCAATCACCACCTTCCGGAGACACCTGAAACCCCACCTCTTTAAGGAATACCTAGGATAGGATAAAGTAATCCTTCTCACCCCCCCCCTTAAAAGATTTAGATGCACTATTGTAAAGTGGCTGTTCCACTGGATGTCATAAGGTGAATGCACCAATTTGTAAGTCGCTCTGGATAAGAGCGTCTGCTAAATGACTTAAATGTAAATGTAAAATGTCAGGCTAGGCATCCCTTACTGCTCTGTGGGCGATGGCAGTACACTATAGCAGCCTATGGAAGACAACCAGTCAACCCAGCGAGCTAACACAACAGCCCATTCAGCAACCCACTCAGGTCAGCGATGTCTGTTTGTCCCTCCCGGATAAGTATGACGGTACCCCATCTAAATGCTGTGCTCCCTCTACTTTACACACCAAATGGGAGCCCCCATCACCGAGGTCCAAGGTTGCCACACTTATTTCTCTTCTGACTGGGCGGGCATTGGAATGGGCCACGGCTATCTGGGAGAGAGGTGAAGAGGGAATCATGGCTCTGTTTGTGCATCTTCGATCATCCCCTGGAGGGCAGAGAGGGGGGTGAGAGCTTACTTCAATTATGGCAGGGGGACCAGACGTCTGCCGAGTACGAGCTCACCTTCTGGACAGTAGCAGCCTCCAGTGGATGGAATGAGCCGGCGCTTTGAACGCTATTCAGAAGAGGAGGTCCAGACGGAACTGGCCTGTCGAGGTGACAACCTCTCCTTGGACTCACTCATTGCGATGGCCATCCTTCTGGATAACCTACTTCAGGACCATTGGTACTCTCATCGCTTCTCTCCCACGCTCAGTAAACACTCTGGATCAGCCTAAACCAATGGAGGTAGGGGTCACACTCCTCTCCACGGCAGAGCGACGCAGATGGAGACAGCTGGGGCTCTGTCTGTATTGCGGTCAAGGAAGGCACCAGCTCCAGTGGTGTCAGACACTTCCCAATCCGGGATCCACAAGAGAAAAGGGACGGCCACGTCATCTTCTACCTCCTGGGGCAGGAGTGAGTATACCATCTTCATCACTTTCTGCTAAGCTATTTTTCATGTCCATCACAGTAGTTGACTGCCCCTCATGTACTGTGTCTACAGCGTTAGTGGATTCCGCTGCCGCTGGGAACTTTATTGACCAGACCCTTGCCTCTCTTAACATCATCTCACACCAACTCTCCTCTCCTTTCCCGGTTCAAGCCCTCGATAGTTGGCCATTAAGATCCGGAGACTGTGTTTAGCACGATGTCTGGTCACTACGATTACTTGGTGATGTCATTTGGTTTAGCCAATGCTCCGTCAGTGTTCCAGTGTTCCAGGCAACGAGGTGTTCAGGGACATGCTCGGACGCCAGGTGGTTGTGTATATCGATGACATCCTGGTCTACTCGGCTACGCTGGAGGATCACTCACGTTCGAGCAGTCCTGGAATGCCTCCTGGCTAACCACCTGTTTGGCTGAGAAGTGCCAATTTTATCAGAAGGCTGTCTCCCTAGGTTACCAAGTCAGCCCGCAGGGAGTGAGAATGGATGACAAGAAGGTAGATGCGGTCAGGTCATGGCCAGTCCCAACCACCATAAAAGGGGTTACAATGGTTTTTGGGGTTTGCCAACTTTTCCACCGTTTCATCAGGAACATCAGCTCAGCTGCAGCCCCTCTCACCTCAAGGGTGCTCGCCATGGGTTGGTGTGGAGCCTAGCAGCCGACGGGGCCTTCCATCTACTCAACGGACGTTTCACCTCCGACCCATTGCTCAAACGCCCAGATCCCACGATCTCCTTTGTGATGGAGGTGGACGCTTCAGAGGTGGGTGTGGGGGTAGTTCTGTCTCAACAACAGGATAATCCACAAAATGTTATCCGTGTGCATATTACTGCATATTACTCATTACCCATGTTAAAAAAACACAAAGGCCTATGCCCTTTCCCGTCTCTATGATTCGGGAGAGGGTCCTGTCCAGAATGCACCTATAATCCCATTCTCCTGAGTTGTAGCTCCTGTGGTCTGGGATGTAGATGTGGACATTTGCCAGGCTCTGGAGAGGGAGCCCGGACCCACTAACTGTCCTCCCGAGCACATCTACGTTCCCACGGGGATAAGGGACCGGCTGCTGACCTGGGCACACACAGCTGTTGTTGCTGTACATCCATCTCTGAGAAGTACTGGTGGTCCAACTTGGCGCAGGACTTCACTCGTTGTGATGTGCCCAAACCAAATCCCCACTGGAACGCTCCAGCAGGGAAACTCCTTCCCCTTCTCGTTCCTCAGCATCCCTGGTCCCATCTATCCATTGACTTTGTTACTGATCTCCCCTCTGATGGTTTCACCACAATTTTGGTGGTTGTAGATAGATTTTCAAAATCCTGTGGTTATGGAGAGCCTTTATGGAGAAGCTTGGGGTCACGGTCAGCCTCACGTCCGGGTATAGGCCTCAGTCCAACGGGCAGGTGGAGAGGATGAACCAGGAGCTGGTGAGGTTCCTTTGGAGTCACTGTCAGGACCGGAAGGGAGAGTGGGCTCGATTCCTTCCATGGGCGGAGTAAGCCCAGAAATTGCTACGTCACTCCTCCACTGGGTTGACCCCCTTCCAGTGTGTTCTGGGTTTTCAGCCTGCCCTGGCTCCATGGACCCCAGGCCAGCCCAAAGCTCCAGCGGTTGATGAATGGTTCAGGCACACAGAAGTGTGGAGCAAAGCTCACGTGAGACTCCAGCGCACCGTCCACAGTCAAAAGGAGCAGGCAGATTGCCACTGCAGTGAGACCCCCCGTGTACCACCCTGGGGATTGTGTCTGGCTTTCTACCAGGAACCTCCCACTTCGCCTGCAAGAAGCTGAGCACCCGGTGGGTGTGGCCGTTAAAGGTTCTTTGGAGGGTCAATGAGGTAACAGGTTCCCAGTGACTACCATTTCTCCATCAGATCTCTACTGGACTACCGACGTTGTGGGGGTCGGCTCCGGTATCTGGTGGACTGGGTATGGCCCAGAGGAGCAGTGTTGTTCTGGTGGAGGACATTCCCAACATCATCCATGATTTCCACCTTCACCGCCCGGACCAGCCCACTCCTCATCCTCGGGGCCATCCCTCTGGTCGGCGTCGTCCTGCGGCTGGAGCCGCACATCAGTGGGGGGTACTGTCACATCTACTCCCGCTCCTCCCCTCCGGTTTTGGACATCACCGGTATACAAACCACCGGTCCTGGGATCCATCATTACACACACCTGGCATCAATCATTACACAGACCTGCACTCCATTACCTCCCCTATATCTGGCACTCCCTTAGGTTCTTTCCCCAGTCAGTATTGTTTGTTTCATGTCTATACACTTCTCATGTTTGTTACGTTGTTCAATGTTCCATTTATTATTAAACTCACCACCTGCACTTGCTTTCCAACTCCCAGCGTATACATTAGAGTTCCTTTGCATTTGCTGAGTATTCATTTCATTTCTTCCATCTCCAGTGATGCAGAGGCAGTGGCCCTCTCCCAGGAGATGGGGGAGGATTCCTGTTTCACTGATGCTTCCACTATCACCATCTTTTATTTAAAAGGCAAGTCAGATAAGAACAAATTCTTATTTACAATGACGACCTCCCTCAGACAAACCCTAATGACACTGGGCCAATTGTGTGCTTCCCTATGGGACTACCAATCACAGCCAGTTGTGATACAACCTGGAATCGAACCAGGGTCTGAGATGCAGTGCCTTAGAGCACTGTCCCACTCGGGAGTGACCACTTACAGTCAACCTCATACTGGAAGTTTGCTTATTCAAATACTTTGAGGTGGATGGTTTACATTTATATCAGTGTTATGTACGCCTCTAGGAAGAGGGAACACAACACCCTGCTACAACTCAACTCCCTGTGGAGTGAAAGCGGTATGGGACTGTAGGTGCGAGTAAGGATGACAAAAGGCAGAGAATTGACCGTTTACTGGGAATTTATTCCTTCATACGGTAATATGGGGAAAAGGGGCTGGACGGAACCAAAGCAAGCAAAGTAAATGTCAAAGCCCCCTCTGCTACCATACCTGCCTACCCACTAGCACCACCTGGTGCACTAACCAAAATACAGGGGGTGGTCCACCCAGGTCTTACCTAGTGTGCATAGACAGTAAACTACTGCGTGTATATGTATGCCCGCAGGCCTCTTGCCTAAGCACTCCCAAGGTGCCTTCCCTTTCCCCCTGGGAACAACAACAGAATAACAAAAACAATTTCAATAATCAAACCACTGCGTCCTATTGACACAACAGACACAACCAATCAGCTCTTTCACTCACCCAACACAGGACACTAATCATCTCTCTCTCCTAACAACATCCAACACAGCATATCACCCTCATCGCTCTTCTCTCAGCAACTGAATGTCTTCTAAGCAAAAGAACACTGGCTTATATAGCTGGAAAAGGAGTTGGTAATTGAAGACAGCTGCGTCCTCTGACGAGAGGGCGGGGTCAGCTCCAATTTGCCATGGAGTCGACCAATCAGCTGCTTGGGGGATTCCAGGAAGCCATCTTGAAACACACACGTACAAATACATAAACCACAACACAGAAACTGGGGATCGTAACAATCAGCATTTCTTACCTGAGTATTTCTGTTAGCTATGTATTTTCTGTGTGTGTGTCAAATCAAAATTAAATCAAATGAAATGTTATTGGTCACTCACATATTTAGCAGATGTTATTGCAGGTATAGCAAAATGCTTGTGTTCCTAGCTTCAACAGTGCATTAGTATCTAAAAACGATTCACAATTTATGAAATAAATTAGCTTGAGCAATGTCAGAGTGGCATTGACTAAGCCACTGAATTGCGACTCCACTTTGTCTCTGTACTGATGTTTTACGGAGGGAAAAGCTATACTGTTTGTATTCGGCCATATTCCCAGTCACCTTGCCATGGTTAAATGAGGTAGTTCTCGCTTTCAGTTTAGCACGAATGCTGCCATCTATCCATTGTTTCTGGTTTGGGTATGTTTGATTAGTAACAGTGGGTACAACATCTCCTATACACTTTCTAATGAACTCAGTCACTGTATCCGTGTATTTGTCAATGTTATTCTCAGAGGCTAACCAGAACATATCCTTGTCCAAGTGATCAAAACAATCTTGAAGCAGGGATTCCGATTGTTCAGACCAGCGTTAAAATAGATCTTAGAACGGGTATTTCCCATTTGAGTTTCTGCAAAATGGAGTCGTGATCAGATTTGCCGAAGGGAGGGCAGGGGTGGGCCTTGTAGGCAGTGTGGAAGGAAATTTGCAACACAAACAAACATGGAAGAGACTGAATGTGACACAGAGTATGGAGACAAGGAGCTCGTACCTAAAAGAGGGGCTACTTCGGTCGCATGGCCGTGGTTTAGGTATGAAAAGTCTGACACGGACCAGAAAACCGTCCACTGCAAATATGCCGCAGGCCCCGACAACAGGCTCAAACACCACTAACCTCTTTTACCACCTACACGGTCCCGACAACAGACTCAAACACCACTAACCTCTTTTACCACCTACACGGCCCCGACAACAGACTCAAACACCACTAACCTCTTTTACCACCTACACTGTCCTGACAACAGGCTCAAACACCACTAACCTCTTTTACCACCTACACGGTCCCGACAACAGGCTCAAACACCACTAACATCTTTTACCACCTACACGGTCCCGACAACAGGCTCAAACACCACTAACCTCTTTTACCACCTACACGGTCCCGACAACAGGCTCAAACACCACTAACCTCTTTTACCACCTACACGGTCCCGACAACAGGCTCAAACACCACTAACCTCTTTTACCACCTACACGGTCCCGACAACAGGCTCAAACACCACTAACCTCTTTTACCACCTACACGGTCCCGACAACAGGCTCAAACACCACTAACCTCTTACCACCTACACGGTCCCGACAACAGGCTCAAACACCACTAACCTCTTTTACCACCTACACGGTCCTGACAACAGGCTCAAACACCACTAACCTCTTACCACCTACACGGTCCCGACAACAGGCTCAAACACCACTAACCTCTTTTACCACCTACACGGTCCTGACAACAGGCTCAAACACCACTAACCTCTTACCACCTACACGGTCCCGACAACAGGCTCAAACACCACTAACCTCTTTTACCACCTACGGAAGAATCATGTGAAGCAATATGGAGAAAGTCTACGGATGAGACCCAAAAAAGTACAGTCGAGTGCTCAAAACGTTGCAAGATGATTTTGCCCACGGCACACCATATGGCAAAGAATCACAAATATGGAAGGAGATAACTGCTGCCATTAAAACTTACATCTACAAAGACATGGCCCCAATTTACATGGTCGTGAAATGGGGGTTTCCTGAGTTGGTGCTAACCCTCAACCCAAGGTACCAAATGCAAATTGATAGGTGACACGTATTAATGCCCAAATAACATGCAAAGCAGGCAAGCCCCAAAAAATATAAATATATTTTAGGCCTATAATTATTTTGTTTGCAACTATAGTTGAAGTGTTTTCTATTTACCTTTTTAGATGTTATACATTCATATTTTATAGTTTGTTACATGCCTAATTGAAAATGTGCACAGGTTCTAAATAAAATAAAGAATCAAATATGAGAAAGTACCTTTTTATTTGTTGAGTATAATTCAAAATGTAATAAGACATACGCCCTTACAAGTGGTAACTTTATATAAGCTATTTATTCATAGAATTTACAGAAATTGTGCTATATCGTGATATGCGTTCTTATCGGGATATGAAATTACCTATATCAGGATATGAGATTTTGGCCATATCGCCCAGCCCTAATACACGGCTGTGACTATAACCAAAGAGAATTCTCCTGGGAGGTAATACAGTCGGCATTTGATTGTGAGGTATTCCAGGTTGGGTGAACAAAATGACTTGAGTTTCTGTATGTTATCACAATCACATCATAAGGGGTTAATCATGAAACATACACCCCTGCCTTTCTTATTCCTGGAGAGTTCTTTATTCCTGTCTACACAATGTACTGAGAACCCAGATGGCTGTATGGATGGGGACAGTATATCCCGAGAGTGCCATGTTTCCGTGAAACAGAGTATGTTACAATCCCTGATGTCTCTCTGGAAGGAAATCCTCGCCCTGAGCTTGTCTACTTTATTATCCAGAGACTGAACATTCCGATTAATATACTCAGAAGCGGTGGATTGTGTGCACGCCTCCTGAGTTGGACTAGAAGTCCACTCTGAGAAGCTCTTCTCCGCCAGCTATGTTTTAGAGCAACCTCTGGAATAAGTTCAATTGCCCTGGGGGGTACGAACAAATCTAATTCGGGAAAGTCGTATACCTGGTCGTAATGCGGGTGAGTTACAGTCACTCTGATGTCCAAAAGTTATTTCCGTCTGCATGTATTAACACCCAGAACATTCTGGGCTAATAATGTAAGAAATAGCACACAAAAAAAACAAAATACTGCAAAGTTGCTTAGGAGCTAGAAGCAGAGCTGCCATATCTGTCGGCGCCATCTTACAGGTATTGCGTCTGTGTGTGTGTACGTGCATGCATGTGTGTTTGTGTGTAAGAGAGAGAGATGAAATAAATACCTATTAGACCTGAGGGAGACAGAAAGAGCACAGGCATGCAGGAGAGATGAGGTTCCCCCAGCCAGGGAAAGGACAGGCTGCATAGCCAACGTCAAGCCATCATATCTGCCTGGCAACTGTAGCCATGCGCTCATTATCAGTCTGCCTGTGAGATCTCCTCTCTCTACCAGACTCTTCCTATCCCTATCACTCATGACCCTGTTATTCCCAGACATCCACTTCCTGATTCTCACACTTGACCCAAGGTCACCAGCCACCACATAGCCTGGGTACAGAGCCATTCTGAACTCAGAAACACTATAATGGGGGATTATAGTGCTGTTTTACAAGTCACAAGTAAGTCTCAAGTCTTAGCACTCAAGTCCCAAGTCAAGTCCCAAATCAAGACAGGCAAGTCAAGTCTCAAGTCAAGACCGTCAAGTATCAAGGCAAGTCTCAAGTCTTTTACTTTAAGGTTTGAGTCCTAAACAAGTCATAATGTGCTCTTTTTTCACCTTTATTTAACCAGATAGGCTAGTTGAGAACAAGTTCTCATTTACAACTGCGACCTGGCCAAGATAAAGCAAAGCAGTTCGACACATACAACAACACAGACTTACACATGGCATAGACAAACATACAGTCAATTATACAATAGAAAAAAGTATATATACAGTGTGTGCAAATGAGGTAAGATAAGGGAGGTAAGGCAATAAATAGGCCGTGGTGGTGAAGTAATTACAATATACCAATAAAGCACTGGAGTAATAGATGTGCAGGAGATGAATGTGCTACGCATGCTCTTCACCAAATGTAATACCATTTCACATTTTTAACATTAGTAAAAGTTAGCATATTACATTTAAGCAAATCACTTTCCAAATACACATTATATTTCCATGGAAATACATGAGTAGCCATGAGAAAGACACCCCCCCCCCCCCCCCAATAGTGATCGACTACCGAGGATCGCTATGGGGCACAATCGGCCGATATAGGCTTGTACACAATCGCCCAACCTTGTTTGGGAAAGTCAGGCAGGATTTAGGCTACCAACTGCCTAGCCAGTTGTAGCTCAATCTTGGGTGCAATGGTCTCGCACTGACTGACTGTGTGGCGGCTCATTGATTTAACTTTACGCTAGCCTACATGATACACTAGTAATAAAATATATAGCTGTCGGCTATATTAGCCACGACTTACCGTTCTTTGTGCAGCTTCAAATGTTGGAAATTGTTGCGCCTCCATCTGTAATTTTCTTTGCGTATGTTTTGCAAGTTGCAATCCATTTTTGTTGATACAGCATTGTCTTTATATCCAAAAATAATAATTTGGGGTATCATTATTCCAAGGGCTGAAAATTACAGGCCTCTCTCAACTTTTTAAGTGGGAGAACTTGCACAATTGGTGGCTGACTAAATATTTTTTGCCCCACTGTACATATACACATACAGTGCCTTGCGAAAGTATTCGGCCCCCTTGAACTTTGAGACCTTTTGCCACATTTCAGGCTTCAAACATAAAGATATAAAACTGTATTTTTTTGTGAAGAATCAACAACAAGTGGGACACAATCATGAAGTGGAACGACATTTATTGGATATTTCAAACTTTTTTAACAAATCAAAAACTGAAAAATTGGGCGTGCAAAATTATTCAGCCCCTTTACTTTCAGTGCAGCAAACTCTCCCCAGAAGTTCAGTGAGGATCTCTGAATGATCCAATGTTGACCTAAATGACTAATGATGATAAATACAATCCACCCGTGTGTAATCAAGTCTCCGTATAAATGCACCTGCACTGTGATAGTCTCAGAGGTCCGTTAAAAGCGCAGAGAGCATCATGAAGAACAAGGAACACACCAGGCCGGTCCGAGATACTGTTGTGAAGAAGTTTAAAGCCGGATTTGGATACAAAAAGATTTCCCAAGCTTTAAACATCCCAAGGAGCACTGTGCAAGCGATAATATTGAAATGGAAGGAGTATCAGACCACTGCAAATCTACCAAGACCTGGCCGTCCCTCTAAACTTTCAGCTCATACAAGGAGAAGACTGATCAGAGATGCAGCCAAGAGGCCCATGATCACTCTGGATGAACTGCAGAGCTCTACAGCTGAGGTGGGAGACTCTGTCCATAGGACAACAATCAGTCGTATATTGCACAAATCTGGCCTTTATGGAAGAGTGGCAAGAAGAAAGCCATTTCTTAAAGATATCCATAAAAAGTGTTGTTTAAAGTTTGCCACAAGCCACCTGGGAGACACACCAAACATGTGGAAGAAGGTGCTCTGGTCAGATGAAACCAAAATTGAACTTTTTGGCAACAATGCAAAACGTTATGTTTGGCGTAAAAGCAACACAGTTCATCACCCTGAACACACCATCCCCACTGTCAAACATGGTGGTGGCAGTATCATGGTTTGGGCCTGCTTTTCTTCAGCAGGGACAGGGAAGATGGTTAAAATTGATGGGAAGATGGATGGAGCCAAATACAGGACCATTCTGGAAGAAAACCTGATGGAGTCTGCAAAAGACCTGAGACTGGGACGGAGATTTGTCTTCCAACAAGACAATGATCCCAAACATAAAGCAAAATATACAATGGAATGGTTCAAAAATAAACCTATCCAGGTGTTAGAATGGCCAAGTCAATGTCCAGACCTGAATCCAATCGAGAATCTGTGGAAAGAACTGAAAACTGCTGTTCACAAATGCTCTCCATCCAACCTCACTGAGCTCGAGCTGTTTTGCAAGGAGGAATGGGAAAGAATTTCAGTATCTTGATGTGCAAAACTGATAGAGACATACCCCAAGCGACTTACAGCTGTAATCGTAGTAAAAGGTGGCGCTACAAAGTATTAACTTAAGGGGGCTGAATATTTTTGCACGCCCAATTTTTCCGTTTTTGATTTATTAAAAAAGTTTGAAATATCCAATAAATGTCGTTCCACTTCATGATTGTGTCCCACTTGTTGTTGATTCTTCACACAAAAAAACTGTTTTATATCTTTGTTTGAAGCCTGAAATGTGGCAAAAGGTCGCAAAGTTCAAGGGGGCCGAATACTTTCGCAAGGCACTGTATATACAGTGGGGAGAACAAGTATTTGATACACTTCCGATTTTCCAGGTTTTCCTACTTACAAAGGATGTAGAGGTCTGTAATTTTTGATCATAGGTACACTTCAACTGTGAGAGACGGAATCTAAAACAAAAATCCAGAAAATCACATTGTAGGATTTTTAAGTAATTCATTTGCATTTTATTGCATGACATACGTATTTGATACATCAGAAAAGCAGAACCTAATATTTGGTACAGAAACCTTTGTTTGCAATTACAGAGATAATACGTTTCCTGTAGTTCTTGACCAGGTTTGCACACACTGCAGCAGGGATTTTGGCCCATTCCTCTATACAGACCTTCTCCAGATCCTTCAGGTTTCGGGGCTTCTTCTGAGGAGGAGTAGCAAGGATCGGACCAATACGCAGTGTGGTAAGTGTCCATGATACTTCAATAATAACTGGACACGACTTAATACAAAAATAACAAAGTGAATGGAAACGAAAACCAAAAAAGTCCTGAATGGTGACACAAACAACAAATCAGGAAACAATCACCCACCAAACACAGGTGGGAAAAGGCTACCTAAGTATGAATCTCAATCAGAGACAACTAACGACACCTGCCTCTGATTGAGAACCATACCAGGCCAAACACAAAACACAACATAGAAAAATGAACATTGACAACGCACCCAACACACGCCCTGACCATACTAAAACAAAGACATAACAAAAGAACTAAGGTCAGAACGTGACAGGACTGGATCTTTATATATAGCACTTGGGTCCTGTTTCAGTAATAATGATATCAGACCTTCTTGTTGCGTGTCTGATAATCTACCATTTATATAGGAGTGGTTAAAACATACTAACAATGGTCCTTTGAGTATATAAAAAAAAAATTGGTATACTTCCGCTGGTATGCTATCCAGCCCTGGGGTTTTCCCATCCTTAAAGGCCCCAATTTTGGGGCGGCAGGGTAGCCTAGTTGTTAGAGCGTTGGACTAGTAACCGAAAGGTTGCAAGTTCGAATCCCCAAGCTGACAAGGTACAGATCTGTCGTTCTGCCCCGGAACAGGCAGTTAACCCACTGTTCCTAGGCCGTCATTGAAAATAAGAATTTGTTCTTAACTGACTTGCCTAGTAAAATAAAAAAATAAAAATTGCATCAAGCAGTTCCTCCTTTTGAATTTGATCTAAATTGCTTTTGTTTTATAGATGAGTTCTGAATTGCATGGCCTCTAAAGGCACACTTAAAAGTGTCCCATACAATAAGGGGATCTGCTGTACCTATGTTATGTCTGAAAAAGTCTGTTATAACTTCTTCTGTCCTAGATCTAAACAATTTATCATCTGTCCTAGATCTAAACAATTTATCATTTAGTAGGCTTTGATTAAATTTCCAATATCCTCGCGCACGTAGAAATTCTGTAAGAGTAATATATATGCCAATTATGTGATGATACGACCGCATTCTGTCCCCTATCAACACTTTTTAAACTTTTGGTGCCAGAGAGAATGGCATAAGAAAGTAGTCAAGACGACTAGCTTGATTAAGCCTCCGCCATGTATATCTCACTAGGTCAGGGTAATTAAGTCTCCATACATCCACTAATTCCAATATATCCATGATATTCATGATTTCCTTAAGTGCCTGAGGGTGATAGTTTGTAGTGTGATTTCCTTTCCGGTCCATATTTTTTATATATTTTTATTTCACCTTTATTTAACCAGGTAGGCTAGTTGAGAACAAGTTCTCATTTGCAACTGCGACCTGGCCAAAATAAAGCATAGCAGTGTTAACAGACAACACAGAGTTACACATGGAGTAAACAATTAACAAGTCAATAACACAGTAGAAAAAAAAGAGAGTCTATATACATTGTGTGCAAATGGAATGAGGAGGTAGGCGAATAATTACGATTTTGCAGATTAACACTGGAGTGATGAATGATCAGATGGTCATGTACAGGTAGAGATATTGGTGTGCAAAAGAGCAGAAAAGTAAATAAATGTAAACTTGCCTACGGAGCTGTGAGGGGAACGGCACCTCAGTACCTCCAGGCTCTGATCAGGCCCTACACCCAAACAAGGGCACTGCATTCATCCACCTCTGGCCTGCTCGCCTCCCTACCACTGAGGAAGTACAGTTCCCGCTCAGCCCAGTCAAAACTGTTCGCTGCTCTGGCCCCCCAATGGTGGAACAAACTCCCTCACGACGCCAGGACAGCGGAGTCAATCACCACCTTCCGGAGACACCTGAAACCCCACCTCTTTAAGGAATACCTAGGATAGGATAAAGTAATCCTTCTCACCCCCCTTAAAAGACCTAGATGCACTATTGTAAGTGGCTGTTCCACTGGATGTCATAAGGTGAAAGCACCAATTTGTAAGTCGCTCTGGATAAGAGCGTCTGCTAAATGACTTAAATGTAAATGTAATGTAAACAGTATGGGAATGAGGTAGGTAAAATTGGGTTAGCTATTTACCGATAGACTATGTACCTTCAGCGATTTTTGCAATTTGTTCCAGTCACAGGCAGCAGAGAACTGGAACGAAAGGCGGCCAAATGAGGTGTTGGCTTTAGGGATGATCAGTGAGATACACCTGCTGGAGTGCGTGCTACGGGTGGGTGTTGCCATCGTGACCAGTGAACTGAGATAAGGCGGAGCTTTACCTAGCATGGACTTGTAGATGACCTGGAGCCAGTGGGTCTGGCGACGAATATGTAGCGAGGGCCAGCCGACTAGAGCATACAGGTCGCAGTGGTGGGTGGTATAAGGTGCTTTAGTAACAAAACGGATGGCACTGTGATAAACTGCATCCAGTTTGCTGAGTAGAGTGTTGGAAGCAATTTTGCAGATGACATCGCCGAAGTCGAGGATCGGTAGGATAGTCAGTTTTACTAGGGTAAGTTTGGCGGCGTGAGTGAAGGAGGCTTTGTTGCGGAATAGAAAGCCGACTCTAGATTTAATTTTCGATTGGAGATGTTTGATATGAGTCTGGAAGGAGAGTTTACAGTCTAGCCAGACACCTAGGTACTTATAGATGTCCACATATTCTAGGTCGGAACCATCCAGGGTGGTGATGCTAGTCGGGCGTGCGGGTGCAGGCAGCAAACGGTTGAAAAGCATGCATTTGGTTTTACTAGCGTTTAAGAGCAGTTGGAGGCCACGGAAGGAGTGTTGTATGGCATTGAAGCTCGTTTGGAGGTTAGATAGCACAGTGTCCAAGGACGGGCCGGAAGTATACAGAATGGTGTCGTCTGCTAAGAGGTGGATCAGGGAATCGCCCGCAGCAAGAGCAAAATCATTGATTATTACAGAGAAAAGAGTCGGTCCGAGAATTGAACCCTGTGGCACCACCATTGAGACTGCCAGAGGACCGGACAGCATGCCCTCCGATTTAACACACTGAACTCTGTCTGCAAAGTAGTTGGTGAACCAGGCAAGGCAGTCATCAGAAAAACCGAGGCTACTGAGTCTGCCGATAAGAATATGGTGATTGACAGAGTCGAAAGCCTTGGCAAGGTCGATGAAGACGGCTGCACAGTACTGTCTTTTATCGATGGCGGTTATGATATCGTTTAGTACCTTGAGCGTGGCTGAGGTGCACCCATGACCGGCTCGGAAACCAGATTGCACAGCGGAGAAGGTACGGTGGGATTCGAGATGGTCAGTGACCTGTTTGTTGACTTGGCTTTCGAAAGGTAGGGCAGGATAGATATAGGTCTGTAACAGTTTGGGTCCAGGGTGTCTCCCCCTTTGAAGAGGGATTTAAGACCGTATTAAAATCTTCCACCATAATAAGAGAGTCTAGTGTTGCCTGTAGAGTTGATCAATTCTTATATATATTTTCAAAGAAGCTTGGATCATCATTATTCGGACCGTATAGGTTAATACACCATATCTGTTTATTGTCCAATAACATATTTAAAATAATCCATCTACCTGTTTGGACGATTTGCACATTTGGATCAAAATTACTGTTAATTTAAACCATAACCCCTTTTGAATATCTTTGCCCATGGGAGAAATATATATTTCGCCCCCCCAGTTCTTTTTCCACAAAACTTCATCTAAAATTGTTGAATGAGTTTCCTGTAAAACAATAGATATTATATTCCTTCTCTTTTAGCCAGGTAAATACTGATAGTTTTTTCTTATTATCTGCTAGGCCATTACAATTGTAACTGACTATACTTATTTCACCACTTACCATAATGAGACAACGTTCAATTCTATTTATCAAAATATATGTTTGTAAACGTACCATTGAAAAGTAACATGATGATTGAGTGTCTATATAGCTGTACCATGATATTTGCATTGCTAATAAGTAAACCTCCAATTGGTCCCTACTATTCCACCCGCTAAAAGCCCTCCTCATCCGAGTTGGGTTGTCATCCCAATGCCCGGCAGACCACCCCCGACCCCCCGTATCCCATAGCCCTGAACAGACTGGGATCCATCATTCAAAAAAAGCACACAGTGCCATTTACTGAATTGAAGTAGATCAACTGCCAAATGCATTTGTATTATATATAGCTGTGGATCATCCTTTATTGTCACTAACATCTTTTACTCCTTCGCAACAGTTGTGGGATACACACATACACCCACACACACTCAACCCTTTCCCCCCACACAACCACAAACTCACATTCTCAACAGTTGCACCATCCCAGAGCCCAACTCAAGAAAGGTCTTGATTTACAAATGAATATACAGTTGCAGCTGCATGAGAAGGCCTGCAAGAAAGCGCAAAAAAATGGGCAGAAATTGAGAGAATTTATTAACCATGTGCACCTTTTCCCTGAAACACCCACAATACGGTCACCCATATTGACCATATTCCCAAGCATCTCCATGCAGTCAGACTTTTGATTTTGTGCCACCAGGGTCACAATAATATACCCCCTCTCTGAATGTCCGAGTGTGACCCCCTCCCCATGGGTTACTGCAGCTAGTGTTGCCAGCACTGCCACTGCCTGGGTGGGGGCACCCCACCGGAATCCCCACCGGCTAGGTACAAGGTCGTCAAGGTTCTCATTAGCAGCTTTGAGAATTTCCTTGTATATTATGCTCTCCCTTTAGGGGGCTTTGGCTTTGCAGGACCAACCCTGCCAAGCAGGCTCAGGATCTTGAGGGGGCAGTGCTGCTCTTGGTCTCTGACCGCATTTTGGCTGCATACAGACCGCTTACAGCAGGCCCATAAAACAGTTAGGGACTTCTCCTTAGTATCTGGGTCATTCAGGTGGGTGTCTAGGGTATAGGGTTGTGGACTGTACCATTAAATTAGGATCATAAATAAATAATTAGATATAATTTATTTAAAAAATGTAGTTTCCCATGATAGGACAATAAATAAATCAAATGTATAATTTATTTTAAAACTGTTCCACCATGATAGGACAATAAATAAATAAGACATATAATTCATTATAAAAGTATATCCATCATCTGAACAACATTGAAAACCCTCTCATACCCCAGCTCACAGCAATACATTGGTTCTGGGATATGCAACCATTTCATTACTCACTCACTCAACTTTAGTGCTTGTGTGTTCCAATTAGTTATATGTGAAGATATATACAAAATATATACTGTATTTTTTATTGTATTGTTACAATCCATATCCGGGCTAGAATTGTGTTTCATTATTTTCCTCATCTATGAGAACTTTGTAATTTTAAAAATAACCATGGAGTCGTCTTTGTGTCTCTGAACAAGTGGTTATCAATAATATATAGTTGATCAACGACGAGAGTTACTCGTTTCCCTTTTCATCTATTTTCTTTGAAAATTGAATACAGAACTTTACGCCGTTCTGCCATTTCCTTCGGAAACTGATCATTCATGACAATTTAGGTCCCAGCAAGTCTTTTACCCAGGCTTTTAACCATTATTTTATGTTTAAATTAAGCAAATTTGGCAATGATTGGGCGGTCATACCTTTGGCCTCTCTGTCCGAAGCGGTGTACACGTTCAAGTTGTATTTTGTCACTAGCTTGGCGTGGGATCTGAAGCTCTGTAAGGAGGAACTCTCTAACTACAGATTCAGGAACTTCCCATTCTTTCTCCTGGATACCTGTAAGTACCAGATTATCTCTAATGGATCTAGTCTGTATGTCCAGTAAGGCTTCTCTCACAATGGTGTTCTCCTTTTTAATTGAATTCACTTCGGTTTCAATCTTATTGACTGTCACTTTTAGCTTGTTTGTTTCCTTCTCCAATGTCGCAGCTTTTTCATCACTCATCTCGAGGCTTGCCTTCAACTCTTTTATATCCTTACTGACTAATTCAAGTATACCCAGTTTGTCATTTATTGATTTTAACGGATCGGTTTCGACCTTCACCATTCCCGGTGGTGAAAATATTATATTGTCTGTGTCTGTAGAAGAGTCACGTTTTCGTCTTGGAATCGGTTCCCCTGTCTTACTCTCCGTCATGTTTGGGTGTTGCTTGTTTTCGTAATATTTGTCGATAAATGTCTCTAGTCCTAAGATTTATTTTGTGTTATTATCCAGATTGAAGGTTATCACCCACCAGATTGTGTAGTGCTAATATTTGAGTCTAACTTGCCAATATTGAATATTACGTTTTATCTTAAGGTGTTCTACATAACTTCCTTCAGTCCACCATTTACCTGTCCGCCTTCAATCCGCATGTAAGTGTTAAGTGTAGACACGACCGAACACAAGGCACAGTCATCTTAGTGTATGTAAACTTCAGACCCACTGGAATTGTGATACAGTGCATTATAGGTGAATTAATCTGTCTGTAAACAATTGTTGTAAAAATAACTTGTGTCGTGCACAAAGTAGATGTCCTAACTGACTTGCCAAAACTATAGTTTGTTCACAAGAAATTTGTGGAGTGGTTGAAAAACGAGTTTTAATGACTCCAACCTAAGTGTATGTAAACTTCCGACTTCAACTGTATGTCTTGGATGTCAGGAAGCTTGGTCGCAGTGATGTACTGAGCCATACGCACTACCCTCTATAGTGCCTTACGGTCAGATGCTGAGCAGTTGCCATACCAGGAGGAGATGCAACTGGTCAGGATGCTCTCGATGGTGTAGCTATTGAACTTTTTGAGGATCTGGGGGACCCATGCCAAATCTTTTCAGTCTCTTGTGGAGGAAAAGGTGTTGTCAAGCCCTCTTCGCAACTGTCTTGGTGTGTTTGGACCATGATAGATTGTTGGTGATGTGGACACCAAGGAACTTGAAACTGTCGACTCGCTCCACTTCAGCCCCATCGATGTTAATGGGGTTCTGTTCGACCCTCTTTTTCCTCTGATCTCCTCCCTATAGGCTGTCTCAACATTGTCGGTGATCAGGCCTACCACTGTTGTGTCGTCAGTAAACTTAATGATGGTATTGGAGTCGTGTTTGGCTATGCAGTCGTGGGTGAACTGGGAGTACAGGAGGAGACTAAGCATGCACACCTGAGGGGCCCCAATGTTGAGGATCAGAGTGGCAGATGTGTTGTTGTCTATCCTTACCACCTGGGGGCGGACCATCAAGAAGTCCTGGATCCAGTAGCAGAGGGTAGTGTTTAGTCCCAGGGTCCTTAGCTCACTGATGAGCTTGGTGGGTATTATGGTGTTGAACGCTGAGCTGTAGTTAATGAACAGTAATCTCACATAATTGTTCCTTTTGTCCAGATGGGAAAGGGCAGTGTGGAGTGCGATTGAGATTGCGTCATGTGTGGATCTGTTGGGGAGGCATGTGAATTGAATTGGGTCTAGGGTTTCCGGCATGATGGTGTTGATGTAAGCTATGCCCAACCTTTCAAAGCACTTCATGGCTACCGACATGAGTGTTACGGGGTGTAATCATTTAGGCAGGTTACCTTCGCTTTCTTGGACACAGGGACTATGGTGGCCTGTTTGAAACATGTAGGTATTACAGACTCAGTCAGGGAGAGGTTGAAAATGTCAGTGAAGACACTTGCCAGTTGGTTTTTGCATTCTCTGTGAATGTTGACCTGTTTAAAGGTCTTGTTCACATCAGCTACGGAGAGCGTGATCACACAGTCGCCCGGAACAGCTGGTGCTCTCATGCATGCTTCAGTGTCGCTTGCCTCAAAGCAAGCATAAAAGGCATTTAGCTCGTCTCATAGGCTCGTTTCACTGGGCAGTTTGTGGCAGGTTTCCCTTTGTAGTCCGTAATAGTTTTCAATCCCTGCCACAGTCCTATATTGATGCTTTGCCTTTTTGATGGTTTGTCTGAGGGCATAGAATAATTTATTTTAGGCGTCCGGATTAGTGTCCCGCTCCTTGAAAGCGGCAGCTCTAGCCTTTAGCTCAGTGCGGATGTTGCCTGTAATCCATGGCTTCTGGTTAGGATATGTACGTACTGTTACTGTGGGGACAACGTCATCAATGCACTTATTGATGAAGCCGGTGACTGAGGTGGTATACTCCTCAATGCTGTCGGATGAATCCCGGAACCTATTCCAGTCTGTGCTAGCAAAACAGTCCTGTAGCGTAGCATCGCGTCATCTGACCACTTCCATTTTGAAAGAGTCACTGGTACTTTGTGCTTTGTTTTATCTTGTAACCAGGAATCAGGAGAATATAATTATGGTCAGGTTTGCCAAATGGAGGGCGAGGGAGAACTTTTTATGCATCTCTGTGTGGTGAGTAAAGGTGGTCTAGAGTTTTTTCCCCTCTTCTTGCACATGTGACAAGGTAGAAATGAGGTCAAGTGGATTTAAGTTCGCCTGCATTAACGTCCCTGGCCACTAGGATCACCGCTTCTGGGTGAGCATTTTCTTTTTGCTTATGGCCTTATACAGCTTGTTGAGTGTGATCTTAGTGCCATCATCGGTGTATGGTGGTAAATAGACAGCTACGAATAATATAGATAGTGTGGTCTACAGCACATTAAAACTTTTTACGGCTGAAATCCTGTAAACGGGATCGATTTGACAACAGCCAGTGAAAGTGCAGGGCGCCAAATTCGAGCAACAGAAATCTCATAATTAAAATTCCCCAAACATACAAGTATTATACACCATTTTAAAGATAGACTTGTTATTAATCCCACCACAGTGTCCGATTTCAAAAGGCTTTACATCGAAAGCACACCATATGATTATGTTAGGTCAGCACCTAGTCACAGAAAAACACAGACATTTTTCCAGCCAAAGAGAGGAGTCACAAAAAGCAGAAATAGAAATCAAATTAATCACTAACCTTTGATGATCTTCATCAGATGACACTCATAGGACTTCATGTTACACAATACATGTATGTTTTGTTCGATAAAGTTCATATTTATATCCAAAAATCTCAGTTTACGTTGGTACGGTATGTTCAGTAATGTTTTGCTTCCAAAACATCCGGTGATTTTGCAGAGAGCCACATCAATTTACAGAAATAGTCATAAATGTTGATGAAAATACAAGTTTTATACATGTAATTAAAGATATACTTCTCCTTAATGCAACCGCTGTGTCAGATTTCAAAAAAGCTTTATGGAAAAAGCACATCATGCAATAATCTGAGTACAGCGCTCAGAGACCAAAACAAGCCATGTTGTGGAGTCTACAGAAGTCAGAAATAGCATTATAAATATTCACTTACCTTTGATGATCTTCATCGGAATGCACTCCCAGAAATCCCAGTTCCACAATAAATGTTTGTTTTGTTCGATAAAGTCCCAAATTTATGTCCAAATACCTCATTTTTGTTCGCGTGTTTAGTTCACAAATCAAATTCATGAGGCGCAGGCAATTAGTTCAGACGACAGTTCCATTACAGTTCGTAGAAACATGTCAAACGATGTATAGAAACAATCTTTAGGATATTTTTATCATAAATCTTCAATACTGTTTAAACCAGACAATTCCTTTGTCTGGTTTCAATGCATTCTGCCAGACACCTGACTCAAACAGCTCTTATTCGCTCCCACTTCACAGTAGAATCCTGAAACAAGGTTCTCTTAAGACTGTTGACATCTAGTGGAAGCCTTAGGAATTGCAAGCGGACCAAATTTTACACTGTATATTGGTTAGGCAAAGACTTGAAAACCTACAAACCTCAGATTTCCCACTTCCTGGTTGGATTTTTTATCAGGTTTTCCCAGCCATATGAGTTCTGTTATACTCACAGAGATCATTCAAACAGTTTTAGAAATTTCAGAGTGTTTTCTATCCAAATCGACTAATAATATGCATATTTTAGCTTCTGGGCCTGAATAGTAGGCAGTTTACTCTGGGCACCTTATTCATCCAAGCTACTCAATACTGCCCCCCAGCGATAAGAAGTTAAGAGGTATTCTACTTGCCTCGTGACTTCTTTAATATTAGACATTGCACACCAGCAGTTATTGACAAATAGACAAACACCCCCGCCCATCGCCTTACCAGACGTAGCTGCTCTATCCTACCGATGCACGGAGAAGCCAGCTAGCTCTATATTATCCGTGTCGTCAATTAGCTACGTAACGGTGAAACATAAGATATTACAGTTTTTAACACAGTTTTCTTTCCAATGATTGCACGTTGGACAGTAATACGGAGGGTAGTGGTGGTTTACCTACTCGCCTGCAAATTCTTACAAGGCACCCCGCCCTCCTCTGCCTTTTTATCTGTATTTTTTTCACGCGGATGACATGGATTTGGGCCTTGTCTAGACAAAGCAGTATATCCTTCGCGTCAGACTCATTAAAGAAAACATCTTCGTCCAGTTCGAGGTGAGTAATCGCTGTTCTGATGTCGAGAAGCTCTTTTCGGTAATAAGAGACGTTAACAGCAACATTATGTGCAAAATTAGTTACAAACAATGTGAAAAAAAAGCACAGTTGTTTAGGAGCCTGTAAAACGACAGCCATCCCTTCTGGCACCATTATTAGATTAGAGGATAGTCTAACCTTCTTTCTATTGGCCAGTGCATTAAAGCTGTTATGTCTAAACTGCCCTAATCTTCCTTTATTACGAGCAAGGATGGGACGTTAAATGGAGATGAAAGAACAGAACAATCCATATCTGCAATTTGCACTACCTCTGCATTAGCTAGCAGATTAAAAGGACAAGTTGCTCTCAATATTCTGTGGAGGCTCTGCCTTAAGTCTGCAGTACATTCTCACTCTCATCTCAGAGTGAAATATGAACAGACTTCAATCAGCCAGTGGAGGAGAGCGGACGGTGTGAGGCTCGACAGTGGTAATTAAAGTGCTGCATTATGGAGGAAACTTCAGAGACATGCAGAGGAGAACAGACCTTTAGACAAGTCTGGGTAGTGCAGGGATGTGCTCTGTTGCAGGAAAGACAAGTGAAGACATGTTGCTGAATGTTGAGGAGGTCATGTTCCAAGAGTGAAAGGTCACACTATACGGCAGCAAGACAATGTTTGACATGTCTGAGAGGAGGAGTGTTTGAGCTCCTTCACCCTGGATCTGTAGTTACTACTCAGTATAACAGCAAGATGAGGCTGAGTGAATGTCTCCATCTGGTCCTGCTTCCTCAGAGAAGTGTCAGTAGGCCCATACATGGCTGACTGGCAGTGGTCTTGACAGGCTGACCTCCCTACTGCCTCACAGATAAATGCCATGTCACTCTGGCCAGGCATCATACTCACACTCTGATCAGACTCTCTCACTGGCCCTCTCACTTCTACACATTATCCTGGAAATGAGCAACAATCAGTCACATTAATCTCACTCTGTCTTATCACTGTCCATCATCGGACATGTGTTGTTTAGCCTAAGATTTATTTGTTTTAGTTTTTACAGCTATCTACAGAGCTTAATTTAATCACACTGTTGCGGGGTAACTTTCCTGCAACGCAGGACATTTTAATCTTTTAGCGTATTTGAGGTTTAAAAAGGCTTCTGAAGTTTTATAATTTCCACTTTGAAATTTAAGACTTGATTTTCCCTTATGAAAAATGTAGCAACCCTTTCAAAACTGTCCATTAATTTTAATCCACATGATCATTTCCATTTCCTGTTTCTGCAGGATGATTATCCTGCTGTAGCTCAAATTAAGGTCCTACATCTGTATATAAAAGCACTCTTAAAAAGTATTAGTTACTATTAAGTATTCCTTACATAGTCCATATTCTGAGCTGTTTTAGTTTCCCCCTCACTCCCCCTTACATTTCCCATAAACAACCCAGTCATTCAATTGCAGCTGGCAGCTGTGAGAGCGATAGCGATTTGGTCATTCCAGAGGCTGTTCCTTTGTGAGATCAAGCGGTATTAGAAACTGAGACACAGAGCACAAATGTGTTTGTGGTTTCTGCTCCCCAAGCTCTCCTTTGAAGCTGGTTATGTGATGTGGACTTTGGTATTCACAGAGACTCATCCTCTGGGCAGTTGACAGGGCCTGATAAACCACACTGTTTAATGCACACGTTAATGGGAGGAATCAATAGCAGGCATCGATACAGAGAATACAAATCCCCGGAATTAAAGCAGGGCGCGCTTTCCCAATAGTCTATCATTACTGGAGCATTACTGTCCACACATCCCAGCGTGATATGCCTAGAGAGAGTGAGAGGGTCCAGACATCCCAGCGTGATATGCCTAGAGAGGGGTAGCGGTGCAAGATGCAGGCTTCTTCCTTACATTCCTCTCTACCTATTTGATGAATTCATCTGTGCCCATCCAGCTCCAGACAGCCTGTGTTTTCACTGCAGCCTTTCTCTGACAGGGCCAGAGCTTGCCATCTGTCTTCATCTCTCTATGTGGGCAGGGACGGACGAATGGACGTGGGCATGGGAGGAGAAGTGAAAATAAGACCTTTTCTCCCCACCTGCCTCCTACCCGCTTTGAAACCATGGCTCATGCACATTCTGCAAATTCTACCTCTTGGTGTAGCCTACAATTTAAACTGTTTTGTTTCTCCTTCCAGAAAGGAGGAATACTCAGAGTAATTTTGTTAAAGGCTTGGTATCAGTCCTTAATGTATCATGTTTGACCAGTCAATCAGTCCACAAATGCATATGTCTTTTTATGCCTAGGGATCCTAGATAGATGGTAGATACGGTTCAAGATTAAAGCTTTAAACCTGCAATGATTTTAGTTTCAACCTGACATGTTCACTTTCAACCGTAGTAAATTACTTGCCAGTTATAAACCTTAGATATCAAGAGTGTGCATGTCTCGTCTCTATAATGTGGTGGAGTGCATTGGGATTATGGTGCTTTAAAGTGAAGAACACTTAAAGATACAATCCAGGATCTTCAAAGCTTACAAATTTGTAATTGAACATTGAACCTCTGGAGCATCACTGGAGCACCGCTGGAGAACAGGCAGTGGGAGAACGCCAAGGAGGGAGGGTTCTTTTTCTTGATTTTTTCTTGTGAGAAAGTCTTCTGCCTGCCCCCCCCACCCCCCCCCCACACATCTCCTGCTCTCTTTACATCCATCCATCTCCTGCTCTCTTTACATCAAGGCTTTATCATGAAATCAAGTAAAGTGACATTCTTGAAAATACATTTGACCATTTTGACATTTACAGAGCACGGTAAGGATTGTTTGACAGAAACGGCATAACATTTAGGCCTACTGTATACAACATGACATGGATTGCTTGGAGTGTAAAGGGGCCAATAAAGACAAGTTTCCCAGCAATGAATGCGCATGAATGTGAAGAGAGCAGAAGATTGATGTAGGATGGAGATGGATGGATGTATGTTTTGTTTATTCCATGTGTAACTCTGTGTTGTTGTAT
Organism: Oncorhynchus nerka; assembly: GCF_034236695.1. Classification (NCBI taxonomy): domain Eukaryota; kingdom Metazoa; phylum Chordata; class Actinopteri; order Salmoniformes; family Salmonidae; genus Oncorhynchus; species Oncorhynchus nerka. The sequence goes on along the minus strand of NC_088410.1, from coordinate 81,449,303 downwards.
GTGTCGAATTGCTACGCTTTATCTTGGCCAGGTCGCAATTGCAAATGAGAACTTGTTCTCAACTAGCCTACCTGGTTAAATAAAGGTGAAATAAAATAAAAAATAAAAATAAAATAAATGTAAAGAGAGCAGGAGATGGATGGACGATAGAGGTAGAGGAGCAAGTATTCATGCAGGCAAGAAAAGCAACAAATTATGGGTTGCATATTAAACAGCTCTAATTAGAGGAACTTCACAACAGCAAAACAAAGAGGTACACTGTCTCCCAACAGAAGCACCATTTCAAACGCCAAGGATGGAAGAGGTGTGTGTGTGTGTGGGGGAGGGGGGAGACTTTATCACAAGAAAAAGCAAGAAAAAGAACCCTCCCTCCTTGGCGTTCTCCCACTGCGCAGACCTAGCGCCTGCCTATGTTTGCCACATAACAATCCTCGAACAGATGGTGCTCTGCTTGAGCGAGAATGACCAGCACCATCCAGCAGCCAATCGGAAGCAGCTGACTCGTTTGGACAGCGGTTCTCATATTTTCCTTGGAGGAGCACTAGGTTACGGTCGAAGAGTAGAATATCCGCAGACAACTAGTCAGTGAGGTTGCAGGTGGCGTTTCGAAGCGTTTAGATGTCTCTACAATCTACACCATGCTCTCCTCAAGGTTAGCCTACATGGGAACCGTGCCTGAATGAATATATAAACGACAAACCGCTGTAAATAGGCTACCCGTTGCTGCTTGAATGGAATAGATTAAGAAATGTTTTACACGATAATGTTGAAGGAATCCGATTAGGCTATCTATGTATTTATTGGATTTATTTGTTGGGTATGTAGGTTATTGACGCATAGAGGTGAAGGCTATTTGCACAAACCTTAAGTTACTGATGTCCAAATAAACGGGATGCAACTGAGAAGAGAGAGGCTTGCATGTCAATGAGGTGAGCACTATACTTCACATGATTTATTTTGCATGAACAAAGTCAGAATATGTTAAACTGAAGCTGCTTCTTCTGTAGCCTGCTATATCCCCTTTCGAGGTATTGTGCAGTAGTATGAGAACAGGTGGATGTGAATGTTATGGAAGCAGGAACTCTGTTGCCGGACACTTACCCCCACAATAAGGTTGTGGCCAGGGGGTCATAGCTAGTAATGCTATCAATTTTTCTGGAAATTGATCATTTTCCCTAACAAAATGGTATTTGTTTGCCAACAACCTACCGCTACTGCATCTCTGCAAGGGCTTTCTGTGCATGGGTTGGAGGGACACAAGTGCAATATTATACGAAGGAATAACTAATAGGCAATCAGTTTCTATAATAATGTCATATTATAGGCTATCTATATAATTAATCAGGAGTAGCCCTACGACTACTCTGCATCTGCTGTTCTATATCTGCATTTATATTACATTTTCAATCTCAATGCGTCAAATAACATGCTCGGAAACAAACTTTGATCCTCCTGCGGCACCGCTTACCGCTGCAACGTTGCAAAAATGTGCTTTGCATATACATGTGAATGCATGTCGGCAAATTTCTCGATTCTTCCATTATCGGCAGAATAAATCGAACAGGAGACAGGTCTTCAAGAAAAAAAAGTCAAGAGAACGGGGTTGTAAAGGGGGGCAGGGACTGGGGTAGCCTATTGTCATTTTAAGAAACGCCTCTGCCGTTTTGCAGCTTTTGCTCCTGTGTAATAGCTGAGGTTAACTCAAACTGTTGTCTCACAAGCTTCTTATTCACCCTTTGAATGTCCAACAGTGTTAGCAACACTAAGGCTAGCCTATGGTAGTGAAACAGTATCTCTGGTACTGTTTTAACCCTCTTGGTCTGTTCGTTTCATGTTTAATTCATTCTGTTCCCTTCGCCCCATTATAGCTGATTATAAATCCATAATAATACATATATTATCCCCTAATGTTGTGTTAGATCTTTTTATCAACTTAAGTTCTTGTGAACATTACAAGTTTTGAACTTCTATTTTCTATTCATGGCCTGTAGGCCTCCTTGACCTGGGCTCATATAACTTGTTTTTTAGTTTAAAAAAGCATAATACATGGATTATTTTTTACTATAACAAATACTCAGATGAAACATATTGTGCTATTTATAAGAGACTACTTTGTGTCAACGTTTACAAGGACTCTCTCCTCCTAACCAGTGTCATGATCAAATATATTACAGTATGTTTCAGGAGTCTCACATACAGTATATCGTTTGGATCACTGTGCTGCCACAGAATGAACTGTGAGCAAGGCCTCAAAAAAGCTTCATAAACCAGATCTGCAAGAAAAGTTCTATATATTATTGAAACAATGTTGCCATTGTTTGTGAGAATGCCAACAGGTGTGGTTCCTGTGGGGAGAATATTCTATTGGGGAAATGTTCCCGTGGGGGTTGCCATGGAAGCCAAGAAGGGGAGTGAGGTGTGTATGCTCAAATACACATGCATGCGGGGGTCTGGGAGAGGAAGTGTGAATGGGCATGTGCCTGAACTCAATTTTATACACTAATTGTAGTCTCACCCAATCATTTCTAATGACCGGTCATATTTGACCAGGAACACCACAGGTGTACAAAAGTTAAATAAAACACCCAAAATTGAATGAAAATCATCTAAATGTATTTTGTGTGTTCAGATGCCCTGTGTGGACAAAGTCATGGAACTTTATGACAATCAGATTAAATGAACTACATTTTTCAGAGAGAAAACTTGTAAATTGGTCCAATTCGACCGGAACACAGCAGGAGTGTTAAGGAGTTCAGTTGTGTTATCAGTCAGTCTGTTAAAGTTGTAATTCGTTAGTATCACTTAGATACAGAGTTCCATTGTTGTATACCCTGTCATTAATTGGTTGCTATGGTATCAAGTTGCCTGTGCTAGAATACCAAATCATCACTTTGCCCACTGAGCCTCAGTCAGTGTTGGCAATATGACATAGACACTGAAAAATAAAGTGTTGAGTATGACCTTTTCTTACAGCAGGTCAAATAAAGAGATGTCATCCTAAAGACAACACTGGACCTTGTTTGGAGCCCTATGTGATATGTTGGGATACCATCTCATGTCAGATGGATCTTGAGAAACAGTCAGTGAACAGCAGGGACATCCATTTCTGAAAACTCAAATAACAAAGTATTAGGAGGGGAAGAGGAGTGGCAAGGTGCCTGAAGAAGGTTTTTTTTTCCTTTTTTTTCCGGTAAACCCTGTGGGCATAACTCCCCCTCCAACAAGCACACACACACACAAAGGCCTGATAATAGGGTGTGTGTGTCTGTCCACCATGCAGGGTTATTAGGAGACATTGAGAATACTACAATGTCCTCCACCATGGAGAAGAGAGTTCCCTTGGGGCTGGGGAGAGGGGGGGCTGGGGATGGAAAGGGAGGGGAGGGGGGAGTGGAGGGTGTTGCAGCTCATGCTTCTCCCATTATTCTTGTAAAAAGGGTCAACACATTAGTATCTCAGAGGTAAGGCATGGTGCAGGCTAGGCAGCTGTTAAACTAATTATGTTCTCATAATCTGCTGCAGGAATCATTCTGTGCAGAGTGTAACTTTTACAGTGGGCTTATGGGCCCAAACCCCCAGGCTTAGTAGTTGGACATTGCTGTTGTATTTTGTATTTTCTCAGTGCGGAGGGCACAGGCTACAAATACAAGCATACATTTCAGGTAACACTTCCCTTTACAGTGTTCTTATTACTGGAAAGACTCAACACTCCTGTCTCAAAGATAGTTTATTACCTCTGCAGAGGTGTCAAATGAGGAGTTATCAGTCCTTGGTTTGATGTAGGTGAATTTATCATATTCTAATATAGACTACAATCAATATGCAGCTTGTCGTGTTAATGCTATGGACATGAAGCAGCTGAACCCTTTTATGCAGGACATAACTTCAGTCTTCAGCCAGCCAGCTGTATCTGCTTGTATTATACTGTATTCTGAAACAACACACGTTTTCCCCCTTAACCCTCCTGTATGTAGTAACCTATTACCCCTCTACCACACTTTTAGGGGAATATAGTTATTTTAAGCCTTTCTGAGGTTTTTTTAATCTTCTCTGTGGTAGTTACCAATTATCTTTGCCAATCCCAGCCCACCAGACTGTTCGCCTCTTAAAGTGGTGTAAATGTTCAAGGGCTTTTAGGAATCAGCATGACAGATTCAGCGTTTTTTTTTATCTTGGACTTTATGTTTGCACTACTCAAATGAACCAAAAGAGTGTGTGGAAAATCTAATTTCTAATTTTATATTGCTCCTTGCCACTTAATCATAAAGTCACCATAGGAAGTTTTTCTTTGAGTGTGAGTGTCCGTTTAGAAGAGCCATTTGTGATGGTGGAGAATTGACTTATTCGATTTTCCCTAAGGGAAGCCTTATCTTGTTTATGTTTATTATGTCAGAATTATGTGATCGGATTGTATGTCTTCTATTGCTCACATCTCTGGAAGGATTACGCCCTGTGAACACAGGATTGGAAAAGTAAACACCTTTCTCCTGGGGGAAAAAAGGATTTCTCTCCTCGGCACATATCAAAGACCTGGTGTCTAACAGCCAGGGTACAAAGCAAATCATTAACCATCAGCATTAAAAAATAATCATGTAACTCAAATCTTTATCAATTGTCAGTTTGTATTCATGTATTCTTTGCATAATTCTATTTGATCTGACAACTAGAGGTACTGAAGTGAAGTGAACTATTAGATGTTGCAGGACATTCTCTTCTGTTTGATTATGCAGGTTTTATTGTAATGTATAACTATATAACAAGAGTATAGCTAACAATTTATTCCAAAAAACTCTATGCTGTTAGTATAGTATATGTAGTCTGAGACGGTGTACCAGATATTTATTGTGCTCTTGTCCCCTTAGGGTTTGGTTGAAATACTGTATATGAATGGATCATTTTTCCTTACATACCTTCCTTTGTTTAGTTTAGCTGAATGTGAATAGACTCACACAATACTGCATCATTAAGGTAAATATACAGTGACTTCAACCTCACTTCTATTAGACCTATAGTAAACTGAGTACAGTCCTTACGGAAACCAAAGAGAGCACAATTATTGTCATTACCATCTATTCAAAATGATTACATCGAATGAAAGCCAACATGGAAACTTTTAAATGAAATAGAAAATCATTCTGTAACATTGACCGCAATAGCTTTTTTATTGGTGTTGAAAACACATTTTGTTCGAGACTGTTTTGCAAAAGAAATATGTCCCTCCATGGGACCCATAAGTGGTGGAAGTGGACTTTGTGTTCTTGACAAAGAACAGACAATTTTCTGGATAGAAAAGGTGTCTCACTCAGAATGAATACATTTCATGGTTTTTACATGCCATTTTTGTTGTCACAGCAGGCAAGCTATGACTACTGTACATACCAGGAACCATAGATCCCCAAGAATCATGTCCACCAGGGAGTTTTGCAGTTATATGTCCTGTGCTAAAGTAGCATTGAACCCATATGAATTCATACACATACTCCATCTCAATAGTACTACAGACACCTGTGATCTTCAAATCACTTACCCATAGGATCACATAGTTTACTGTGACTACTGTAAGGTTATGTAGGTTAAGTACCCAATTGGAAGATACAAAGGCAGTCCTGATTCAAGCTAAAGAGTTTTCTGTTTCCTTCCATGTTGTGTTGTTTTCTTCCCCCTGATGTGTGGATGTGGAGGCCAGGTTTCAAGGCTGGTTTCCTCTGCATGCTGGGTTTCCTCTGGCTCTGTGCCCTCTGTGGGCTCAGAGGGCTCATGGCTGTGTCAGGGTAGTCTCAACGCAGCTTTACAGCTGTTTATTAATACAGCATCTGCAAAGTTCACAAGCTCTCTTCAACTGTATTGTCATGGTTCCAGACACTAATTGTCACGTTCTGACCATAGCTCTTTTGTGTTTTCTTTGTTTTAGTGTTGGTCAGGACGTGAGCTGAGTGGGCATTCTATGTTTTGTGTTTCTATGTTGGGTTTGTTGTTTGGCCTGATAAGGTTCTCAATCAGAGCCAGGTGTTTGTCATTGTCTCTGATTGGGAACCATATTTAGGTAGCCTGTTTTGTGTTGGGTTTTTGTGGGTGGTTGTCTTCTGTCTTTGTGTCTATGCACCAGATATGACTTTTTTGGTTTTTCACATTTGTTGTTTGGTATTTTGTAGTGTTCACGTTTATGGTCTTTATTAAACATGTTGAACACTAACCACGCTGCATTTTGGTCCTCCTCTCCTTCAACGGAAGAAAACCGTTACACTGATGATACTCCCACCCCACTTAGACTTTCATATACTTTTGTTAAATGTCACCCCCCTTGTAAAACTGAAATGTTTCCAATATAACTATTTTGATACTTGTGATAAATGTCGCTGTTATCTCTGTCCGACATTTCAAAATGGAAACACCAACATTGGTTTTGTGTACACTGGTTTGGATTGTTGTCAAGGGAACCTATGAGAGCATGAAATAAACAAAAAAAAATGGTGATTGAGTCAATATTGGATTTATGTTATGCTATCTCAAAAGTCCCCATTAATCTATGGGTTTAACCTTTGGCTTAGACCTTCATTTGAAGCTTAATGACAATATTTAAACTAAAGCCTTTGTTTGGAATACAAAGTCTTAAATGAAATGATGCCCTCGTAAATGTAATCTCTCACACTGAAATGGTCCCTCTAATGTGGTTTGGAGTCATGGACAGAATCTCAGACTAACCTCAATAACCCATAGATATCAGATTTAAACCAATGGTATCACTGGGAATCCTTTATCCAAAGTTTGTTAAACATTTTAGGGTCCAGTGAGCATATTTTTAATACTCTAAAACAGAGTTCCCCCAACTGGCGACCCACGCATGTTTTTGGACCCAAGTATTCCGAGACAAAAATAAATACATGCTGAAGTTGTCCAGCATTTATGAAGTTTTTTATTGATTTTTTCTTCATTGTTGATATGAAATACTGCAAAAACACCAGGAAATCAGCTCCAAGTTATTTACATTTTTGGAACTCTGTTCCACACACAATAGGGATTGTATACAAATGTAAGCGAGGTTTTAAATTATTATGTTTTAGTCAAATATTATATCTCAACCTAGTTGATGATCCTTGCCCTAAAACCTCAGGATTTAGCAACTTGATTTATTTTACTGCAATTTCCTTTTGGAAGCAAGGCATCCTTGCAAGACATTGTCGCTTTGCTGTATTTTTGATGCACTGTTGACTACATCTAAGCCTATTTAAGCTTATCAGTAATGGCTGTTTATAAACAGTGAATAAACATGATGAGGTAGGTTACAGCCATTTGTAGTTAAAGAGCACAGTGATCTCTATCTCTCCTGAGAGTTACATTTGCTCAGACTGATTTCTGACTCCGCTAATCCTGATGAGTCAAGTCAATCTTAACCACTCACTCTGCCTTAGCATAAGAAACATGTCTGTATTACAAGTATTTCACCCCTTATTTCACCCTGTCCCGGAAGAAAAATCCCCTGTGCAGGAGGAGCTTGAACTTGTTTCATGTCACCCATGCTCTGTTGCCAGACAGTTTTGCACTCCGATGAATACGCAGCTCTCTTCTTTCAAAGCCTCTTAGCAATATCTTCTTAAGTGAGTGTTGATCACAGATGTTGTTTGGTTGTAAGGCCTATGGCACTGTAGTACTAATGTATGTCTCTTCCATGGAAAGGGATACGCTCTTCAGTAAAATCACCTAATTAGGTTAGGGGATTTCTTAAGTGTTGCTCAGATTATAATGCCATACAGGACTCCGCCACGGTAGAACCAGCTAGCCTGGATATGGTGGCAGACCTTTCTGATTCCCACCTCCGCATTATATACGTTTACTACATATACAGGAAAGGTTGGTACTCATAGTAAAACACTCATGTAAACCCTCTTCTCAGTTCAAATGGTCCTAATGCTTCAGTAGTTTCAGGGAGGAATCAGTACTTATTGATTTCTACATGCCACTTTCAGAACTCAATTACAGAGCCTTGTAGTTGCTCAAGTGTGCATATGTGCCAGCCTCTCCTCTGGAAAATCACTAACACTCTTTAGTGACGGTAGCAAAAGCTTAGAAACCAACTCAATAGTCAGTGAAATCATTATTCTGAAGAACATTACCACAATAAAAGTATATTTTAATTGATATAACATATTCACTTTAGGTTTAAAGGTATTGTGGCCCATTTGTTAGAGTCGGAACTGTAGTGCTATATGGGATGGCAGATGCCTGGTGCTCTTCTCCAGACTAGACCGTTGGGCCAGATTCTGGCTTCACAAGTCCTTCTCCTAAAATCTCTGTACTTGGATAAAAATAATTCGGGATTATCACAATTTATTTGAATAAGTGACTGTTGAGGCTGAAGAGAAGTGTGAGGTATGTTCAACAAAATGCTGTGCTCACTGAAGCCTTCTCTCAGAAACACCCTAAATATGTTCAAAGAAATCCATCATATTTCTGTACCAAAACTAGGACACAGTGGACCCTTCATTAATAATCTAGGAACTTTTTATTTTTTTATACTTACGTATCTCAAGAGTATTTAATGATGTGTGAAGAAGCTAATGATCTATTCCTGATGATGGGCCTATTGGATAGATGAGAGTACTCAATGGAATTTGATCTTTGTCCAAATATACAAGTTCTGATGGGTGTTTTTTGAATTATTGTACATGCATTAAAACGAGCTGATTTCACATTTTTCCTCATAACTGATGATGCTGTATAATTCATATTAACAATCTCTCAGATGAAGATGTAAACAGAAGGCTTGCTCTCAACATCATCAGGAGCTGTGTTACAATCATGTTTTATTTAACATGACTGACATGTAACTTTCGGTAATATTATGTGACTGGATGTATGATACAGTGTACCCTTACATATACCACTGACAATAGTTTTCATCAACTCCCTTTGTCTCATACATATAATTTTGTTGTGCTATTTGTGCTCCTTTGTGTCCTTGTGTTAAACTGAACTATAGTGACTCAGTCTTTAAAAAAAAAAAAATGTTGTCTTTGTTTTACAGACTCACCTTGCAGTCCTGAGGTATTGATGAAAGAAAAACTCTGAACAGTGGGAGACTCACTGTAACACTGTAACTGTTTCATTGGAACCCCCTGGGCATATTTTTCCATCTGGATCATTTTAGAGGGATACACCTACAGGTCAACACCCCCTCTGGTTAATGACAATCACACAGCTCCCTCCAAGTTCATATACCCCTTCTGGTGTCCAACCCTGTGGGTTTAGACAGGTGAACGCAGACAGACAGCATGGCTAGAGGGAGGTTTATCTACTGTCTACTAGGCCAGTTGTTCACTGGCCTGATTCTGTTTTCCGTTGGACTATCCTCAATCCAGAGAGATAATGATTGTCCCCAGCAGTGTGTATGCGAGATCCGACCCTGGTTCACCCCTCAGTCCACCTACAGAGAAGCCACGACGGTGGACTGCAACGATCTCCGTCTCACACGCATCCCAGGCAACCTGTCCAGTGACACGCAGGTGCTCCTCCTGCAGAGCAACTACATCGCCAGGACCAGTGAGGAACTGGAGCAGCTATACAACCTGACAGAGTTGGACCTGTCTCAGAACAACTTCAGCAGCATCCGTGACGTGGGCCTCAGCAACATGTCCCAGCTCACCACCCTGCACCTGGAGGAGAACCAGATCACTGAGATGCCTGACTACTGCCTGCAGGACCTCAGCAACCTGCAAGAGCTCTACATCAACCATAACCAGATCAACATTATCTCCCCCAATGCCCTCTCTGGCCTGCACAACCTGCTCAGGCTCCATCTAAACTCTAACAAGCTCAAGGCCATCAACAGCCGCTGGTTTGAGTCTACTCCCAATCTGGAGATCCTCATGATCGGGGAAAACCCTATAGTTGGCATTCTGGAGTTTAACTTCAAGCCTCTTGTAAACCTGAGAAGCTTGGTTCTGGCTGGAATGGATTTAACAGACATTCCTGGAAATGCCTTTGTGGGACTAGATAACCTAGAGAGTCTCTCCTTCTACGACAATAAGCTAGTCAGAGTTCCTCAAAACGCTCTTCAGAAACTACCTAACCTCAAGTTCTTGGACTTGAACAAAAACCCTGTGCACAAAATTCAAGAGGGGGACTTGAAGAACATGCTGAGGCTGAAAGAGCTGGGCATTAACAACATGGGGGAGCTGGCCTGCATTGACCGCTTTGCCCTCGATAACCTCCCTGAGCTCACCAAGCTGGAAGCCACTAACAACCCCAAGTTCTCCTACGTGAACCGCCAGGCCTTCCGTGACCTCCCCGCCTTGGAGAGTCTCATGTTGAACAACAACGCCCTTAACGCCCTCTACCAGTCCACTGTGGACTTCCTGCCCAACCTGCGTGAGATCAGTATCCACAGCAACCCCATGCGATGCGACTGCGTCATCCAGTGGATGAGCTCCAACAAGACCAGCATCCGCTTCATGGAGCCCCTCTCCATGCTCTGTGCCATGCCAGCCAAGGTCAGAGGGCAGCATGTGAGGGAGGTGCTCCAGCAGGACTCAGCAGAGCAGTGCCTGCCGATGATCTCCCACGACACATTTCCCAACCACCTGAACCTGGACATCGGCATGACTGTGGATCTGGACTGCCGAGCCATGTCCCAGCCCGAACCGGAGATCTACTGGGTCACGCCCATTGGGAACAAGGTGATGATAGACACCATGTCTGAGAAGTACAGCCTCAGTAGTGAAGGAACGCTGCGCATCTCTCACATCCAGGTAGAGGACTCTGGCAGGTACACCTGTGTGGCACAAAATGTTGAGGGGGCAGACACTCGGGTGACTGCTGTTAGGGTGAATGGTACTCTCTTAGACAGCACCCAGCTGATGAAGATCTATGTGAAGCAGACTGAGTCCCACTCTATCCTAGTCTCCTGGAAGGTCAACTCCAATGTCATGACCTCCAACCTCAAGTGGTCATCTGCCACCATGAAGATAGACAACCCCCACATCACCTACACAGCCAGGGTCCCGGTGGATGTCCATGAGTATAACCTCACACACCTACAGCCTGCCACCAAGTATGAGGTGTGTCTCACTGTCTCCAACATCCACCAGCAGACGCAGAAGTCCTGTGTCAACGTCACAACGAAGCATGCAGCCTTTGCTGTGGAGATATCCGACCAAGGCACTAACACTGCTCTCGCAGCTGTCATGGGAACCATATTCGGCATCATCAGCCTGGCCTCTATGGCTGTGTACATTGCCAAGAGGTGGAAGAGGAAAAACTACAATCACTCCCTGAAAAAGTACATGCAGAAAACATCCTCCATCCCACTCAATGAGCTCTACCCTCCCCTCATCAACCTGTGGGAGGTAGACAGTGAGAAGGACAAAGAGGTGTCCTCCTCCTCAGAGACCAAACCCAGCCAAGTGGACACTACACAGAGCTACTATATGTGGTGATAGCTACTGGGTCGTTCCACCAATTCGGTGCCTTTTGAGAAGTGTAACTTGGTAAAAAACAAATGTTTGATTTCACCTAATATTATCATTCTGTCATAAAGAGCACATGTTGAACTTCATTAAAAACACATTTTCTCATCTCAAAAGGTTAAATACAAAATTACTATGGTAAGTGTCTATTAAGTGCCAAATAAAGTAACAGGGTTGACGGTAACAGGGTTGACGATTTCATCTAATATCAGCCATAAATCCCCTTGTGACAGGGGGAATGGAAGCGTGTTGTGTACAACAGGGAATGCAAGCTTCACAACAAAATTGAAGATGTTAAAATATTTCTAGCCTGTCTTTTGGTAACATGCTCAGTTTTCAACCCACTCAGTTTTCCACCCGCTCAGTTGTCCACCCCAAAACACCAGAGAATGGCCAAAAAGAGTAGAAACAGCTCACCTGCTTTTACACTTTTTTATATATATATATAAAATGAGAGTTCAGTTTACGTTTTAAGGTTAACCTTAAAAATAAGGGACAGATGAAAATGAATCACTAATCACATTAAATAAATAATAATCTTTTGAAATGACTTTGTCAAAGTAACAATAGCCAAAAAAAGTATAACTTTACAATGATGGTGAAAACTTGGAGAAATGTTGGGGCGAAGTGGGTTCAAATCTTCCTAGAAGTCAGGTCACCGAGGGGGCACAGAGGGTCATGTAAAAATGCTGAATTTTTTTACCAAGTCTTTATTCATATGGAAAATCAGATTAATTTAATTCTCCATGTGGTCTATATTAATAAAGGGCACTTCATTTAATAAACAGAATTTCAAAATTAAATATTGTTCCACAATTTCTACTTAAAATATCAAAGGGATGCAAAAGGCACTCATTTCGTGGAATGACCCTACTATATGGCGAAAGACACTACATGTGGGGTAAATCAGAAATCATTTTCTTATAGGAGCACAAGGACATTTCTTTGTGTGACAGTAATATGACTTTTTTTTCCTTCTGTTTTCTGCTTTGCTCATATGAGGCGAAGGACTGACTAGTATTTCAGACTTTTTAGCATAGCACATTGCCTTTCTTCTCATGCTCCCTTTTTGACACTCAATATGACAACTTTGTTTAGCTCCCAGGACTTGGTAGTCACTGTGCTTTATTTTTAGTACTTGTTTTGATAGCACAGCATGGTATTGTAAAGGATTCAGTCTGGATCAGCTTGCAGGAGCTGAAATTGGATCCATTTAGATTTCTTTCTCTGGCATTATTCTTAGAAAATGCAATGTTTTTTTTTCTCGTAAAACAGTTTAACTGTTAACTGTTGTGCACTGAAATATATAAACCAATTTGTCTATGGACTCCAATATAAGCTGACAAAGTACGTTTAGACTTGATATACTGTCTATTGAATAACGTTAGCAATCGTTCTGTAATGTTGTATCAACTATAATTTGAACAACTTTTTTGACATTAGTAAACATTATTTTTTTATTTAGAACTTAAGTTTGCAGAGAAAACACTGTAAACCAGCAATATAAATATGAATGTTTATTAACTTGGTAAGTAGACATAAGGCTTTTTAAATTCTCAGAATATTTTATTTCATTTTGCTAGAATCTGTCAACGATCACTGATTTTGTTGTGATTTACACACGCAAATATGTTGTATATTGAGGAACAAGCAAAAATAAAATGTATTTTCCTCATATTTTTTATACCATTTCCAGGCCATGTGTCATTATTTGCAGGCTATGCTACGTCAGATATTTAAAACAGGAAAAAAATCAACTTTAAAAAATGTATTTATTAGTATGCACTAATTTACCATAATTCCATATGACTATCAAACTTGAATAAAAATGAAAACATCCTCTGCGGGGAGATAAAAATGTGTTTTACAGGATGACATAATGTCAATCAGTTTGAGAGTAGGTGTAGGCACAGTGTAGATTGTGTTAAAGAGAGTGAAGAGATATAACGACAGAGATTGAAATGCTGCTAAAAGCAATTATCAGAGCATAATTCATATCTCCCCGTTTAGTCTCCAAATACTGTTGTAAAAAGCCTACGAGGAGCAAACAACCCTCCGACGCCACAGATGAAAAGTCTGAAAACCAGGAAGAAGACATATGGGGATAAATGTCAAGACAAGCCTCCCAAGATGATTGACTCCTAGACTTCACTGGACACAGATGACATATCTTCAGGGTTTACATGCTGCCCACTGCCATTAATGACATGTAGGGCAACAGTGTCCTCCCTTGTCTTGTCCAGTCACCAGGATGAGACGAGATGGGTGTGGGGAGCAGGGAGAGGAGAATATGAAGTGGCCGAGCATAGATCAAAGGAGGAAGTGATTATGGATAATGGGCACAATTAAGCAGCACAGATTGCTGCATTTCTAACAGTCAGCAGCCCTGCCTTAATCAGACAGATGCTAGCAGCTTCCAATTCTCTGCATTCCTAATACAGTATGAGATGGAATTTCACAGGGGTCTAGAGGTGCATAACTGAGCCTTCTGAAGGATTTTGTGTTTATGTGTAGTTCTCCATTTGGTTTTTACATTAATGTAGATTTCCATGGTAGAGATGGAATCAAACATCAGTCTGTTTCTCATCCACCATAACTGCTATTTCACCAATAACCACACTGGGAGGTGAAGAGGAGGAGGGAAAATGAGGTTAATGTTGAATGTTAATGATGAATCCTCTGCCACTTCAATGCAGTGACTTTTTCGTAGCAGGTTAGGAGAACTTACACAGCAGGCTAGTATAATTAACGTAGCAGGTTAGGAGACTGAGGTTAAGGTTAGGAAAAGGGTTTTAGGGTTAGTGAAAATGCTCTCCTAAGTTGCTACGAAAAGTCACTTCCGGTCGTAGCTGTATCGAAGTGGTGTGAAAAGAGTGTGTCCCCTGTCACTCAACAGCTTTCTCATTGAAATCAAAAAACCCACCTCAGTTCATATCACAATTTCATTGGCTCTGTCTCTAGGAAGGTCTGGGCCTATTGGGAGTTGATCGTGCAGGAAGGCTATGTTGGTGTTTGATGTTGATTGACAGCTCAGAGCTTTGTAGAGCAATCAGACCATCTCAGTCGGTGTTCCCCTGATAACATTCATCCCTCTGTTCTCTCAGTTTCTCTAACTGTCCCTCCCTATCTGTATCATCAGAGACCATCTCATCTAACTCTAATGTACTACTTCACTGCAGAAAAATGAATAAGTAGGGCAGTAGAAGTAGTATATCTGCTACAGAATCTTTATGAATGTAATGGATGTGAGATTATGTCAATGTGTTTTTTTCCCCACCTTTTTTTAACCAGGTAGGCTAGTTGAGAACAAGTATTGGTGTTTTCTAAAATTATGGGATCTAGATATCAGTAAAATAACCTTGCAACCTTGCAAGCACCACCAAGGACATATTCATAACAACACTTGTCCTATTGTTTCCTGTCAAACCTTTTGAATCCATTTAGGAAATGTTGTTACTCATGTTACATTTTTATTTGTCATTGAATTGCTGCAACAAAACTGGCTAACATTTTTATTTCCATTTCAATTATGCCTCAGAACATGCACTAGGTGTTCTCTCTCTCTCTCTCTCTCTCTCTCTTCCCCTATGTTTCTCTGACCCTATGTTTCTCTGACGAGTGAGATGCCAGGAGAAGTTGTGAGGAAATGTCATTAAATGTCACAGACCCTTTGGGGAGACTTACAGTATGTCCTGTGTTGTGTTGGGGCTGACAGAGCACAAGGCAAGGCTGTGTTTATGGGCATCTGACGATCGGAATGGAACTGTGATGCCAATCAATGAGTTCTTTTGAAAATGTGTGTGGTAGTCTGCGCCATGTCCCATCCGAAAGGCCTGTTTCCATGACAACCCCCGAACTGAGTACACCTTTTGAAGGAGGGGACCACAAAAACACCAAGTACACTTTCACAGGTGTGTAGAGAGAAAAAAACAGTTGCCTTGGCATTAGAGGGCCTGTATACGTACACTTAAGGCTAGGCATGCTGACCCAATGTGTTAATAAGCCATGCTTTTGAAGGAGCGTTGAAAGAACTACATGGATCAAAGTCAAGAAAATAATTTACTGAGAGTAGCTGTGATTTCATTGCGTTGGATTATTCTTACAATTCCTGGTGCAACAGATAAATGCCAATGCACAGGTTGGCTGTGTCTGTGTTTCTGCCAATATTGCCTAAATCTTTTTCATTTGTCAAATCTGACAGAATGGGGACACCCCTAAATCTATGGCGACAAATGGAGATCGAATTTAAAGAGATATATTTGGCGAGGCTCTGGAGCAATAACTGAAACCAGATTAAGCGCTCCCTAATGACTGAAATATAAGCCTAATACTGTCTGTTGGCATAGTGTGTGGGAATACAGCTGGAGATTTGTCATATTCAGCCCAGAGCATGTTCTAGGTGGCTGGTGAGTCAGTGCTGGTGTCTGAGTTCTCTTTGCTGCTCTACTGGACTGTGGAGCTGGCAGCAGTGCAGCAGTCCAAAGCTGAGGTGACCTTCTGTCTCTGCCTCGACTCACAGCCCAGCTATCAGCTCTCCCCCAACAGGCCCATGGCCGCCGGCGCTCACTGAGAGAAATTAATCCAAATGTAATCTTTCTGCTCAGCGTGAGGAGGAAGCCGAGGCCTGCGCCAGGACCTGACACTTTCTATTAGACCGGCCCATTTAACAGAGATAGTAGCTCCTTTAAGAGGCAGGAAGTAACTTCCTGTAGGCACATATTTGTTCAGCAGCGTTCAGTAGATATTAAAGGGAAACTGGATATACAGTAGAGCCTAGGTACACCTATATAAATGCTGACTTTGGCCAACTGATGATTATCTGCAAGGGGATAAGGTTCCTTTTTTTCAAAGAAGAGGTTTTCAACTTATGAGAGGTGTCTATTGTATAAATAATAAGAAGAAAGTTTATCAAATGAAGATCGCAATAGCTGGGTAGAGGAAGTCACAGTGAGCATGAGAAATCACTGAACAGCAACTGCTGTGGCTTAACTTTCTCTAAAATTGCTTTTCAGCCAACACAAAAGGTTATGCAATTTAAATATAACATTGTATGATTGACATGAAATGCATTTTCATAAAACACATTTTATGAAACTCTTGGTAACTCGATTTGTTTTCAGAATGCCTCCATAAAGTTACAGATACAAGTGTCAGCTGGAATGAAGCTGTGCTTTGCCTTAAATGGAATGGTTGTGCCTTATGCTATAACAGATTGACCTTCATGGAATCATGAGTGAAAGAGCAATTACTCATTCATATCTGAAGGCTTTTATGCCTAACAGATATGAATCATGATTTCTGTCATAATCTAAATAATGACAATGATTGTAGGCAAATAACTCGGGACTGTGAATTAATCTTCCTCCAAATCCACTGGAGAAGTGATTTGACATGTTTATTAGCATCCCTGCATTGCTCACTCTGATTAAATTAATGACAGCACATTACAAATTCCTAGACACATAATGTCACTTTTAACAGTGAAGCTGGTAACATTTTCCTCCCTTTAATCGAAAGTTTCTCTTTCTCAAGTGACCTGCCTGTCACCACCAGCACAAGGTGTGGGTGTGGGGGAGTTGTTACCATGGCAACATTGATTTCTTTGTCTCCCCCTGGGATTTTATTTAATACTTATTGTTTAGATAACGAATACAATTACCTTGTTCATATAAAGAGTTTGTGAATGGGCTTTGATTTAATGCTCATCAGATTTATGTCCATGAACATAACCCCATTTTAGACGAGGGATAATTATGGAGTATCATGTATCAGGCCATTAAAATAAGGATTTGGAAGCTTATACTGTTTTGCTGGCAGATTTGTTTCCGATATTTTGGACATTAATAGACTATGTGTATGTGGAGGCTGCTGAGGGGAGGACGGCTCATAATAATGGCTGGAATGGAGTCAATGGAATGGTATCAACCACATGGAAACTACTTCTTTGATACCATTCCATTTAAGAGTGGCTGACCCACTGCTTCAGTGGTCTTGAGAGATGTGGAGGTTTAGAACCTTTAGTTGGCTCTCCCTATTTGATTTCTAGAAAAACAATCCTTTATCTGATCTTCCCTGTTGTTGTTTTGCTCCATTATTTTGGTTTGCTTCCTTAAAGTCTTAAAGTTTGGTGTGGGTTTTTCTTTTGTTTGCCTCTTAGTGGGCATATTTATTGGGCGCTCATGGGGGGCGTCTTTTAGGTTCCAGTTGTTGTTGCTATGCAACTATCAGTGGACACCTCATGAGTGCCTTTTAGAACCCCTCCTAAAACCCTACCTGTTTTGGGTTTTCTTGCTGGGGAACGTAACAAAATGGGGGCTCGTATATTGTTTCCCATGAGTATGGTAGTCGCTCTAATCACCTACTCTGACGCTTTGCTTTGCCCAGATAGTTGAGTGTTCAAAATACACATTTTGTGGTTGAGTTTCTGTGACTGACATCCACCCCGAGGGGTTATAAGATTGATTGAAACATTTTGAAAGTTGCATAACACAGGCTAATCTTTAAAAAGCTATGGACTTTAAGTTGGAAGAATTTCTGGAAACCCTACATGGGAGATACTAGATAAATGTATGAAGGCAAATCTGCTCCTCATTACAAAGCATTATGACATCAGGGTGACATCTGGTTATCCAAAAGCAGTAGTCAAAGAGTTGATCTGTACTGTTTTGGTGGAGGAAGAAATCCTTCTGGAGAGGAAGGATGATGAAAAGGGTCCTACGGGTGGTAGAGTACACCCCATATACGTGCAACTGAGAGAGGTAGAATTAAAGCCAAAATGGGAGCAACAGAAATTAGAGTTGAAGCACAGGAAAAGACCAGATAAGTGTGCAGCCCCCCCCCCCCCAAAAAAAAATGTGAATGTGCAGCCAGACTAGAACAAGAGCGAGAAGAACGTGCGCATGGCATTTGATTAAAAGAGTTGGAGCTGGAAATAAGACAAAGGGAGATCGATCTGGAAGTACTCAAGTCAGGACATCCTGCACCCTCAACAGTTTGGTTTTGGTCGGAGCAGTCGCCTTGTACTGCATTTCAACGAAAAGGAGGTGGATGTATATTTTACTTGAGTGGATTGCCACATCCCTAAAGTGGCCGCGTGACATTTGGTCACTGCTCCTCCAAAGTGTTCTTGTGGGAAAAGCTCCGAAAGTGTACGGAGCTTTATCTCTTGACCAGAGTTCAGATTAAGGCTCTGTTAAAGCTGCTATCTTTCGGGCTTACGAGTTGATCCCAGAGGCATTCTGTCTTTAGTCATTTATGAAAGACAGAATCACAAAGCCATGTTGAGTTGGCAAGGGAACAAGCTTGTCTTTTTGATCAGTGTTGTGGTTCTCAAGAGATCAAGGACCTGGAGGATTTAAAGAAAATCATACTTCTCCAGCAGTTCCAGAATTGCCTTCACGAAACGGTTGCTACCTACATTTATGAGTTGCAGATGAGTTTGTGTTGACACATAAAACTACCTTCACAAACAAAGCACCCAGTAGTTATCCCTACGCAAAAAGCACCCAGTAGTTATCCCTACGCAAAAAGCACCCAGTAGTTATCCCTACGCAGAAAGCACCCAGTAGTTATCCCTACGCAGAAAGCAATCCAGAGAAGTCACCTCCTACTGTGAGGTTACAATCCTTTTCTACAGCACCCAAAGATAACGATGGGCAGAAAACTGGTTTTTCGTATCTGCCAGTTTGTCATTACTGCCGAGAGAAAGGACACATTGTCCCTCAGTTGAAACAGAAAACTGAGAGAGAGAAAAATACATTTCTTCTTGTGAGAGCATCTCCTAAACAAAATGTTGGATCAGATGTGTATGAACCCTAAGTGGCGCAGCGGTCTAAGGCACTGCACTGCTTGCAGTGCTAGAGGTGTCACTACAGACCTGGGTTTGATCCCTGGCTGTATCACAATTGGCTGTGATCGGGAGTCGCATAGGGTGGAGCACAATTGGCCCAGAGTCGTCTGGGATAAGGGAGGGTTTGGCCAGGGTATGCAGTCATTGTAAATAAGAATTAGTTCTTAACTGACTTGCCTAGTTAATTAAATAAACCCCAACATATACATGTAAAGTAATCTACAATTTCTAGTATGGTAACAAGTATATTCCAAGCTAAAATCCAACAGAGGGCAGTCAATATGTTTTTTTTTGTCTTTTGTATTTAGTCACTGCGTAGCCCTGGCTCACAATTTATTTTGGAGATTAACTTTGTTTTGGTTGGGCTCGTTCCAAGGGGATGAGAGTTATAGAAATGTACGTGATTTTACCCATTTATTAAAAACGTGTACCCTTCAGGCAACTCTAAAAAGGAAAAAATATATATAATCATGTTTAATGAGATTAAATAAAAGATCCCAGAAATTGTTCTATACTCACAAAAAGCGTATTTTTCTCCAACTTTGTGCACAATTTTGTTTACATCCCTGTTAGTGAGCATTTTTCCTTTGCCAAGATAATCCATCCAAGAAGCTGGTTAAACAGCATGATCATTACACAGGTGCACCTTTTGCTGGGGACAATAAAAGGCCACTCTAAAATGTGTGGTTTTGTCACACAACACAATGTCACAGCATGCTATTGGCATGCTGACTACAGTAATGTCCACCAGACCTGTTGCCAGAGAATGTAATCTTCATTTCTCTACCATAAGCCGCCACCATAAGCCAACTGCAGACCACGTGTATGGCGTCATGTGGGAGAGGGTTTTGCTGATGTCATCGTTGTGAACAGAGTGTCCCATGATGGCGGTGGAGTTATGGTATGGGCAGGCATAAGCTGCGGACAATGAACACAATTGTATTTTATTGATGGCAATTTGAATGCACAGAGATACCGTGACGAGACCCTGAGGCCCATTGTCGTGTCATTCATCCGCCGCCATCATCTCATGTTTCAGCATGATAATGCATGTCACATACATCTGTACACAATTCCTGCAAGCTGACAAGGTCCCACTTCTTCCATGGCCTGCATACTCACCAGACATGTCACCCATTGAGCATGTTTGGGATGCTCTGGATCGATGTGTGTACGACAGCGTGTTCCAGTTCCCACCAATATCCATCAACTTCACACAGCCATTGAAGAGGAGTGCAACAACATTCTACAGGCCACAATCAACAGCCTGACCAACTCTATGTGAAGGACATGTGTCACTCATGGTGGGCATCGCTCTGCTGTTGTTGTTGCTATGCATCTTTCAGTGGTCACCTCCATAAGTGTCTTTTATAACCCCTGTTAAAAACCCTCCTGTTTTGTTTTGGTTGTTGTCAATAACACTTTGTTAGTTCCCCCTTCTGTTTGGGTGACATTTTTGGGTTTCTTGCTGGGGAACATAACAGTATATACAGTATTATAGTCCAAGAATGAACCCCCATAATTTGTATTATATTCATAGCTCTCCCAAGTTAAAGGGTTTGCTCTTGTAGTCAACTTAGGTAAGAGAGATGGATAATAAGTGAACACAGGACACAGAGGTGAAGGACACATCAAAGACCCAGTAGCTCTGCAGAGCAAAAACTTCTAGGCAGAGACAGCTAAATTGACCTTCAAATTGCTATGATATATGAAAACACTCCGGAGTTCTCATGGAAGCATTTAGTGGCCCTAAGTCTGCCTGTGTCTACAGCTGGACATGTAGTGGGCTACTATAACAGACTAAAACTGGATTTGCTTTGTTTACTTAATTTGTATGTAGGGTTGCACATTTTGGGGAATATTCAGAGGTGGAAACTTTCCGTGCAAATTAACGGGAATATATCTGCAACCCTATTTGTATGACATGATTTCTCCCCCGACACGATCTCCAATCTCTCTCCTCAATCTCTCTCTCTTTTACTCTCTCTCTGTCTCTGTCTCTTTAGACTTTGTAAAAGATAAAGGAGATAGAACGTTTTTTTTTTAAATTCGATCAGCTAAAACATGAATATAAATTACTACTTTGTTCTATGTTCTCATGGTTGTGTCTGTTGACTGATGTTGTTGTGGTTCTGCCCACAGATTGGTCTCTGTGGTGATGCACTCTTTGTTGTGTTTGGAAGAGTTAATTGGGGGTGAACTAGCTGTACTAGCTCAGTGAAACTACCAAATGTACTTTATTTCAGAATCGTTCATCCTCTGTTAAATTCATAATGAATCGGATGGACTGATTTTACTGTTGTATTGTATTCTCCCAAGGCCTCATTAAAATAATCAGTTGGCTTGCGGTGCAGTGTGTGCATTGCTGCGAGAAGATGTTTTGGGGTGGGGCTGCTGTCGAGGGGGGAGTGGGTATTTTCCTTCACTCATACAGCAGTAATAAAGACCTAGTGCACTAATTTGGTAGGATTTGTTTTTGGTGTGGATATATATACTGTATATGTTTATAAATATATGTATATCTATTTGTATTTATTTATTTATCAGGGGGTGCTGCAGCTATGGCTATGAGTGTGTATAAATGTCACTGTTTGAGGACCTTTCAATTCATCAACTTTTCATCTGTACACAGTCCTATTGCAAGTTTGGTTGCAACTAATTCCACTCAAAAGAAGTGTGGTGCGGTGCAACTAAACACGTTTAATATGCAACAGTTGAATAAATGTTTTTGTATCAATGGAATAATATAGTAATAAACACCGGAGATGTCCAATAAAACAAAACAGGAGCCTTAAATCCCTGGATGGTCACTGGAATCAATGAGAGTGACTGGGCATCTGTGTTAATACAGGTCTGTCTGTAAAACGGCCACTTCTCAGAGGGAAAAGCTATCAATCCACATCCATACCCTGAACTCCCTCTTCATAGGCTGTCTTCCTCTCCTGCTGCTCCTGCCATATTTATGTGCCCAAGGATACGATCAAAGATGGTTCCACTCCATCACCCTTCTGATGGCCTAATTACTGATAGAAAGGAAACCTATTTATCAGCTCATCAGTGTGTGAGAGTGTGTGCATGCATGTGCATTTGTGTGTGTGTGTGTCTATGTGTATGTGTGTGTGTGTGTGTGTGTGTGTGTGTGTGTGTGTGTGTGTGTGTGTGTGTGTGTACTTACAGGCCCTAGTTTTTGCAACCTCAGCTAATATCCTGACTAGTCAGCATCTTTTTGACAGTTCTTACGTCACTTCTAAGTTTTCACCTCACTGACTGACCTCGGTAATTAAAAAGCAGGTCACAAAACATCTGCTATAATTTCTAATCCATTCATTTGTATGTAAACCTCCCTATGCAATTAAACTGTTAGATAAAATAAGGCACTTTCTATCTAGAATTATAGCCCAACGCACAACAATTAGGTAATTCAAGAGTGAAGATATACCTGACGGCCAAGAAAAGTATCCACAGACACAAGGCTGCAGTGTACGGGCCAGGAAACATGTTGAAGGTTGTGACTCTCTCCCAGAGATATTATTTAATCATATGTGAATATTGTCACCTGTGAGGCTGTGCAGTTTCTCTTTTGTTTCTCTTAAAAAAACAACAGTTCAGCTTAATTACAGATTTGAGCTAAGGGGCCATGTTCATTATGTTTTCAGTTTGAATATGGAACAAATGTTATTTGCATTGCTTGTGATAAACAGGTCTGAAGTGTTTCTCATTTTACACAAAATGTACTAGAGCTGTACAGTACTGATGTGATGACATTGAGAATGTTCCCCAATGTTTTGCTATTGTCTGCTGTAGCAATCATTCTCCTTTTGTAATTGGTGTAAATTGACTTCTCCCAGACAGCCCATTTCATGCCTGTGTGGTTTGTGTGGGCAGTTGACAGGCTGGTGGGAGAAATATGGAGCCACAATGATTGCAAAATCATAATTGAAGAATGAGCAATGCTCAGCATAGACTACAAAGTTGTATATCATCACTCATTGCTTAATTTCTACACTTAACAAGCACTATACTGGTACAAAAAGATGAATAATGGAATATGATATCAAACATGGGTTTCTTAACCTCTGTAAGTGCTGGTAGTCCCCTCTGTGGACTGGGGTTAGATATTGATTCAGCTGACAGCGTCTGTGAGTGCTCTTCATAAGCCAATTGGCTAAGACAGAGCAGTTTTGTGAAATATGTATTATCAGCAGGTCATGACTTGCACAATACAGGGTACAGCAGGGTTGTTTCCCTTTCGACCAAGAGAACTGCTTATAGAATCTTCACCAATATGGTCGCGGAACAATTCCTTTTCTGTTGTATTCAGGAACAAGCATGCAACTCAAGTGATCATCTGTCAATTATCCAACACTTACTGTTGATTGCTCACTGATCTGACAGTCTTTTGTGAATGCCCATTTCTCTACTGAGGGATTCAGCACCAAGCTACAGTATGTGGGAGGGAGAAAGTGAAAGGAAGAGAGACTCTCTCTCTCTGTGTGTTTTCTCTGCAGAGCTCTGAAAGTGGTAAATTACTAAGTAATTGCTGTGCTCAAATAGCAGAGCCCTCTACCAGAGCAGTGATGTGTACCTATTTTGGTGACCGGTTGGAACGTAATATTCCAAAAGCACTGAAAGACACTTTTTATGCCATAATGCTTTTCAGTACATACACAATGTTGCCATAACAACACAATCATCATTATTAGTGCATGGCTAAATAATCTGTTTTTCCTGGTGTTTCAACTCCCAACACAGTAGTAGACTCTCATCACTGAGCTCCTCTGAGCAGGTATCAGTGGAAAAGTAAAAGGCCTCAACAGGATGGGGGGAAAGCAGCTATTGACCCAGTGAGGCTTCTGTGCCATGAAAGTACTTACCAGAAGAAAATCAATCTCCTGAACATCTAAAGGATGTTTTGATAGGAAATCAACACTTCTTAATCTTTACTGCAATATCTGTACATTTATTAATGAGTTGGCTATTCTTAATGTGGGAGATTTTTCTTTTTAAACTGACTTTTTTAGGCAAGGCACTCATGGGGGAAGTTTACTGTAATAATCCCTAGGTTGAAGATACACAGATGTATATTTTTGATCTATCTCCCCAGGAGGTGAAGCGTGATAGGTTAAGTAAAATGTTAAATCTGCCTTATACACATTATGTTGTACTACATAGCTGGCCTCTGCCTAGTTATGTCTATCCATGTGGAAAATAGAAACTATTATACACTGATAAATCATAAAGTTCTAGTGTATGAATAGCATTTTGTGAACAGTACAGTATATGGAAGTAATTGCCAAACTGTTTGCTTCTCTCTATCATTAGTCATTTGTTCTAGTTCAGGGTGTCAGGCAACAGCTCTCAGCAACAAATATACCTAACCATGTTTTCTAAAAGAACCTGAAAACATGCATCAAATAATGCATGCAGAGCAGAATTAGGCCCATACCCGCTAATGATCCAAATCCAGAAAAGAGACGTTAAATTCTACAACCACCTAAAAAGAAGCGATTCCAACCTCTGATAACAAAGCCATCACCTACAGAGAAATTAACCTGGAGAAAAGCCCCCTAAGCAAGCTGGTCCTGGGGCTCTGTTCACAAACACAAACAGACCCCACAGAGCCCCAGGACTGGATTTGGATCATTAGCGGGAATGGGCCTAATTCTGCTCTGCATGCATTATTTGATGTTTTACATTGTACACTGAGGATATTTTGCAGAATTCTGCATGCAGAGTCTCAATCTGTTGTTTGTGTTACGAATCCCGCCGAAGATGGTGCCTCTTCCTGTTCCCGGTCGGCGTCGCCGGCCTACTTGCTGCCACCGATTCCCTTTTCTGTTTCATTTAGTTGTCCGATTAGTTGCACGTGTTTCGTGTTTAGGTTTTGGTTGTGGGCTATTTAAACCCGGTAAACCCGGCGTGACCGTCTCTCTGTTTTTTGGAAATAAAAGATCCACATCTTTGAACTACCCTGCTCTCTGCGCCTGACTCCTCCACCCACTACATCTAGAAGCCGTGACAGAAGCCCGCACCACTATGGAGTCAGCAGGAGCAGCGACCAACCCTCTTCCATCAATGGAGGAGCGCGTCCTCCATCACACAGCCGTCCTCCATCGGATCGGTTCAGCGATGGACCAGATGATGGAGAGGATGGAGCGATGGGAGAGGAGTGGTCTCCCGACATCCACCACAGCTCCCCCACAGACGACGCAACCCACTCCTCCAACGTCATCGTCTGGTCCCAGTGCGTTGCGTCTCGTGCCCCCGAGGGAGTACGATGGAGCGGCGGCTGGGTGCCAGGTTTTTTTTGCTCCAGCTTGAGCTCTACCTGGCTACCTTTCATCCGACTCCCTCGGGTGAGGAGAGTGTGAGCCTCCTCATCTCCTGTTTGACGGGAAGAGCCCTGGAATTGGCCAACGTTGTCTGGAACGGCCCAGACTTGGCTCGGGACCACTACCCGGAGTTTCACCTCAGACAGGAGACGAGGAGACTGTTTCACCTCAGACAGGAGACGAGGAGCGCACAAGACTTCGCCTTGGCGTTCTGGACCTTGG
Source organism: Oncorhynchus nerka (assembly GCF_034236695.1). Taxonomy (NCBI): domain Eukaryota; kingdom Metazoa; phylum Chordata; class Actinopteri; order Salmoniformes; family Salmonidae; genus Oncorhynchus; species Oncorhynchus nerka. The sequence continues at coordinate 81,423,438 of NC_088410.1, read as the reverse complement.
CTGCTGGTGCGGGGTGGAATGACAGGGCCCTGATGGACCACTACCGATGCAGCCTCCGGGAGGACGTCCGCAGGGAGCTAGCTTGTCGGGACACCACACTCTCCCTCGACGAGCTTATAGACATGTCGATCCGACTGGGCAACCTGCTAGCTGCCCACGGGCATTCAGAGGGGGTCCTGTCAGTTCCACCTCCCAGCCCTCCCGCTCCAACTCCGATGGAGTTGGGAGGGGCTGCATCTAGGGGGACCGGGAGAGGAGGCTCCTCCTGCACCTACTGCGGCCGGAGAGGACACACTTCGGACCGGTGCTGGAGGAGTCCGCCTGGGAGTCGAGATAGCAGGCGGAACACTTCTCGGCCACCCCAGGTGAGTAGGCACCAAACTCACTCAGAGCTCCCTGTTGGTCACATGTTTTTATTTTTATTTTTCCCTGTGTTTTTTCTCTCTCTTCAGCATAAGGCGCTAGTCGATTCAGGCGCAGCTGGGAGTTTTATGGATCGCGGACTCGCCCGTAAGTTGGGGATTCCGTTGGTGCAGATAGACCCACCTTTCCCCGTGCACTCCTTAGATAGCCGACCGTTAGGGTCAGGGCTGGTCAGGGAGGCCACGATTCCGCTGGACATGGTAATGCAGGGGGATCATAGGGAGCGGATCAGTTTCTACCTTATTGATTCACCTGCGTTTCCAGTGGTGTTGGGGATTCCCTGGCTGGCTATTCACAATCCCCTCATTTCCTGGAGAGAGGGGGCTCTTCAGGGGTGGTCAGAGGAGTGTTCAGGTAGGTGTATAGGAGTTTCCATCGGTGCCACGTCGGTGGAGGGTCCAGACCAGATTTCCACTGTGCGCATTCCCCCAGAATATGCCGATTTGGCTATCACTTTTTGTAAAAAAAAGGCGACCAAATTACCACCCCATCGACGGGGGGATTGCGTGATAAACCTCCAGTAGAACGCTGCACTTCCCAGGAGTCACGTGTACCCATTGTCACAGGAGGAGACGTTGGCTATGGAGACATATGTCACGGAATCTCTGAGACAGGGGTACATTCGGCCCTCCATGTCACCCGTCTCCTCAAGTTTCTTTTTTGTGAGGAAAAAGGAGGGAGGACTGCGTCCGTGCATTGATTGAGGTCTAAATTCGATCACAGTGGGATTTAGTTATCCGCTACCTCTCATCGCTACGGCGGTGGAATCATCACGAAACTGGACCTCAGGAGCGCGTATAATCTGGTGTGTATTCAGGAGGGAGACGAGTGGAAAACAGCGTTTAGTACCACATCAGGCCACTATGAGTACCTCGTCATGCCGTATGGAATAAAGAATGCTCCAGCCGTCTTTCAATCATTTGTAGATGAGATTCTCAGGGACCTGCACGGGCAGGGTATGGTGGTATACATTGATGACATCTTGATCTATTCTGCCACACGCGCCGCGCATGTCTCCCTGGTACGCAAGGTACTTGGGCGACTGCTGGAGCATGACCTATACGTCAAGGCTGAGAAATGTGTGTTCTCCAAACAAGCCATTTCCGTCCTCGGTTATCGCATTTCCACCTCGGGGGTAATGATGGAGTGTGACCGCGTTAACGCCGTGCGTAATGGGCCAACTCCGACCACGGTAAAGGAGGTGCAGCGGTTTTTAGGGTTTGCCAATTACTACCGGAGGTTTATCCGGGGTTTTGGCCAAGTGGCGGCGCCTATTACCTCACTGCTGAAGGGTGGGCCATTGCGTTTATGGTGGTCGGCCGAGGCAGATGGAGCTTTCAACCAGTTGAAGGCGCTATTTACTGACACGCCCGTGTTGGTGCATCCGGACCCTTTGTTAGCATTCATAGTGGAGGTGGATGCGTCCGGGGCTGGGTTTGGAGCCGTGCTGTCACAGCGCTCGGGCACGCCACCGAAGCTCCGCCCCTGCACTTTCTTTTCTAAGAAGCTGGTTCCGGCGGAGCGGGACTATGATGTGGGGGACCGGGAGTTGCTAGCTATGGTAAAAGCCCTGAAGGTGTGGAGACACTGGCTTGAGGGGGCTAAGCACCCTTTCCTCATCTGGACTGACCACCGCAATCTGGAGTATATCCGAGCGGCGAGGAGACTGAATCCTCGTCAGGCTAGGTGGGCCATGTTCTTTACCTAATTTAGATTTACGATCTCTTATAGACCAGGTTCCCTCAACACTAAGGCCGACGCGCTGTCCCGTCTCCATGACACTGAGGACCGGTCCATCGATCCTACAGCCATCTTTCCAGCGGATTCCTTTTTTCTGAACAGTTTCGTCCTGTTTGTTGGACTGGGTCTTTATGCGCCCTTGTGTGTGTGGCGTGACCGTCTCTGTTTTTTTGGAAATAAAAGATCCACATCTTTGAACTACCCTGCTCTCTGCGCCTGACTCCTCCACACACTACCTCTAGAAGCCGTTACAGTTTGTCCCATTTTGTGAATTCTTGGTTGGTGAGCAGACCCCAGACCTCACAACCATAAAGGGCAATGGGTTCTATAACTGATTCAAGTATTTTTAGCTAGATCCTAATTGGTATGTCTAATTTTATGTTCCATTTGATGGCATTGCCTTGTCTCTCAGATCATTCACAGCTTTGTGGAAGTTACCTGTAGCGCTGATGTTTAGGTCGAAGTATGTATAGTTTTTTGTGTGCTCCACAAGTCTCAAACAACAAAAAAAACATTTAAAAAAAGTCGCAGCACAGAATGAAGATAGTAATAGTAAATAGTACTAAAATGTGTATTGGTTAGTTTCACCACTGTTGTTAGGTGTCTAGATGGAATTTGTGTTTGTGGTCCCGGCAACTAGACCTTTTTTGGATCACCATTATTTTTGTCTTACTGAGATTTATTGTCAGGGCCCAGTTCCGACAGTATCTGTGCAGAAGATCTAGGTGCTGCTGCAGGCCCTCCTTGGTTGGGGTCAGAAGTACAAGATTATCAGCAAACAGGAAACATTTGACTTTAGATTCTAGTAGGGTGAGGCCGGGTGCTGCAGACTCTTCTAGTGCCCTCGCTAATTCGCTGATATATATGTTGAAGAGGGTGGGGCTTAACCTGCATCCCTGTCTCACCCCCCGGCCCTGTGGAAAGAAATGTGTGTGTCATACCCTTATCTGTTGCCAGTTCGTCTTGTCTTCTCAGGTCTTACCAGCGTGTTTTCCCGTCTCCCTGCTTTCTCAAGTTCTGTTTCCTAGTTTCCCCGGTTCTGACCATTCTGCCTGCCCTGACCCCGAGCCTGTCTGTACCTTCCTGACTCTGACCCCTTTACGAACCTCTGGCTGTCTTGACCCCAAGCCTGCCTGCTGTTCTGTACCTTATTAACTCTGCCCTGGGTTATGGACCTCTGCCTGCCTTTGACCTGTCATTTACCTGCCCCCTGATTGGGTCAGTATACATCTGTGACTCTAGCTGTCTGCATCTGGGTCTTATCCTGAGTTCTGATAGTGTGTGTTTTTTGGCAATTTTAACCACACACTGTCATGTTTTTCCCCCAACACCACTTTCCTTCAATTTGTATAGCAGGCCCTCGTGCCAAATCGAGTCGAAAGCTTTTCTGAAATCAACAAAGCAGGAGAAGAATTTGCCTTTGTTTTGGTTTGTTTGTTTGTAAATTCGTGTGTGCAGGGTGAATACTTGATCTGTCGTTCAGTAATTTGGCTAAAAGCCAATTTGACATTTGCTCAGTACATTGTTTTCACTGAGAAAATGTACAAGTCTTTTGTTAATGATAATGCAGAAGATTGCCGTTGACGCATGTCCCATGGTAGTTATTGGGGTCAAATTTGTCTGAACTTTTGTGGATTGGGGTGATCAGTCCTTGCTTCCAAATATTGGGGAATATGCCAGAGCTGAGGAAGATGTTAAAGAGTTTAAGCCAATTGGAATTTGTGGTCTGTATATTTTATCATTTCATTTAGGATACTGTAAGGGTTCCGTAACGACAGACGCTGGGAGATGGGAAGCAAGTACAGGGTGAGGATTTAGCAATGAATAGACATGAAACTAAACAAGAACAGCGTCTGGACAAGAGAAACAAAACAACAGCAATGCAGACACAGGGATGAAACTAAGGAAGTGACAGATATAGGGGAGGCAATCAATGACGTTATGGAGTCCAGGTGAGTCTGATGACTGGTGCACGTAAAGATGGTGACGTGTGTGTAATGATGAGCAGCCAGGCAGCCTCAAGTACAAGAGAGAGGGAGCGGGAGCAGATGTGACAGGATACCATCAACCCCACAGGCCTTTTTGGGTTGGAGGGTTTGTATTTTGTCCTGTAGTTTCTTCAATGTAATTGGAGAATCCAGTAGGTTCTGGTAGTCTTTAATAGTTGATTCTAAGATTTGTATTTGATCATGTATATGTTTTTGCTGTTTGTTCTTTGTTATAGAGCCAAAAAGATTGGAGAAGTGGTTAATCCATACATCTCCGTTTTGGATAGATAACTCTTTGTGTTGTTGTTTGTTTAGAGTTTTCCAATTTACCAGAAGTGGTAAGATTTGATGGATTCTTCAGTTACATTGAGCTGATTTCTGATGTGACGTTCCTTCTTTTTCCGTAGTGTATTTCTATATTGTTTTAGTAATTCACCATAATGAAGGCGTAGGCTCAGGTTTTCTGGATGTCTATGTGTTTGGTTGGATAGGTTTCTCAATTTCTTTCTTAGGTTTTTGCGTTCTTCATCAAACCATTTGTCATTGTTGTTCATTTTCTTAGGTTTTCTGCTTGATATTTTTAGATTTGATAGGGAAGCTGAGAGGTCAAATATACTGTTGAGGTTTTCCACTGCTAAGTAAATTTCCAGGAAATTGTCTAGAAGGGATTGAATATGTCGTTGCCTAATTGTTTTATGGTAGATTTCCATTTATAGCTTTTGTTAATATTATTCAATTCCTTTGGCTTTTATGCCTCATGATTAAAAAAAGCTCTGTTCAAGTAGTGTGTGTGTAACGAATCTCCTCTTCATTTGAGGAAGAGTAAGAAGGATCGGACTAATATGCAGCGTGGTAAGTGTCCTTCATAATTTATTAACTGAAGGCACGAAACAAAATAACAAAGTGAAATGGACAAAACGAAACACCTCTCTAAGGTGACATACACTAAACAGAAAACAACCACCCACAAACAAGAGTGGGAAAACAGGCTACCTAAGTATGGTTCTCAATCAGAGACAATGATTGACAGCTGCCTCTGATTGGGACCCATACCAGGTCAAACACATAGAAATACCAAACATAGAACAAAAACATTGAATGCCCACCCCAACTCACGCCCTGACCAACCTAAAATAGAAACATACAAAAGGATGTAACATACAAAAGGTCAGGACGTGACAGTGTGGTTTTGCTGTGACCTGATAGAGCATTCAGTCAGTCCACTGACAACCCTAAGAGACTCTGGGTTGAGGTCAGTGTTAAAGTAGTTTACAGTACTACTGCCAAGAGATGAGCTATAGGTGTACCTACCACAGGAGTCCCCTCAAAGCCTACCATTGACTATGTATATACCTAGCGTCCGACAGAGCTGCAGGAGTTGACCCGTTTTTGTTGGTTATGTTGTCGTAGTTGTGTCCAGGGGTGCATATAGGGGAGGGAATGCTGTCACCTCCAGGTAGGTGTTTGTCCCCCTGTGTGCTGAGGGTGTTGAGTTCTTGTCCAGTTCTGGCATTTAGGTCGCCACAGACTATTACATGTCCCTGAGCCTGGAAATGGTTGGGGAGTTAGGTAGCACACATGAGGATGTTTTTCTCTGTTCAGATAATTTCCTTATTAATTTCTAGCCAGATGTAAAATGTTCCTGTTTTTACTAATTTAATAGAGTGGGTTAGGTCTGCTCTATACCAAATAAGCATACCCCCTGAGTCTCTTCCCTGTTTCACAACTGCTTTTTTGGTGGATGGGACTACCAGCTCTTTGTAACCTAGAGGGCAACCAGTCTCCTTTTTACCATGTTTCTTGGAGGATGACAATGTCTGTTATTCCACTTTCTTTGATGAACTCTGGGTTCCTGCTCTTAGGCCAAATGCAGATTACCTCAGACCTTGTGTATTCCAGGATGAGATAGTAAACGTTTTGTGTTCCATAGTGTTTAGTGTTGTTTTTGTGTGATTTAGACCTGGACCATCACAGTAGGTGTGAGCAGAGCATGTTGAGCATCTGATACATACCTCTTAGGTCGCAGGATAGGGCTTGGGCGGGTGTAATAGTGGGGGTTGGGCCTGTTGCTCTGCTCACGACCTGGGCATAATATGTCCTGCTGTCATGTTGAGGTCCTTGCCGCATGGGTGGGGGGCATGGGGTGGGCAGAAGGGGCATAGATAGGTATGATATGGGGGGGCCTATATATGGTGTAGGGTTTGCTTGGGGTGGTCTTAGCTGGTTGTGCTGGCTGGTGATGCTGTGGTCTCTCTATCTCTCTCATTTCAATTTCAATGTCAATTTATTGGCATGAAAAACATATGTTTACATTGCCAAAGCAAGTGAAATAGGTAATAAACCCAAAAAATTAACAGGAAACATTACAATCACTGGATCGCGTTGTCCAGAATATGGACCGCTGGGAGAGACAGGGAGTTCTTCCAGTGCCTCCACCAGCACAACCGGGGTATATCCTGGGCGCCCCTTTACCACCTGAGCCCAGTGGAATCCGTCTACCCATGCCACGGGGTACGACGGAAGTCCTTCCAACTGCCAGGGTTTCCTCCTCCAATTAAACCTTTATCTGGCCACTGTCCAACCATCTCCATCGTACCATGAGAAGGTTTTGGCCCTCGTCTCGTGCCTCACCGGGAAAGCACTGGAGTGGGCCAGCGCCGTGTGTGAAGATGCGGCGTTGGACCATTTTGAGGAGTTCACCCGCCTTTTCCAGGCAGTGTTCGACCACCCACCTGAGGGCAGAGCGGCGGATGAGCGTCTCTATCATCTGAGGCAGGAGACGAGGAGCGTGCAGGAGTTTGCTCTGGAGTTTAGGACCCTCCTGGCTGCTGGCGCGAGATGGAACAACAGGGCCCTGATTGACCATTACCACTGCAGTCTACGCGAGGTCATCCGTCAGGAGCTGGCCTGCAGAGACACCACCCTCACCTTCGACCAGCTGGTGGACCTGTCCATCCGGCTGGACAACATGCTGGCTACTCGCGGACGTCCAGATTGGGGTCTAGTGGTTCCATCCTCCCGCACCCCCTCTCCGATACCCATGGAGCTGGGAGGGAGGTGCAGGGTTGGTTCCTCTGGGAATCGAGGCAGCAGGCAGGGCGCTCTTGCTTCACCCCAGGTGAGTTGGCACCATTCTCACCCAGAGCCCTTTGTCGCACATATATTTGTGTCTGTCACTTTTCCTGATTTCTTTTCCCCTTGTTCCCAGCATAAGGCACTCGTAGATTCAGGCGCGGCTGGGAATTTCATTGATTAAGTGTTAGCTTATCGCTTAGGGACTCCTATTGTTCCCATGGATGTACCTTTCCCATTCACGCCTTAGATAGTCGACCATTAGGGTCAGGGCTTGTCAGGGAGACCACCGCTCTTTTGAGTATGGTGACGTGGGGGGGTCACACGGAAAATATTAGTATTTTCCTTATTGACTCTCCTGCGTATCCAGTGGTGCTAGGCCTACCCTGGTTAGCTTATCATAACCCCACTATTTCTTGGCCACAGAGGGGTCTCACGGGGTGGTCGCAGGAGTGCTTAGGTAGTTGTTTAGGGGTTTTCGTTGGTGCTACTATGGTGGAAAGTCCAGACCAGGTCTCCACCGTGCACATCCCCACAGAATATGCCAATTTGGCTCTCGCCTTCTGTAAAAAGAAGGTGACTCAATTATCACCTCAATTACCACCTCATCGAGGGATTGTGCGATAGATCTCCTGGTAGTCGTTGCACTTCCCAGGAGTCACGTGTATCCCCTGTCGCAAGCAGAGACGGTGGCTATGGAGACATACAATATGTCTCCGAATCCCTGCGTCAGGGGTACATTCGGGCCTCCACTTCACCCGTCTCCTCGATGGAGGTCTGCGCCTGTGCATTGATTATAGAGGTCTAAATCAAATCACGGTGAGGTACAGTTACCCGCTACCTCTTATTGCCACGGCGATTGAGACAATGCACGTGGCACGCTTCTTCACTAAACTGGATCTCAGGAGTGAGTACAACCTGGTGCGTATCCGAGAGGGAGAAGAGTGGAAGACGGCATTTAGTACCACCTCAAGGCATTATGAGTACCTCGTCATGCCGTACGGGTTGATGAATGCTCCATCAGTCATGACTGCATGACTGGCCGACTCCCACCACAGTGAAGGAAGTGCAGCGATTCTTAGGGTTTGCCAACTACTACCGGAGGTTTATCTGGGGTTTTGGTCAGGTGGCTGCTCCCATTACCTCAATGCTGAAGGGGAGCCTGGTGCGCTTGCAATGGTCAGCTGGGGCGGACGGAGCTTTTTTGGGCACTTGAAGGCTGTGTTTACCTCGGCTCCTGTGTTGGCTCATCCGGATCCCTATTTGGTCTTCATAGTGGAGGTGGACGCCTCCGAGGCTGGGATAGGAGCTGTGCTCTCTCAGTGCTCGGGTACGCCACTGAAACTCCGCCCCTGTGCTTTCTTCTCTAAGAAGCTCAGCCCGGCGGAGTGAAACTATGATGTGGGGGACCTGGAGCTGTTGGCTGTCGTTAAAGCTTTGAAGGTGTGGAGACATTGGCTTGAGGGGGCTAAACACCCCTTTCTCATCTGTACTAACCACCGCAATCTGGAGTACATCCGGGCAGCGAGGAGACTGAATCCTCGTCAGGCAAGGTGGGCCATGTTTGTCACCCGTTTTGTGTTTACCCTCTCTTACAGACCAGGCTCCCAGAACGTCAAGGCAGACGCACTGTCCCAGCTGTATGACACAGAGGAGCGGTCCATGGATCCCACCCCCATACTCCCAGTCTCTTGCTTCGTGGCGTCGGTAGTGTGGGAGCTGGACGCGGACATTGAGCGGGCGTCACGTGCAGAGCCCACTCCCCCTAAGTGTCCAGCTGGGCGTCTGTACGTACCGTCTGCTGTCCGCGATCGGCTGATCTATTGGGCTCACATGTCATCCTGGGGTCGGTCGGACGGTGCGCTGTCTTGGTGGGAAGTACTGGTGGCCCACTTTAGAAAGAGATGTAAGGGTTTATGTTTCCTCCTGCTCAGTGTGCGCCCAGTGCAAGGCTCCTAAACACCTGCCCAGAGGTAAGTTACAACCCTTACCCGTTCCACAACTGCCGTGGCCGCACCTGTCGGTGAATTTTATAACCGATCTTCCACCTTCACAGGGTAAGACCACGATCCTGGTCGTTGTGGATCATTTTTCTAAGTCCTGTCGTCTCCTCCCTTTGCCCGGTCTCCCTACAGCCCTACAGATTGCTGAGGCCCTGTTTACACACGTCTTCCGGCACTACGGGGTACCTGAGGATATAGTGTCTGATCCCCAATTTACGTCAAGGGTCTGGACGGCGTTCATGGAACATCTGGGGGTCTCGGTAGGCCTTACCTCAGGTTTTCACCCCGAAAGTAACGGGCAGGTAGAGTGAGTTAGAGTGAACCAGGATGGTAGAGTGAACCAGGATGTGGGTAGGTTTCTGAGGTTTTATTGCCAGGACCGGCCGGGGGAGTGGGCGGCGTTCGTGCCCTGGCAGAGATGGCCCAGAACTCGCTCCACCACTCCTCCACTAACCTTTCTCCATTTCAGTGTGTATTGGGGTATCAGCCGGTTCTGGCTTCATTGCATCCGAGTCAGACAGAGGCTCCTGCGGTGGATGACTGGTTCCAGCGCGCGGAGGAAACATGGGACGCCGCCCACGTCCACCTTCAGCGCGCTGTTCTACGCCAGAAAGTTGGTGCAGTGAGCACCGGGGGACAGGGTCTGGCTCTCGACCCGAAACCTGCCCCTCCGCCTGCCCTGCCGGAAGCTGGGTCAGCGGTTTGTGGGGCCATTTAAAGTCCTCAGGAGGGTGAACGAGGTATGTTTTAGGTTACAGCTTCCCAACAATTACCGTATTAACCCCTCGTTCCATGTGTCTCTCCTCAGGCCGGTGGTGGCTGCCCCCTCTGGATATTGAGGGGGTCCCAGCGGACTCCGTTCGACCCATCCTGGATTCGAGACGTCGGGCGAGGGACCTTCAGTACCTTGTGGACTGGGAGGGGTACGGTCCGGAGGAGGGGTTCCTGTGGAGGACGTGTTAGATCCTTCCCTGCTACGAGAGTTCCACCGTCTCCATCCGGATCGCCCTGCGCCTCGTCCTCCGGGACGTCCCCGAGGCCGGTGTCGACGCGTGGCTGGAGCCACGCGTCGGGAGGGGGGTACTGTCACGACTTCTGCCGAAGTCAATGCCTCTCCTTGTTCGGGCGGTGCTCGGCTGTCGACGTCACTGGTCTTCTAGCCATCATTGATCTATGTTTCATTTTCCATTGGTTTTGTCTGGTCTTCTTACACACCTGGTTCCAATCCCATTCATTAAGTGTTGTGTATTTAACCTTCTGTTTCCCCTCATGTCCTTGTCAGAGATTGTTTATTGTTGTGTTTTATGAATTGGTGTGCGGCGGGTTCTTGTACCCACATTTATTTTATTATGGACTTTGGTTTTGGAGTTTGTTTTAAGTTGTTAAAATACTCCAATTAATAAGTTTAATTCTCCTGTGCTTAATTCTTCCCTGCCACCTACATACACGATGTGACATTCACAAAATGTCCAAAATAATAAAGACATTATGTCTATATACAGCGTTGTAATGATGTGCAAATAGTTAAAGTACAAAAGGGAAAATAAATAAACATAAACATAGGTTGTATTTACAATGGTGTTTTATCTTCACTGGTTTCCCTTTTCTTGTGGCAACAGGTCACAAAATATAGCTCTTTCACTCTCTCTCTCCCCATCCCCCTCCCTCCCTCTCCCTCTTCCTCTTCCTCTCTCTCTCTCCCCATCCCCCTCCCTCCCTCCCTCTCCCTCTTCCTCTCTTTCACTCTCTCTCTCCCCATCCCCCTCCCTCCCTCCCTCTCCCTCTTCCTCTTCCTCTCTTTCACTCTCTCTCTCCCCATCCCCCTCCCTCTCCCTCTTCCTCTCTTTCACTCTCTCTCTCTCTCCCCATCCCCCTCCCCCTCTCCCTCTCTCTCTCTCTCTCCCCATCCCCCTCCCTCTCCCTCTCTTTCACTCTCTCTCTCCCCATCCCCCTCCCTCCCTCTTCCTCTCTTTCACTCTCTCTCTCCCCATCCCCCTCCCCCTCTCCCTCTTCCCCTCTCTCTCTCTCTCTCTCTCCATCCACCTCTTCCTCTCTCTCCCATCTCTCTCTCTCTCTCTCTCTCATGGACACAGAGGTTAAAAAACAATCAGTAAATCAAATGTACATATCTTTAAAGCCCTTTTTACATCACCAGTTGTCACAAAGTTCTTATACAGAAACTGAGCCTAAAACCCCAAAGCACAAAAAAATGCAGATGTAGAAGTACTGTGGTTAGGAAAAAATCCCTAGAAAGGCAGGAACCTAGGAAGAAACCTATAGAGGAATCAGGCTCTGTGGGGTGGCCATTCCTCTTCTAGCTGTGCCAGGCAGATATTATAAGAGTACAGGGCCATTAAGGCCAGATTGTTCTTCAAGCTTCCAAAGGGTCTGAGGTCAGTTAAATTTTCTCCTGGGTCTGTGTTTTATTACCAGGGGCTCTCCTTGACATCATCGCTGCTCTGTCACCGAGAAATACCTCAGATGACAAATATCACCATTTGTCAGCTACACTTTTCATGACTTATTTTGTCAGTGCATCGATCTCGCTTTAAAATATGTCTGGAGCACATCTAAACATCATAATAGCACTCACAGTTATCTTTTCAACTGCCAGTGATTTAGAGATATCAATGTTACTGTAAACAGAAATAAAACTATGGTGAGCAAAACAGTTGCTGTAGGACTCCATGATGGGGGAAACCATAGAATCTCTCCAGGGTATCTAACATCATGTTCAGTTGATAATGATGCTATAGATTACTTTACTCTGAGGATTGACTCCTTTGACATCCCACTGAGCATAGTCCAATATGTCTTTAAAACAATGTTAAGTTCAAACCCCGAGAAAATGAGGCAATATATTTTTTTGTCTCTCCACAACTTAACAAGGTTTACTATATCCCATCTGTAACATGTATTTTGATCCATAGCAGGGTAAGTGGAAGTTGAAAATGAATCGATTGGATTCAGGGAGTTTCAGGGAGTGGAGACTCTTGAGCTTGGCTTGGCACGCTGCTCGCGAATTGCTCAAGGCCATAGGACGGGAAAATAATTATACTTATTTAGTTTGATATAATAAAAAACTATTCAAGATGTATTTTAGCATGTATTTAATGTGCATTCTCTATCCTCTATCCTCATAGGAAAACTGAATGTATATATTATATTGTATTTATATGTTCTATTGATTGCTTATTTTTTGTTATTGTCTGAGCTGTAACGTCAATGCCTGTGCTTCTATTTTCTGCACTCACCCAGACCTATCTTCATCCTTCTAGCCAGACACTCAACCACAGTACACGAAGGCCAAGGTCCATCCCTCTCCATTACTTCAATTCCAGCCAGATTAAGGGTTCAATTATTTTCAAATAAGCAGAATGTGCTCTATTATGACCTCAACCTTTCTTCTCCATCTTTGTGAGAGACAAATCTGTGGAATGGCTCTCTCCTCTCCTCCGTCCCCTGGGCCTCCTCCTCCTGGGCAGGCAGCAGTAACCTGCAGTCAGAAGAGAAGAGAAGAGAGAAGAGAGGACAAGGGAGCTGAGTAATGGGTGAGACGTCACTTTTGGGGTTTTCTGTGAAGAAATATCATCATGACACCTTCAGAGAGTCTCTCACCAGTGGCTTGTTCAGACTTGCAACACCAGGCATGTGATTCCCTTGGTTCCCCCTGCGTTAACATGAAAGACTCTCGTGTCCTCTATTCCACTACTGTATGAACATCTAGTCGGCTGTTTTGTTGCTGTTGTAATGTTGATCATCAGTTGTATTTAGCTGGGTAACAATTTAGTCATCAGACTTCACATGACTGTAATAGACAGTTGAGTTTGTGCTCCGTGATGGTTTAAAAACACTGCAAACCTTGGGGGGGAGGATGACCATGCCTGACTCTACCTAATTGCTTTGTGAAATGTTGTCATGTGAGTAAATCATGCTGCTGTTGCTGTTGCCTAGCAGCAGAGGAAGTCTTCTGACAAGTCTCTGAGGATGCCTGCTCCAGGGCGTGAAAATTCAAGCTGAAGCCATTCTACACACAGACCTACATACAACCTTCATGTCACTTCACTGGAGAGGGAGGAAAAGTTTGTCAACGTGTTTGTACATTGTGTCAATGTACATTACCTCCAAGTCTGTTAATGTGTTTAATTATTCTATATTTGTTTCTATGTTTTCTTTCTTTCTTACCTTTCACCAATCCTCCTTGTTTGGCAACCTCTGTTGTTTCCAGAAGCTGTGCTCCTCTTTGTTTCATTGGCAGTGGGTTCGTGGCCTTTTATGCACTGGGAGAACCGTGATGGGAGGCTCCTTTGAGAAGCACAGGGAAATGGCACAGGCAGAGTCCTAGTAATCAAGCCCATTCAGGCTAACAAAGGGAAACGGGGGTAGCCTTTGAAATGTTTTTTTTTCTCCAAAGTCAAACAAGACAGTGAGCAGCATGCCACAGTAACTTTCCCCACAAGCTGAGAGCAGCATCACTGGCCATTTGAAGCCAAGTCAATCAACAGAGAAGCAGAGGACATGGTCTATCATGGTTTTGATTCACTGGCTGTCCAACCACATGTATTATGCCCTTCAAAGTCCAGGTCTTCTGTGATGTTGTCTTCTCATTAAACACAAAATAGTTCATTAAAGATCCCCAACAAGCTCTGTCAACAGGAGAACAGAAGGCAAGGGATGTACTTCATCCTATTGTCAAGCACTATTGTGAGAGCCAGACAATGTCAAGTCATTTTAATTACATAGAGACCTTAATTAAGAAAAACAAGCTGGTACTTCTGGTACTTTAGCACCAATTTTCAAATGGGAAGTCCACTCAAAACACATTCCCTCTTTCTCAGTGCACATTACCTCCCTCTATTTTATTGGATAGCAAACTCCCATTGGTAAATGTAATGTATTTGTGTGGACTGAGTTTGCAGCACTCGGGAATCCAGAGAGATAAACTTCAAGCTGTGCGGGTAGAATGTTATACAGTCTAGCTAAATACTATTTCAACCTGTACTGTTTGCTTTTTTTTCAGCAGACAGGGAGGCAGGAGCACACAGTAAGAGGACAAACGTGCTGATTGGAGTTTGAAAAAGTTAATATTTTATAGAGATTGGAGGACATAAGAAAAAATATATATACCGCATTTGCTGACTGTACAGACCTGGGCTCATCGATCAGTTAATCATCATGACAGCCATCAATAATCTTAAACGCTCTGTCCATATCTAAAGTCAGTTTCCCTAAAAAGTTAACTACTGTCCTCTTCAATGCCCTAACGGCATTCATTTGGTTTACATTGTATTTCATTCCCAGGAGAAATTCAGTAAAACTCAAAATCACGAATTGAGTTTTTTCACAAGGATATTGTAAATAAGAGAGGATAGCGGGAGTATTCTCAGAGGAAGAGGACAAACGGTCAGTTGTGTGTGCAGCTGAGATGCCAGCCAGCAATGTTGATATGTGACCTCTCTCCATCTGCTTCCTTCAGCCACTTGAGTCCAAACCTATGCATTTATTATGTATGACAACATGAAAACAACATCATGCCATGGTACAGATATAGCTGAAATCTGCCAAAATGACTCCCCCAAAAATAAAAAAATGTTCTGCATCCTGTCCAACATCTATGCCTTTGTACAAAAAGCGAACTTAAAGGAAATCCTGATGACCGCATTGTTTGTTTTAAGGCCAGGCAGTATCTCTCCCAGCAATATCACACCATATTGGACAGGATAGTGACTGAGGAAGAAGGTAAACAGAAGCCTGGAATCACGACTTTCCTTCTTAATTTCCTATCCCCTCCCCATGGGTCTGAGGAACAGATGGAGCGCAGTGCTTCCAAACCCCATCATTACAGGATGGATGATGTCACTCACTGGCAGGACGGCAGGGTTGCTTCCAATGTTGTTCTTTTGGTGTGTCATTATCTCCAAGGTAACACTGGTCAACCTGTTGCATCCTGACTGGTTGCATCACTGCCTGGTATGGCAACTGCTCGGCGTCCGACCGTAAGGCGCTACAGAGGATAGTGCGTACGGTCCAGTACATCACTGGAGCCAAGCTTCCTGATATCCAGGACCTATATACTAGGTGGTGTCAGAGGAAGGTCCCAAAAATGGTCAAAGAATCCAGTCACCCAAGTCATAGACTGTTCTCTCTGCTACCGCACGTCAAGCGGTACCGGAGTGTAAAGTCTAGGTCCAAAAGGCTCCTTAACAGCTTCTACCCCCAAGCCATAAGACTGCTGAACAATTAGTCAAATGGCCACCCGGACTATTTGCATTGACCCCCACTGCTTTGTTTAGTCTTTCTTGCTGTTTATTATCTATGCAGTGTCACTTTTTTAAAACTTTTTTTATTTTAACTTTACTTTATTTTTTACTTTACTTTATTTAGTAAATATTTTTTTAACTCTATTTTCTCAAAACTGCATTGTTGGTTAAAGGGCTTGTATGTAAGCATTTCACGGTAAGGTCTACACCTGCTGTATTTGGCTCATGTGACACATAAAATTGATTTGATTTGAGAGGTCCTTGCTCCTCATTCACGCATGTGTCAGGTTGTCCCCCTCACTCTCCAGCTGGGTTCAAACTAATTTGTTTGTGCTCATATGATGTGGGAACCACAGTACACTTTTCCCTCCTATGGCCATGTTTTATTAGCTCGATAACAATGGCCTACCGTGATTCATTGCGCGATGACTGTACCTGGGTCTCTTTGTCAAGTCTCACAGCGCCACATACCGCAAAAATTGCATAAATGCATAGTGAGATTGTGCTCCAAGGCCGCTAGGTGGCGACATTGTAAAACAATCACACTAGACTTTCCGGAAGCGTCTCTTCTTTGAGTGTTGTAGTGCCTTTTCTTGGTTGACATGTTTCTCTAGCTTGCTAAATTTGAGAGCTGAACATTTAGCGAGAAAATATGAGTATAATAAAGGTTTTTGATCAGTATTTGTGCAAGGGTCTCGAAAATGTTCCAGTTTTACGAGAGGGTAATGTCAACAAAGAAGAATATTCTGAATTTCAGGTAAAATGCTTTATTGTAGCTAGTCGTAGCTGACTGGTTAGCCCATGCCAATACAACGAGCCAGCAATCTAACTTAGAAATTGTTAGGCACCATTATTCCACGTGTGTAATTGTTTATATGGATAAACCATAGTTACTTGGCCTATGCTACACTGTGATAATGAAACTAATGCATCTTCTTGCATTGGTGCTTGTAAACAATGCTCTGATGAGAACCATGTTGAAGTCAATGAAGTAGCAGTTTTCTTTATATTCGGGGGGAAATAACAAAAGGTACAACAACCTAATTTCTTTGCAATATGAACATTTAGAAATGTTTTCTTAGAATTAGCAACATGTCTGGTCGAGGACCTAAAATCAGTTGGGGTCAGTGCCGTTTAAGATGAGGGAGGACGATTTTTTTAAAATGAGCATGGTCTTTCTATTACAGCATAAGGATGACTGTCATTCATCTTCCATTCACCCAGTTCAATGTAACAGCGATAGGTTTAGGCTACTACATGATACTAACTTTTTCCCTATACCCATCACGAGGTTGCTACAACCTAGCCCATGAATTAAAGTTTATAACATAGGTGACACCCTGACGGTGACATTCAATACCGCCTTGCACACGCTTGCCTGCATGTAGCTGATATAGGGTGTAATCATTAGTCCAAAAGTTGCAAACAAGAGTTTCTATTGGACAAATGTTTATCCCCATTGTGTTCCATTTGCTTCTGTTTAAGAAACATTGTTCAACAGAATCAGCGGAATGAATACACTCCATATCACACGCAAACACAGTTCACGTTCATAGTATTACTTCTCGCATGCGCTCTCCTCATCTCACCTCTTCCCTTCCCTTGTGGACTTCAATACACAACACATCAGCTGTATGTGACCAGGCAAAAACAAAAACATTCCAAGCCAAACCGCTACACACAGCCTACATCGTTGTCACCATATTTGCTAAAGTAACGTCATAGTCAGCATAGCTAATATAATTAACTTGTTACTATACCCGCTACAATCATCCAGTAATGTTAGTGTACAGTCAGTAAGCAGTTACACCGGTGGGCCTCGGTGGTAATACATTTGTAAAACCAGAAGCTTACCTTGACTTGGAAGAGTTCCAGTGTTGTGTTTGATGTCATAGCCAGCTAGGTAACATAGCATCCCTCTGTTTGAGCAGGGTGTTTCAGTAGGCTGAACTAGCTAGCTGCATCTGCTAGTTAAGTCAATGAAACTGAAAGTGAAAAAAAGTCTCTATTTCTCTCTTGCTTCTCCTTCATTTTGGAATAAATACATTTTTTTCAAAACTGTTAAACTATTGTCTTTATCTCTTTGAAGCAACTACTCACCACATGTTATGCACTGTAGTGCTAGCTAGCAGTAGCGTATGCTTTCAGTACTAGATTCATTCTCTGATCCTTTTGATTGGGTGGACAACATGTCAGTTCATGCTGCAAGAGCTCTGATAGGTTGGAGGACATCCTCCAGAAGTTCATAATTACTGTGCAAGTCTATGGAAGGGGGTGAGATCCACAAGCCTCCTAAGTTTTGTATTAAAGTCAATGTACAGAGAGGAGGACAGAAGCTAGCTGCACTGGCTACACCATGGTGCTACAGAGTGCTGTGGAGGCTACTGTAGACCTTCTTTGCAAAATAGTGTGTTTTAATCAATTATTTGGTGACGTGATTATATTAAGTATAGTTTCATCTAAAAAGGATCACTTTTTTAATGTTTATTTTATTTTTATGAAATTCACTGAGGAGGATGGTCCTCCACTTCCTCTTCTGAGGATCCTCCACTGTTTAAAATCAATAAAACCCATTGGAAACTGTGTGGTAATGATAATGGGCCTACATTTATACAGTTACTTGACTGTGTCCAGCTCACTAATAATCACCTAAATTGAAATTAGATAGTCAGGGAGTATTGCAAATTCCAAATACAATGGCTAGAGGACAATCTTTTTCAAATTCTAATGGCAAGGAAATCATTTATAACCAATTTTCAGTGCGGCCCTCCGGACCTCATTGAAGACCAAATGCGGTCCCCAGGGCAAAATTAGTTTGACACCCCTGCTGTAGACACCGGTATAAAGAAGGGCTGTATATCTTCATTCAGGCTGTCTAAACTGTTTTCTGCCAGCTGGTGGCAGCACAATATCATCCCTGGCCACCACTTGGACTGTCTGGGTGAAATAGAGAGAATCTGAAATAGGCTATTGTAACTACTGAACCTTCGGAACTGCACCACTTTACAATCTCCTTACATGTCTTTCTCTTTGTGATTTTCACCACAGCTTGCTTAAAGGAACATAGCTATGCAGGATTGGATGATATTACTTCTATGTGTGATTGAATAAGCTTTTTCTCTGTAACTATGTCCTCTAAACAAGTGAAATCCCCCAGAGCCTAATATCTTGAGTGGTTGTTTTTATTTAAAAACAATTGGTCTGATTACCTTTGTATCTGATTTTTTTTAAACTCAGTCCCCTCTCCTCCATCTGTCTCCTTGGTTTCAGTATTCTCCAGAGAACATCCAGGGGCCGGGATGTGACATAGACCCCAGTGAGGTGACTCTTCCTGGATGCTCCTGCAACGCCCACTCCTGCCTTAGAGAGAGCTGCTCCTGCCTGCAGACTTACGGACAGACATGCAGACAAACGTACGACAGCCACGGCCGACTCCAAGACCAGGGGGATACGGAGACTGGTTACTGCAGGCCTGTGTTTGAGTGTAACGCCTTGTGTGGCTGTAGTGAGGCCTGCTGTAACCGGGTGGTCCAGAGAGGCCTGGGGCTCAAGTTGTGTGTCTACCCCACAGAGGACAGAGGCTGGGGCATGCGAGCGCTGGAGCCCATCCCCTGTGGAACCTTTGTGTGTGAGTATGCCGGGGAGGTGATCGGCTTTGAGGAGGCTAGACGCAGACAGCTTGCTCAGGGGCTTGAGGACAACAACTACATAATTGCTGTGCGGGAGTATGCTGGCCAGGGCCCGGTCAGTGAGACCTTTGTGGACCCAACTGTGGTTGGGAATGTGGGGCGTTTTCTGAACCACTCCTGCCAACCCAACCTGTTCATGGTGCCTGTCCGGGTGCACTCCCTGGTGCCCAGGCTGGCCCTGTTTGCTGGCAGGGACATCACCCCTCAGGAGGAGCTCACATTTGACTACTCAGGGGGCTATAGCAATACACCCTCTGTGGAGAGGTTGGTCCAGAGTGACCCTGGGACAGAGGCCAGTGAGACAGGTACCCTCCAGAGGAAACCATGCCACTGTGGTGCCCAGAACTGTTCCCAATATCTGCCACTGGATTTATCTGTTCTCAACAATTAGATTAGAGGGATGCATTTATTTGGTAAATGTTTATACATTGATGTTTTGTTATTTTGAAGTGATTATAATGTACTGGAAAGGAGAGACACTTTGCACTGAACACTTTTTTTGTCGTTTCTGTTGAATACAACTCTCTGTTGAATCACTAACACAGGCTTCTGGGGTATTCATCCTATGCTTACCAGTGTGACATCCATCTGGCTTAAAGATGAAATCTGGGAATGGTGCCTCCATCTAGAATAAAGGGGAAATCTGGGATTGTTGCATCCATTTTGAATTCATACTGTCATTGATTATAAAGGGCTCATGTGCTTAGTTCAACTGTCTTAACCCATCAGAACCCAAACTATAAGCCTGTTTGTAATTCGAAACAAACTGTAATTCGAAACAAACGGTATAGTTTCAAAACATGGTTAAAATGTAAGTGATGGTCAGTAGCTCTCTATCAATTTTAGAGTGGATACAGCCCCAACTCTCAGCTGTTTACCATAACAAGTGCCAGGGTGCCATTTATGATGACCCACTTTTCTGTCACGACTGCCCACTATCTCACTGTCCCCACCCTCTTTCTGTTGGATGGCATCGCTGATCTGATATAAAGATACAGCATTTCTATCACAAAGTATAAACTTCATCTGTGTTGTGCAGACCAGCTAAAAGCTCTCTCTGTCAGAGAGTACTTGTGCTATGTAGGGCACGTCCCACCAGACCAAGCTATCAAAACACTTCAGTCCACAAGTGGCCTATATATAAGCCCTCGCCCCATATCTCACTGACAGCAGATTCATCTAGCAGGTCTTTATATTAACTATGCACTGACTGATATTGACTACAGCAAAAGAGGGGCCTGGCTTTGTAGGGTTTTGTATACGTATAAGAATCATATGTGCTCATCTGCTCATAGATTGGCACAACAATGTTGTATGCAAAGACATTTCTCTCTCAAAAGACATCCATTTAACCTTAAAAGATATATAGCATACACGTTGGTGGTATCTTGTCTCCATCCCTCAACTTTACAAATATCTCTGTTGTCTTTCAACACAGTGTCCTCCTGAAGGTATCTTCAGCTCTTCATTGGAGCCAAGAATCTCCAGAGGTGTGAGCAATTAAGAAGGGCCGGAGGGTATTTTAATATAGT
This sequence comes from Oncorhynchus nerka, assembly GCF_034236695.1. Classification (NCBI taxonomy): domain Eukaryota; kingdom Metazoa; phylum Chordata; class Actinopteri; order Salmoniformes; family Salmonidae; genus Oncorhynchus; species Oncorhynchus nerka. The sequence goes on along the minus strand of NC_088410.1, from coordinate 81,402,731 downwards.
AATGGGTCTTATTCCCCTGCCACGGGAGGGGCCACGATGTCCTGCTTTACTGTGACCATTCTTAAATCAAGCCCCTCCTTTCAAACTGCCCCACTTTCAGTCTAGACCCGCTTTCATCCCAGCTGCTTATTAATATCCACATCTAGGTTAATTAGCACAGAGACCGTGGTGTGTTCCATCCAGAAATAAGACCAGCACTCCAGTCACGTTGGGGGACGGAGGAGAGCAGCGTGGCTCAACCACTGGGTGGATTCATTTTACTTCACCCAGGACAAAGGGTTGGTGGAATTGGCACATTTTAGACCGTCCTATTGGTCCTGAAGTAAATCTTTGCCCAGCCGAGGCACCATACGAGCTGAAATGAATGCACCCATCCTCTCTACCATGGTTTGGAGATGGAAGGCCTAAGCCAATCAGAGTTAACCACCAGGTGGATTTGTTTTTCTTTGTTAGAGAGAGAGATGAACTTTAATGCATCAACCTAGATTTTTTCTCAGCTAATGTATGAGGGTTCCCTTTGCTCTATTTGTTTAGTTATGTTTGGTTATGGTCCAAATGTTCCATGGCAACCCTTCTGCTGTCATGGCACAGTATATCACAGAAACACCTTTGACCAGTGACATTTTGCTTTAATCAAGGTAGAGGTCTGGTTGGTATGTGTTAGCAGGTGACAGCTATTTTGGACAGGTGATTGGACACCAATGATTATTTATTTATTATGTTTATTTGAGATGGACAATGTACGTCTCAGTGTATGAGAAGTGATGTGTTGCACCAGATTGAGCTGACAGCTAATTTACATCTGCAGTCACCGGTTGTAGGCATGGTGCAGGCAGGCAGTGTTCCACACAAACTGTTCAGGACTGGAGCTGGAACTCAGTGCCTCATTCCCAGTCATCTAGCAACCAGCAGTTAACCACATGATATGAACTTCCTCCTGGTGATTAAAGTGGTCAGCTGCTACAGCACAGCCCTGGTGACAGTCACACTAGTCACAACACTTAAGAGGGACAGACATTTATTGTAGACTACAGTGAGGTTATACCCAGCTAGCACATTTGATTCCTTGGAAGTTGTGGGAATGTATGTTTTTGTTTTCCCATTTGTTCTGGTTACGAAGCCATACGTTTCCTGACCTTTAAACTGAACGTTTTCTAAATGTCGCCTGTTCTGGGAATGTTAATTGTTAGGTTGCAGGGAGGTTCTGTGAACGTTTTGCTATGAACGTTTTCCCTGAAAGTTTTCCTGGGAGGCTTTGTTAACGTTCTGAGATCGGAAATTATATTTTATTTGAAGCTAATTAAATTACATTCTTTGAAATTGTTTCAATAAGAATTTTATTAACACTGCTAGCTTAGGTTAACTGTTTTGAACTCCAAGCACAGAGAGGACACATGGGAATTCATTGGTTTAGTCATTAATCATGCAAACAGATCAAATGTTTTATTGTTCTATGACATCAGTGAGATTCAAACCTATGGTCTTCTACTCTCTATCCAGGGAATTAGTCCACTGCGCCACCAGGATGGAGATAGTGTGCCATGTTTTTTTAAACTCATACAAAACTGTTCATTTTAGTCTATTTAAACAGACTCGATTTCAAAGGAAACAAGCACTCATTAAGATGACACCTGAACACAGGATAGAGATAGTTTTGTTGATGCTGAGAACGGAATGTATATGTTTTTAAATAAAAAAAATATAATTTTCTTTGAACATTACTAATGTTTTCTCGTGTTTTTTTATGGAAAGTTTCCTTAATGTTCTTAGCACATTACATTTACACATAACTTTAAATAGAACCATGCGGAAACCTGCAGAAAACGTTACTCTGAAGTACTGTTTCCACAGAAGAATGTTGTTTTTTAGCGTTCTCTGAATGATCTTGAGAATATGACTTTAAATAGAAACATGAGGAAACCTGCAGAAATGTTATGCTGAAATACTGAAATTACTACAGAAGAAAGTTGTTCTCTGAATAATCTGAGAACATTACATAGAACCATGAGGAAACCTGTAGGAAACATTATGGGAAGGTTGTATGCTAAATAACCATAGGACAACCACACTCTCACCAAGCTCTAAGAAACATATGGTTCTCAGAACGTTATGTGCTAACTGGGTACTGTCCTTCTGTCTACAATATACAGTAGGTCATACCTGTACCATTTTAACTCTCTTTGACCTCAAGAAAAATGTATAGTGACCAACGTTTTGCTCAATTCTTCATCTAAAATGAGCATGGTATAGCCTAGTAAGAAAATGTATATTGTGCTCTATTTTATGAGTTCAGGGAGAATGTGTTATTGTCTTAGATGCATAGTACTGGTTGATCTAGTAGTTTTGTCTTAATCAAAATAAAAACTTGACTTGCCATAGTGAGCTCCATACATATAATCAGCGGAATATTGAAGCCAGTGTTGTGGTGGTACACTTTCTGGACACTTTATTTTGTGTGAGTGTCCAATGACACAATCTTTCCACATTTTACAGCTCTTAACTGGCCATTGCAGTGTCTTGTTTTCCACTGATGCTAGGTACATAAAGGGCTGCTAATATGACTTTAACGTGATAGAGACAACAAGAAGCGAGTGTAGAGTCTATTTCAGGATGAATCACCAGTGTAGTAATAAGGCCTGGCAGCCTGTCATCTCTGAAGTGGAGCACCTCTCTAATGAGGGAACAGATGTCATTGCCACCAAACTTGGGGCCAATTTTTTTTTTTATCGAGTCAACACAGATCAAAATAGATCTGTTGGAGCCACAGCTGGGAGAATAAAAAAATCTCATTTCAAGACAATAGTTAGTAGTGTTTCAGGGCTTTGGAGTTGTTTTGTAGATATTTGTATAGAGAAATTTGACAAAATCGTGTATCATCGAAACATTTGTGTTTTCTCTCTAAGATGTAACAATCCTATTACCAGTGTTCTCTCTCTCACCACAGTCTGTGACAATCTCTGATAATACAACACATTTGGTGTTTGACTGGAACATCTTTGTGTGATGTTTTCACACATTCCTGTGCCTTGAATTGTCCCTGTTTTGGTAGATGGATTGTCTACTGTATATTCATGGAAACATATGTACATTGGGACAGTACAACAGATACTGAACATATGTAACGTTAGTATGTATAAGCATGACAGTGAAAGCTTGTCAGTGAGGCTGTAGCTCTGTCTGGTTAGTCGGCTGACTGGTTCTAAAGGAATTACCTGCTGTTAAAGGGAGATCTGGTTCTATGGGTTAAATAGGTGAGTTGATCATCACCCCTGCATTGCTTTCTAGATGTTCACCTTGTTCAAAGGAAGGGCTCGTTGGTGCAGTCATCACGCTCTTGAAATGTGGAGAATCACACTCTTCCATTTTTAGGTCCACTAATTTAAATGCTGACAATCTGAGGCAAACACCACCTGGTAGACAATATGTTCTAGTTCATCTCTATTATGCTGAAATCAAGAGTATGGGGTGAAGAGACATTAGTATTTTGGTCTACAAAATGCGTATGAGTGGATGGTATGACAATATACTGTACATATGAGCAGAATGAATGTCCCATGATATCAAGCATTTATTCTGTCACCCTAGAAGTGATGGGCTGTGTATTTCCTTTTACCAAAGATGCAAGTCAATTCTAAATGCCTGCAAAGAATAATGTGTAGAAAAATCCATGATGTGAAAATCATTTTTCACACTTTGAGAGCAGCAACAGAAATAATAGCACAAACCAGTAGGCCTAATTAGAATGTCTCTGTAGCTGGTTTAATAAGCATGTTTCCGTGGGGGATAGCGAAGCCATTATACCGGCATAATTGTATTTTATTTTTAGTGAGGATAAACTCTACCCTGTAGGGCACAGCATCAGTTCCTGTTCTTTTGACAACAAGACCCAAGTGAAACTGAACCCTAGACCTGTACTCTGAAGAGAGGAGAGGGCAGTGAAATTCACGAGAACGTGCTGTGTCACTAGACATTTGAAAAGCAACCGCATCTTGAATCTGTTGGGCATAAAAAATATATGTATCCTAAATTGTCATCTGGTCTCAACTCCAATTACAAGGGTTCTTTTTTTCTCCCAACATCCTCATAGCAACTTTTGTCCTGTTTCTGTCACTCGCAACTTCATGCAACCAAACCCAGAAAACTGTCTGTCCGTAGGCTGCTGTCCTACGACACATTCTAGCCAATAGCATTTGAAACATCTGATGTTATCAATGGGGGTATTCTACTTAATCTGGCATTTATTTTTACATTTCCGGCTTGGTTGACTTGATGGGATGCAAATGAAGGGAGGACAGGGAGGAAAGGAAGTTGCTTTCAGAGAGCTCAGTACTCCCATGCAGGCATGGCTTATAGTGTAATGTAGGGGGCACTTCTGAGACAGATAAACCAACCAGCCATGTTCTGTCCTCTGTCTCACTGGGATCTGAACCACATGGTTCATAACAGAGGTGTAAGGGCCTGGCTGCTCCAGTCTGGTAAACTCCATTAGCTTTGAACATGCAGCGGCTCCTCTGAAGAAAGAGCTGATTCATAGTCTGCACACCACACGTCATAGATGGAACGAGCTGCATGGGGAAAGCAGCATAGAGACTGTTGACAGTTATGTGTCTCGCCTGTCAGGGGAGCAAAATCAAAGTGGTTCTCTGGTAGAGTGTTAGGGTCAAAAGTACAACACCCTGATGGAATGAATATTTCTGTGTTTGAAGAGCCTTTCCTGGGTCTAACCTGATCTGCTCTGTTACATTCACTGTGTAGTGTAAGCTTCACATCGTCACAAAAACTAACTCATGCCAAGAAGCCCCATCAGTAGAGCAGAACATGGAGAAGACAGGATATAGTGGCTTACTGACCTTGAAACCTGGCACATTCTGAAAAACAGAAGGTTTGACCCAGCTTGCATACACAGAAGCTAGAGAAAGGTAGTGCAATGTTAAATCTGAGGAATGGAGGAGAGAGGAACTGTCTCTGGAGTCATTGCTCCCAGCAGTGTCATGGTTCACTGTACCAGATACAGGAGACGGTGAGAAGCTAACACATCCTTGTGTTAGTGCAGTGCTCCCTCTTCATATCCATTACCATGTCCATATAGTTGTTTTGTATTTCTCCTATCAAATGCACATCACTTATGGTGTGCTGGCCTGGGCCCAAAAAATATTGTAATCAGAAAGTAGTGCCCATCTAGTTACATGAGAAAACTCAAGAGGGCTTACAGTTGGTCATCCACTACAAATGGAGACAGATTTCACCAGATAATGACACAAAATAAAGGCAGTACGTCTTTATTATGGAATATATCAGAGAGGAAGCTCATAATTATTTCCTAATAATGAAAGCAATAGCTGCACATAATACCAGAGTTTCTTTGTTGCTTTGGTTGTAATTGAGTTTGGCCTCGCTATCATCATTTTGATCAAAACAAGGATTAGATTAGAGACAGGGCCCACACAGAAATAACAACCTTGAGACTCAGACACGGCTTGTGAATCAAGACAACCATCTATAGGTAACTGCTAAAATAAAGGAAACACCAACATAAAGTGTCTTAATAAGGCGTTGGGCCACCACGAGCCAGAACAGCTTCAATGCACCGTGGCATAGATTCTACAAGTGTTTGGAACCCTATTGGAGGGATGTGACACCTACTTCCACAAGAAATTCCATCATTCTGTGTTTTGTTGATGGTGGTGGAAAACGCAGTCTCATGCGCCGCTCCAGAATCTCCCTTGCTATTCGGGATCCCTACCCCATTGAAGTTGAAATGTAAAATGTTTAATGTTATGGTTAGGGTAAGGATTAGGTTTAAGGGTTTAGGGTAGGGATCCCAGATAGCACTAACCCTCCAGAGTATATACCCTCCCATAAGTGTTCAATTGGGTTGAGTTCTGGTGACTGAGATGGCCATGGCATATGGTTGACATTATTTTCATGCTCATCAAATCATTCAGTGACCACTCATACAAAGCCATGGTAGCCAAAATAATTGCCTGCCCAGAATTTTTATACATTACCCTAAGAATGATAGGATGTTAATTACTTAATTAACTCAGGAATCACACCTGCGTGTGGAAGCACCTGCTTTCAGTACACTTTGTACATTATCCTTCAATTACTTACATTTCTAGTGTTTCCATTATTTTGGCATTTACCTGTACATTTACACCCACACACAATGTTGGCAGAGGAATGGCGTCAGGCAGGATCAGTCAGACACAGTGGTTCTAAAACTGAAAACACACACACAAGCATTCGCGTACACACATACTGCACATTCGCTCAAATCTCACATACACCCACACACATGGGGAATGCATTTAGTCATCCCACTCTCTGTTTAACATTCTGTGCATTAAGTAGTTGTTGCAGTCTTTTCTGTGTGAGAACAGAAAGGAACAGAAAATCCTATCAGAAACAGACACATGTCCCAGAGTACTAAAGGCCATATCCACCATAAGCCAGACTGTCAGTGTTTCTGGCTTTGTCACTGTCGCTAAGCTCCCTGTCTATGACCGTTTACTGATAAAATAATCTATCTCGATGTCTGAGCAGTTTGTTGTTTTAGTTTAGCTGTGGGAAGAATAACTCTTTGGATAAAGCAAACACTACCAAATATCCCTATTCCTTTGTATGCTTATGACCATATGATTCTTATTAGAAACAGGGCTGACTGCTCTCTTGATAAAATGCCTTATTTAAGCAATAAGCCTCGAGGGGGTGTGGTATGTGGTCAATATACCACGGCTAAGGGCTGTTCTTAACCACAACGCAACGCGGAGTTCCGCGGAACCGTGGTATGTTGGCCATGTACCACAAACCCCAGAGGTGCCTTATTGCTGTTATAAACTAGTTACCAACCTAATAGAAGGGTAAAAATACATCTTTAGCCATACCTGTTGTATACTGTCTGATATGCCATGGCTTTCAGCCAATCAGCATTCAGGGCTCCCTCATCCAATTTACAATTAACATTATACAACGGGTGGGTCTAATCCTGAATGCTGATTGGTTAAAGCCCCATTCCAGCCCTTGTCTAATCCACAAGTCACCACTGGCTAAATCTACAGTATGATGTTAAAATGCCGATTTACTCTATTCCACCTGACTGTGCAATCCACTGTCTCATCAGCCCAGCCAAACCATTTATAAACTTGATCTCTACTATAAAAAGCATCTAGACATTATCTCACATTTCTTTTCGACTAACATTTAGTTTTCAACAGCGGAGATTTGTATACACCTTGCTGTCTGGGTCTTTTTCTCCGACATTTGTGACATCCGACATTGTTTCAATATTCAAATTCGATCTCCAGCTATCCCATAGTAATGAACGTGTCGGGATGAGACAGACAGGGAGGCAGCGTTTCTCAACCAGTCGAAATCATGAATCAGCTGGCATAATTTTTATGGATATATACCAAGAAATGTCAATTGAAAAAAGGTAAACCAAAATGAAGTTTGCAGTCTTTCCAGCTAGTTTGCAGTCTTTCCAGCTTCAGTTTGGAGTGTTAGCTGTGTTGTTAGCTAACTCCTCTGAACAACAGTGTACTGACTAGTGAGCTCATTTTCTATGCCAGGCGAAATCACTCCTCAATAGCTCATTGTTATGGATGTATCCAAATGAAATGTAGAAAACAACTTCAAACAAATGCAAATGCAGCTACTTGGCTGTTATTCTGGCTTTACTTTATGACGTCACTGTAAGTTAGCCATAGTTGGCTAGCTAGCAAGCAAGGGATAAGAACGATGCTAGCCAGTATGGCAATTGAACATTTAGAATGAACGAATGGGTTGCTTCCACAGATACAGAACAAAAAGACTGAACGACTGGGTCGCGTCTCTAGCGAACCAATAGAACCAACAACCAGCCGGCTTGAGTACCAACCCTAGATTTGTGTCGGGACTATATCTTGTGGAAGGATGAAATTGTATGAATAAATTAATCAAAATAATGTTTTAAATTAAAATATGTCAATCATTATTTGAATATTTTGGTAACCCGTTGTATAAAAGTGATAATTTTTTTTTTAATGTTTTATTTATCCGTTATTTTACCAGGTAAGTTGACTAAGAACACGTTCTCATTTGCAGCAACGACCTGGGGAATAGTTACAGGGGAGAGGAGGGGGATTAATGAGCCAATTGTAAACTGGGGATTATTAGGTGACCATGATGGTTTGAGGGCCAGATTGGGAATTTAGCCAGGACACCGGGGTTAACACCCCTACTCTTACGATAAGTGCCATGGGATCTTTAATGACCTCAGAGAGTCAGGACACCCGTTTAACATCCCATCTGAAAGACAGCACCCTACACAGGGCAGTGTCCCCAATCACTGCTATGGGGCATTGGGATATTTTTTAGACCAGAGGAAAGAGTGCCTCCTACTGGCCCTCCAACACCACTTCCAGCAGCATCTGGTCTCCCATCCAGGAACTGACCAGGACCAACCCTGCTTAGCTTCAGAAGCAAGCCAGCAGTGGTATGCAGGGTGGTATGCTGCTGGCTAATGCCCTCGAAGTTGGTGTTTGGAGGATATATTGACACGGTTTGCCAGCCCTCGCCTTCTTCTCGGGCCTAACAACACCCGTGCCAATATATCCTCCAAACACTGTCTTCTCGGGCATTAGCGCTTAAACAACATTGCAATTGCACTTCCTTGATTATTGGTGCACAAAGGAGAAATACTTCCAGGGGAAAGGTAATAGGTGGACCAAGTGTGACCAACTTAAGTATTTATGTGATGAATAATACATTTTCATTATGCAGCGTAGCAACTCGAGAACACCCTGCAGTGTATCAACTCGAGTACACCCTGCAGTGTAGCAACTCGAGTACACCCTGCAGTGTATCAACTCGAGTACACCCTGCAGTGTAGCAACTCGAGTACACCCTGCAGTGTAGCAACTCGAGAACACCATGCACTGTAGCAACTTGAGTACACCCTGCAGTGTAGCAACTCGGGAACACCCTGCACTGTAGCAACTTGAGTACACCCTGCAGTGTAGCAGTGTAGCAACACTGCAGGGTAGCAACTCGAGAACACCCTGCAGTGTAGCAACTCGAGAACACCCTGCAGTGTATCAACTCGAGTACACCCTGCAGTGTAACAGTGCAGGGTAGCAACTCGAGAACACCCTGCAGTGTATCAACTCGAGTACACCCTGCTGTGTAGCAACTTGAGTATACCCTGCAGTGTAGCAACTTGAGTACACCCTGCAGTGTAGCAACTCGAGAACACCCTGCAGTGTAGCAACTTGATTACACCCTGCACTGTAGCAACTTGAGTACACCCTGCAGTGTAACAGTGCAGGGTAGCAACTCAAGAACACCCTGCAGTGTATCAACTTGAGTACACCCTGCAGTGTAGCAACTCGAGAACACCCTGCACTGTAGTAACTTGAGTACACCCTGCAGTGTAGCAACTCGAGAACACCCTGCACTGTAGCAACTTGAGTACACCCTGCAGTGTAGCAACTCGAGAACACCCTGCAGTGTAGCAACTTGAGTACACCCTGCAGTGTAGCAACTCGAGAACACCCTGCAGTGTATCAACTTGAGTACACCCTGCAGTGTAGCAACTCGAGTACACCCTGCAGTGTAGCAACTCGAGAACACCCTGCACTGTAGTAACTTGAGTACACCCTGCAGTGTAGCAACTCGAGAACACCCTGCACTGTAGCAACTTGAGTACACCCTGCAGTGTAGCAACTCGAGAACACCCTGCAGTGTAGCAACTTGAGTACACCCTGCAGTGTAGCAACTCGAGAACACCCTGCAGTGTATCAACTTGAGTACACCCTGCAGTGTAGCAACTCGAGAACACCCTGCACTGTAGCAACTTGAGTACACCCTGCAGTGTAGCAACTCGAGAACACCCTGCACTGTAGCAACTCGAGAACACCCTGCACTGTAGCAACTTGAGTACACCCTGCAGTGTAGCAACTCGAGAACACCCTGCAGTGTAGCAACTTGAGTACACCCTGCAGTGTAGCAACTTGAGTACACCCTGCAGTGTGCGAAGAGACAGCAGGTGCCACTTGGGTCCCTTCAGGAGTGTTACTCCCATCATGCTTTCAAATGTGTCAAAGTGATCTGGTGTTACATGACACTCCCAATGCATTTGGGTCACACAGATCAAAGAGATGCTACAGTAAGGTCTACCACACAGCATTTAAATGAACTTCAAAGCATCAACTACAAAATGTATTACAGAGCGATCTGCAACTATTTACATCTCAAAGGCCTCTCAATGGCCTCCTTATTGTGCACTAATCGAAATCAGAGTGTACGGTGGATGTGGAAGGAAGCTCTCATATGTTAATAGATGCACAGAAGCTGAACATTACTCATCATCCCTTTAGAACTTGCAGTTCTCAAAGTAACATGATCTATCAACAAGATGTGAAGAAACTGAGCTGTGTGGCTGTGTCTGTTTCTGTGGCTGTGTCTGTGAATCTATGTGTGTGTGTGTGTGGGTGCTTAAATACATGGTAATAATATAGTATTGAGAATATCACAGACCAGATGAGAAAGTGGACCCAGAGCCATATAGAGAATTGGGCAAATCCCAGTGGGCACACACTGGTTGAGTCAACGTTGTGTCCACGTAATTTCAATTAAATTATGTTGAACCAATGTGGAAACAGCCATCACTAGCACATCAGAGGCGGCTGCCTATAGACAGATTAGGAATCACTGGCCACTTTTAGAAATGGATCACTAGCCACTTTAGTAATGTCTTCGTATCTTGCATTACTCATCTCATATGTATAAACTGTACTCTGTACTGTTCTACGGTATCTTAGTCACTTTAATTGTGTGTAAATATTGCATCACCTATCTCATATGTATATACTGTATTCTATACTATGCCACTGTATTGTAGTCCAATGCCGCTCTGACGTATGTGTATATACATTCTTAATCCTTTCCTTACTTATATTTACGTGTATTTTGGGTATATGTTGTGAAACTGCTAGATATTACTTGTTAGATATTACTGCATGTCGGAGCTAGAAGCACAAGCATTTCACTACACCCGCAATAACATCTGCTAAACACGTGTATGTGACCAATACATTTGATTTGATTTGATTTTAATAGACATTGAATTGACATCTGTGCACAGTGGGATGCGGTTTCTGTCTGAACGTTCCTAGAGCACACTTTCTCCTCCCTAGCCGTTGCTAACTGATAATTGACGCTTCCACGTTGTGCTGTTTATTTCTGATAGCTTTCAATATCTATTTAGATGTCCATTGAAAGCAGATATGCAATCTGTGGACACCACTACACAGTACAGACTTATACATTATCCGAATGCTAACCAATAAATAGTCTGTTAAATTCACTATTCTATTTTGTTTGTTTATACGAGGGTCATTTCATAGGGAATTATCGGAGGCGCTCTAGTATTGTTACATCACAAAAATTCTGAGAATAAAGACATTAATGACATGATAGCCGTTCTTAAACCGGGCTGAACTCATATTTTGTGGAAAAAAAATTGGTGTCCCTGGCCTACACACAATACCCCATAATGTCAAAGTGGAATTATGTTTTTAGACATTTTTACAAATGTATAAAAAAAGAAAAGCTGAAATGTCTTGTGTCAATACGTGTTCAACTCCTTTGTTATGGCAAGCCTAGATCATTTCAGTAAACATTTGCTTAACATGTCACATAATAAACGTTTTATGGACTCACTACACACACCCTGGTTCGAATCCAGGCTGTATCACATCTGGCCATCATTGGGAATCCCATAGGGCGGCGAACAATTGGCCCAGCGTCGTCTGGGTTTGGCTGGGGTAGGCCGTCATTGTAAATACCAATTTGTTCTTAACTGACTTGCCTGATTAAATATAAATAAATTACAAAGCCCTGCTTCTGACTTGCATAACTTTACTGTTAAGATTTATAATGACAAGTTATCAAACCTGTTCACAGGGTTGGTTAACTCTGGAGATTCCTTTGGTGTCTGTGCAATATGTGTTTTGCTGTATTTTATTTTATTTGTTTTATATTGTATTAGATCTTCTATGTATTTTATGAAAAAGTCAAACGTATGGACACACCTACTCATTCCAGGGATTTTATTTATTTTTACTAAGTTCTACATTGTGGAATAATAGTGAAGACATCAAAACTATGAAATGTCACATATGGAATCATGTAGTAACCAAAAGAATGTTAAACCTCTTAAGGATCCACCCCTTTTTTTTAAATCACATACCCAAATCTAACTCCCTGTAGCTCAGGCCCTGAAGCAAGGATATGCATATTATTGGTACCAATTGAAAGGAAACACTTTAAAGTTTGTGAAAATGTGAAAGGAATGTAGGAGAATATAACACAATAGATCTGGTAAAAGATAATACAAAGAAAAACCAACTGTTCTTTTATACCATCATCTTTGAAATGCAAGAGAAAGGCAATAATGTATTATTCCAGCCCACGTGCAATTTCGATTTTGGCCACTGTGTATTTGCAAAGTTTTAGACTGATCCAATGAACCGTTGCATTTCTTTTCAAAATTGTGTACTCTCCTCAAACAATAGCATGGTATTATTTCACTGTAATAGCTACTGTAAATTGGACAATGCAGTTAAATTAACAATAATTTAAGTTTTCTGCCAATATCAGATATGTCAACATCAACTGTTCAGAGGAGACTGCGTGAATCAGGCCTTCATGGTCAAACTTCTGCAAAGAAACCACTACTAAAGGACATCAATAATAAGAAGAGACTGGCTTGGGCCAAGAAACACGAGCAATGGACATTAGACCGGTGGAAATCTGTCCTTTGGTCTGATGACCAATTTTTTTTAGAGTTTTTTTTTAGAGTAGGTGAACAGATGCTCTCTGCATGTGTGGTTCCCAACATGAAGCATGGAAGAGGGTGTGATGGTGTGGGGATGCTTTGCTGGTGACACTGTCTGTGATTTTTAGAATTCAAGGCATACTTAACCAGCATGACTACCACAGCGATACGCCATCCCATCTGGTTTGCGCTTAGTGGGACTATCATTTGTTTTTCACCAGGACAATGACCCAATACACATACAGGCTGTGTAAGGGCTATTTGACCAAGGAGGAGAGTGATGGAGTGCAGCATCAGATGACCTGGCCTCTACAATCACCCGACCTCAACCCAATTGAGATGGTTTGGGATGAGTTGGACACAATTTCTCATTCCAGAGTGAAGGAAAAGCAGCCAACAACTGCTCAGTATATGTGGGAACTCATTCAAGACTGTTGGAAAAGCATTCCAGGTGAAGCTAGTTGAGAGAATGCCAAGAGTGTGCAAAGCTATCAACAAGGCCAAAGGAGGCATTTTCGAGGGAATCTAAAATCTAAAATATATTTGGATTTGTTTAACTGTTTTGGTTACTACATGATTCCATATGTGTTGTTACATAGTTTTTATGTCTTCACTATTATTCTACAATGTAGAAAATAGTAAAAATAAAGAAAAACCCTTGAATGAGTAGGTGTGCCTAAATTTTTGACTGGTACTGTATATGCAGGGCTCCCTTGTAAAAGAGACACTGGTCTCAATGGTGACTCCCTGATTAATAACGGCAAATAAAATACTCTGTAACCCACACATACACTTCTCTGTAAGGTCCTTCAGTCAAGCAGTGATGTTTAAACACATATTCAACCACAAAGACCAGGAAGGTTTTCCAATGCCTCACAAAGAAAGGCAACTATTGGTGGATGGGTAAAAATGAAAAAGCAGACATTGAAAATCCCTTTGAGGATGGTGAAGTTATTAATAACACTTTGGATGGTGTATCAATACACCCAGTCACTACGAAGCTACAGGCATCCTTCCTAAGTCAGTTGCCAGAGAGGAAGAAAGCCGCTCAGAGATTTCGCCATGAGGCCAATGGTGACTTTAAAACAGTTACAGAGTTTAATGGCTGTGATAGGAGAAAACTGGGGATGGATCAACAACATTGTAGTTACTCCACAATACTAACCTAAATGACAGAGTGTAAAGAAGTAAGCCTGTACAGAATAAAATATTCTAAAACATGTATCCTGTTTGCAATAAGGCACTAAAGTATCTGAGCATCACTGAGTACCACTCTTCATATTTTCAAGCATGGTGTTGGTTACATCATGTTATGGGTATGCTTGTCATCGGCAAGAACTAGAGATTTTTTTTAAAGATAAAAATACACGGAATAGAGCTAAGCACAGGAAAAATCCTACAGGAATATCTTGTTCAATCAGCTTACCAACAGACACTGGGAGACAAATTCACTTCCAACAGGACAATAACCTAAAACACAAGGCCAACTATACACAGGAGTTACCAAGGCAACATTGAATGTTCCTGAGTGGCCTTGTTACAGTTTTGGCTTAAATCGTCTTGAAAATCTATGGCAAGACTTAATGATCAACAACCAAATTGACAGAGCTTGAAAAAAAATGTATGTGCAAATATTGTACAATCCATGTGTGCCAAGCTCTTAGAGACTTATCGAGAAAGACTCTCAGCTGTAATCCCTGCCAAAGGTGATTCTAACATATATTGACTCAGGGGTGTGAATACTTACAGTATATAAATAAGATATTTCTGCATTTCATTTTCAATAAATTTGCAATTCTAAAAACATGTTTCCACTTTGTCATTATGGGGTATTGTGTGTAGATGGGTGAGAAAAAAAATCAATTTAATCTAGTTTGAATCCAGGCTGTAGCACAACAAAATGTGGAATAAGTCAAGGGGTATGAATACTTTCTGAAGGCGCTGTATTTATGAATCTGAGTGGACGTAAGTGGTGTGATAGTTGATTATGTAAAAATGCTGATAAAAAATGCACCTTATCCTGAAGTCATCGATATTGAAAAGCATATGGCAAATGCTACAAGCTTTTCAACTGATCATCTTAGTGCGCCGCTGAATTCCAGTGGTAGGTGAAACAATCTCAAACCCTGCCATTTACTGTTAATTAAAATTATAATCCTTAGTTGCTACATTCATTTTTGGAGTTGTAAATTATTGATGTATCCATTGATTCTTGAAGAATATAAATGCCTCGTGAGCTTAGTTCAACTGTCGTACCCCATCAGAACCCAAAACATAAGCTTGTTTTACTCCAATGTTTGTAAACAATGTAAATATAAACAAACACTGTATAGATGGATGGTCTGTCCTTGTATCCATTGCTCTGTCTATGAATTTGAGAGTGGTTACATTTCTCCAGGCCAATCCCTCAACTTTCTACCAAAAGAGAAGCGGGGTGTCGCTTTGTTATTGTTTCAACTAAAGATTCTACCTTTAATTGATCTCAATGTTATTTTTGTTAAACAATCAACAAGTGAATAAGTGGGATCTGGAAACAGCCAGGGGAGCACTTAAATGTATTAAATTCATCTGGGAAGTGTTTTACTGGCTTTAATGTTGCATGGTTGCTTTTGAATGTTTTAGACATAGTACACTGATTAGTCTGTGTTCTAATTCCAGAAGTTAAAAAAATAGAAAGACAAGACTTTAATGGGGCATATTAAACTGAACTAGATCACTCACACTACGTCAGAGTTTCAAAACTTGAAAGCAAAGAGAGAGCTTGCTAGCTGAAAGAGAGAGGACAGAAACTAAATTACCGTTATCGTAACCGAATTGTAATTCCTTTCTCTGGTTGTTTGTTCATGTTCATTGTCCACCATAGCTGAAGATTCTTTTCAAAACACATCATGCTCTCTAAGTTGCAGCATGGTTACAGTTGCATTTTTCAGGATATTCCATCAAGGGCAAGGAATTATTATCTTTTTCTGTATGAACAACAGCCTAGAGGAAATAGACCATGCAGTTTCAATTGTTGATGTGTCTGACTGAATCCTTTTCATAAAACACAATTCATTGAACAGTGTTAGTGACAGAGTTGAAGAGTTTGTGTTTTTGGCAGCAGCGTTTCCACACAATGACTGTGTTTCTCTCATTTCCCTTCTAAGACTGGCATATACAGCATGAGGCCTAGCTATAAGGGAGAGTGGATGTTTTTGACCTTTCTGTTTTTGACATGGAAAACATTTCTATTCAAACATATACAGTATATAATAAGGTCAAAACATCACTCAATCAGGGATTTCATCCTCCATCATCATCATCATCATGTGCATGGTAAATTCCATGTCATGTGACATTCTTTTTTTTCTTTTTTTTCACCTTTATTTAACCAGGTAGGCAAGTTGAGAACAAGTTCTCATTTACAACTGCGACCTGGTCAAGATAAAGCAAAGCAGTTCGACACATACAACAACACAGAGTTACACATGGAGTAAAACAAACATACAGTCAATAATACAATAGAAAAATAAGTCTATATACAATGTGAGCAAATGAGGTGAGATAAGGGAGGTAATGGCAAAAAAAAAGGCCATGGTGGCGAAGTAAATACAATATAGCAAGTAAAACACCGGAATGGTAGATTTGCAGTGGAAGAATGTGCAAAGTAGAAATAGAAATAATGGGGTGCAAAGGAGCAAAATAAATAAATACAGTAGGGGAAGAGGTAGTATTTTGGGCTAAATTATAGATGGGCTATGTACAGGTGCAGTAATTTGTGAGCTGCTCTGACAGCTGGTGCTTAAAGCTAGTGAGGGAGATGTGTTTCCAATTTCAGAGATTTTTGTAGTTCGTTCCAGTCATTGGCAGCAGAGAACTGGAAGGAGAGGCGGCCAAAGCAGGAATTGATTTTGGGGATGACCAGAGAGATATACCTGCTGGAGCACGTGCTACAGGTGGGTGCTGCTATGGTGACCAGCGAGCTGAGATAAGGGGGGACTTTACCTAGCAGGGTCTTGTAGATGACCTGGAGCCAGTGAGTTTGGCGACGAGTATGAAGCGAGGGCCAACCAACGAGAGCGTACAGGTTGCAGTGGTGGGTAGTATATGAGGCTTGGTGACAAAACGGATGGCACTGTGATAGACTGCATCCAATTTATTGAGTAGAGTATTGGAGGCTATTTTGTAAATGACATCGCCAAAGTCGAGGATTGGTAGGATGGTCAGTTTTACGAGGGTATGTTTGGCAGCATGAGTGATGGATGCTTTGTTGCGAAATAGGAAGCCGATTCTAGATTTAACTTTGGATTGGAGTCTGGAAGGAGAGTTTACAGTCTAACCATTTTCTAATTCTGCTCCAGTCAATTATGTTGCCACCAACCTCCTGTGGTCAGATGTTTTGGCCTATACTACACTAGCTTAGATCAGGAACAGTTTTAAGCTATTAATCTGTTGCTATTCTGATGCTATTTATTTTGATGCTAGACACCCACATAGGTCCAATTGTCTGTGGACAAATCACTGCCAAAAAGAGACTGTAGTTTTAATAGATTGTTCATTCACAATGACACACTTCAGCCTACACTTTAGTCTACAAAGTTATTCATAGTGTCACAGTTTATAATAGAAGGCCTAATACACTTTTAAGCTAAAATAATCATCACAGCAATAGTAAAACAGCTCTACACATAAGTCTATTAATATGTCTATTTTTAAATTGCAAACTTCAGTGTCAATACCATACAATGGATCGCAGCCTACAAGTTAAGCCTACAGTTTTTATCATTGAAATAACATTTCCCAAACACCACTGCTGCAATATATATATATATATATATATATATATATATATATATATATATATATATATATATATGTCCTCAGTGGCAATCAGCTTCTTACCTCCTCCACATGCGCATTGAAGAAACGCCCCTTTTGCTTATATTTTATAAATAAATATATATAATATAAGCAAAAGGGGCGTTTCTTCAAAGCGCATGTGGAGGAGGTAAGAAGCGGATTGCGACTGAGGACAAATTCAGCTGTCAAAGAAGCTTTGTTCTATCTGGAGTTTCATTCGGCGATCATGGATTTAAACGAGGACGGCGCAGTGGAAATTCACGTTTGCTGATCCAGCCCGATTCGATCATTTTTCGCCTCATTCTTTCTTTCGTGAAGGTAAAGTCTTATGCAGATTCTCACCCTGTAGCATAGTTTTGAGAGGAGCATCATCCTCTAACGTCATACATGAATTGTCAAGGAACCCACGCGTTATAGTCTACCTCGATATAGTAGGCTGTCTTCTATAGTCTTTAATGCATTGTGTTTTCAAGACCACCAAAATTGGTCTGTATCGTGGAATAAAACCTGGAACTTCAGACGTTAAAATGTCAGATTGTTTTTAGACAAGTGCATTTTGAATGAGCTGTGAGAAATTTCAAGGTGGCCACCGATACATTTTGGTTTATGTGACTCGGTTACATTTGACAGCTTCAGGAAATGAAAGATGTAACAATGTAGCCTAAGCAACAAGCAAATACTGACAATGTAGCCTAACAATGTAATGATAATGTATCAATTGAATATATATATATATAACTACTCATTTTGTTTCATCCTGATGATTTAGGAGCCTATCCAGGACAATTCGTGCTGCCTACATCAATGATAGAATAGGCTAACAAACCAAGAGTAAAAACAAGCATTGTCAGATGGTTCTGATGGAGTCAGTTAGACCTATTTGCTACATTCTAGATGGCTACAATATTCCCTTCTGTTTGGATCATTTTTATATTGGGGATGTTGAGGCACAATGGTTTCTCACATTGGGGATTTGGGCAGGATTTTTACTAATGGAAAGGTCTGCAGACATTTCAGTTTGGACACTAGGTAATTAGAGTTGTAGGTTTTTCAGAATATTCCATAAAGAGTGAGGCCTACTTAAAAACATTCAGAAGCTATCTTTTGTTTGAGTGTAGGTTTCATCTATAGGTAACTGCCAAAAATAAAGGATATGCCGACATAGTTTCTTAATAGGACGTTAGGACACCACGAACCAGAACAACTTTAATGCACCTTGGCATAGATTCTACAAATCTGTTCAACTCTATTATTAGAGGGATGTGACACCATTCTTCTGAGATATTCCATCATTTGGTGTTTTGTTGATGGAAAATGTTGTCTCAGGCGTCACTTTAGAAACTGCCATACATTTGGTGATGGCCATGGCATATGGTTTACATTGTTTTCATGCTGATGAAACCATTCAGTGACCACTCGTGCTCTGTGGATAGGGGCATTGTCATCCTATATAGGCATGGTAGCCACAATAATGGCCTGCCCAGCATTTTTATACATGACCCTAAAAATGATGGGATGTTAATTACTTAATTAACTCAGGAACCACACCTGTGTGGAAGCGCCTGCTTTCAATATACTTCATGTCCCTAATTTACTGAAGTGTTTCCATTATTTTGGCAGTTACTTGTATCCGTAACCTATCACTACCCAGCAACCTGCATGAGCTGTGTTGAGTGTTAAACTATAATTTGAAAGTTCAGTTGACCTAAACCGATATATAAAGGAGGGCCTCTGCCCTGTGGCGCAACAGAATTTGAGTGTGTCACTATTTCCAATAAAAGGAATACTGTCATGGACTAACTGCCCATGCAAAAGCCCAGAGATATTTACATGTTGAACTGGGGAATAAACTTTGCCAAATGACCTCAGTTAATTAATGCAAAAACAATTGAGATTAGCTTTAGTTCAAATGTTACATGGTGTCTTGTAGTGCAAAGTATAAAAGAGCTCACTCAGCTGGTGATGCATTAAAAACAAAAAAATACATTTTAAGTGAGATTCACATGAGCACCACAATATATTCCCCCCCCCCCCCCATGCTCTACCAAGGTTTTCCAACACACAGCTTTGACCTATTACCATAACTATATTGTACTTCCAACTATGTGTAGGTAGGTTGCTTAGGATTCAAACCTTCTCAAACAGCTTTTATAGAGGAGGTGCTTCCATAATAATGGGATTTGTACCGTATACAAGGTAAAGCATTGGAATCTTCACACACCACAGTAAGACATTATCTCATTACACTACCTTTTTCATGTTTTTAAAATGTTTATTAAATGAAAGCAAGCTTTGCTTTCATACTTACAAGACCATCAGGCTTGATTGAGCTGTGTTGTCTTGCAGTAGTGTGGTGCATGCCTGTATTTTATTTCAGCAATAGATGTCATGGGGGGGGGGATAATAACATCCTTTTTTGGTCATTAGTTGCCAAACATAACAACAGGGGGGGTGTTCCTAATTTCTGTAACTATTAGCTTACCTGTGTAATTTTGGCATAAGCTCACAACCACTTGTTTCAAACATGGTCCTATTTTATAAATTGCTGTGCTGATCAATGGACAGTTCATTACCTCTGTCAAAATAATATGTAGCTTAAAGTTATGTTTGTACTTGTATTTCTTTTTGCAATACATATGGTGTCGCTACAATAATACACATTTACAATAGGCCTATATCTAAAAATGCATACAGCCAAAGGATGGATGAATATAAACTGGTATACATAATTTTAATAGCGGAACACTGTAAAGTCCATTATCCTTCTGAAGAGTATAAATTAGACTGTTTGAGAAGCTTTGAATCCCAAGCAACCTGCCTACACATAGTTTGAAGTACAAT
This sequence comes from Oncorhynchus nerka, assembly GCF_034236695.1. Classification (NCBI taxonomy): domain Eukaryota; kingdom Metazoa; phylum Chordata; class Actinopteri; order Salmoniformes; family Salmonidae; genus Oncorhynchus; species Oncorhynchus nerka. The sequence goes on along the minus strand of NC_088410.1, from coordinate 81,382,231 downwards.
ACCAACATGGCTACTGTAGTAGGTCAAAGTTGTGTGCTGGAAAACCTTGGTAGAGCATGGGTGGAATAGTCTTTGTGGTGCTCATGTGAATTTCCTTTTTCGGCTTCAGACGATGCCTATTCTCACTTAAATTGTAGTTTTGTTTTTAATTTCCATGGTTTTTACACTGGAAGGTGACTATTCTAAAACAGCTTAACACATGCTCTCCCTGTGAACCCTCACAATGTTGTGCATTTTATATTTTATTTATTGAATATCCCAGCTCATAATCCTACTGATCATTGCTCAAAGCAAATTGGTGAGAGCAAGGAAACAAAGACTGAAGCAAATATTTACTATGCGATTACACAATGTAGCTGGCTAGATGACTACAAGAGCACGAAATATGGATGAGCTGTTCTCATCGGAAGGGTTCTGAAATATTCTTTCTCGCCCAGGCGAGGTGTGACTGAATATATCATAGTCATCCTCCTCGGTGGAAATGACTTGAGACAGCCCTGGTGCGTCAGATGCGAGTTGATTTTGGAGGTAGTCCAGCTGAATTCTCCCCGGGACAATGGTGATCTACTCTGACAGCACACAGTGGAGGAATTGGATGTTCCAGTGCGACGAGGACATCAACAAGCACATAGAGATGTCCAGGTGCTCTGTCAACCAGCTGGTGTTTGCATTTCTCTGTGACAGGTGCATGCCCACAATCCTCCACTCAGACATAAAGCACTGTGTCCCCGGGAAGTACCGTAGGGATGGCGTGCATCTCACGGATGATGGAAATGACCTCTTCCATGAGAGTCTGAGAGCTCGGCCCGTATCCACAAAGTGTCTCCGAGTAGACAATTGGTCATAAGTGCTGAGAATAGAGATGTTTTATTCCTACTCTTACGGGTGAAAATAAAAGCTATGCATGAAGCCTCTTCAGTAATAAGGCACACCGAGTCCACAACTATTTATGACACCTCCATGAGCTGTCCTAACCAATTAATGAAGAGTTACCAGCAGGTGTCTTGATAACAGAAAAAGGCAGAGATTCAGTGCTTCCTGCACCATAGACAGGCAATTGCTTTGGAGTTATAGAAATATCAAAACATTCCTTCATGATCAACCCATAAATAATCTAGACCTACATGCAACAGTACCGCTTGCACTTTTGACAATGATTTCTTATGAGGCCTTATTCTCATGACGTATGCCTAAATACTTACAACCACTAGACTAATAAATAGTCAGCTTTTCTTTCAATTATTTCATTAAGCTGCGTGTTATTTCAAGCAGAATATCACGTTGTTATAAAAGATGCCTATAAGTGGGTAATTGAAAACATTTAATTGCGTTTGGGTAAAAATGATAGACCTTTCAAACGTTTTATCCCACATTATCGGCAAGTAACTACTGTGCCAAAACAATTGAGTTGGTTAACAGTATTGACAAGTGTGTAGATATTCTGCTTTTAAACCATTATACTGTATGATTCAGTGCAAAATGTCTATCACATTATGTCTATCACATTATGTCTATCACATTATGTCTATCACATTATAAAAAAATATTGGGAATGGTAAAAATCAATAAATATGCATGCCAACCTATTTAGAGTAAGCAAAGTGATTGTTTCAGGTGAAAATGATATCAAACTTTTTACCATTGCAACATTTGATGTTTGTCACACTCGTGGTTGTCTGAAACCTGCTATACATTTCACAGCTGGCGATGCCTCATCGCGATTGGTTATTCCCCATAATTTGCTATGAGCCGTCATCACTATCACTTCCTTTGCGGTACCTCAAACTGTCATTACTAAGAGTTGACAGTTGATTTTACTCCTGGCTCAGAGTTTGTCTGAGCAGTGACTGAACATCATCCTAAAACCTACTCTGAGCTTTTTTTGTTTACTAGTCCAACGCTCTAACCACTAGGCTACCCTGCCGCCCGTTGGACTAGTAATTGGAAGGTTGCAAGTTCAAACCCCCGAGCTGACAAGGTACAAATCTGTCTTTCTGACCTGAATAGGCAGTTAACCCACTGTTCCTAGGCCGTCATTGAAAATAAGAATTTGTTCTTAACTGACTTGCCTGGTTAAATAAAGGTAAAAAAAAAATAAGCCATAAGGCCCAAGGAGGTGTGGTATATGGCAAATATATTCATGGCTAAGGTCTGTTCTTAAGCATGATGCAATGCGGAGTGCCTGGGCACAGCCCTTAGCCGTGGTATACTGGACATGTACAGTATCACAAACCCCAGAGGTGCCTTATTGCTATTATAAACTGGTTACCAATGTAATTAGAGCAATAAAAATACATTTTTCCTCATACCCGTGGTATACGGTCTGATATACCACGGCTTTCAACCAATCAGCATCCAGAGCTCGAACCATCATTGTCACATTTGTCACTATAAAGTCCATGGAGAATAAGAGCACCTCCTCCCAGCTGCCCACTGCACTGATGATAGGAAACACTGTCACCACCGATAAATCCATGATAATTTCAAGAAGCATTTTTCCACGGTTAGCCATGCTTTCCACCTGGTTACCCTACCCCAGCCAACATCTCAGCACCCCCTGCAGCAACATCTCAGCACCCTACCCCGGCCAACACCCCCGCGCTTTCTAAAATCTTCGAAAGCCAAGTTAATAAACAGATCACCGACCATCTCAAATCCCACCGTACCTTCTCCACTATGCAATCTGGTTCCCGAGCTGGTCACGGGTGTACCTCAGCCATGCTCAAGGTCCTAAATGATATCATAACCGCCATCAATAAGAGACAGTACTGTGCAGCCGTCTTCATCTACCTGGCCAAGGCTTTATACATCTGGCCCTTCTTTGGACACTCTGCTAACAAACCTACAAAAGAGCTTCTTCGCCATACAACACTTCTTCCGTGGCCTCCAACTGCTTTTAAATGCTAGTAAAACTAAGTGCATGCTCTTCAACCGATGGCTGCCCGCACCCTCCCACCTGACTAGCATCACTACTCTGGAGGGTTCTGACCTAGAATATGTGGTCAACTACAAATACCTAGGTGTCTGGTTAGACTGTAAACTCTCCTTCCAGACTCACGTTAAGCATCTCCAATGCAAAATTAAATCTAGAATCGGCTTCCTATTTCGCAACAAAGCCTCTTTCACTCATGCTGCCAAACATACCCTCGTGAAACTGACTATACTATTGATCCTTGACTTTGGCGGCGTCATTTACAAAATAGCCTCCAACACTCTACTCAGCAAACTGGCTGTAGTCCATCACAGTGCCATCCGTTTTGTCACCAAAGCCCCATATACTACCCACCACTGCGACCTGTCACCAAAGCCCCATATACTACCCACCACTGCGACCTGTCACCAAAGCCCCATATACTACCCACCACTGCGACCTGTCACCAAAGCCCCATATACTACCCACCACTGCGACCTGTCACCAAAGCCCCATATACTACCCACCACTGCGACCTGTCACCAAAGCCCCATATACTACCCACCACTGCGACCTGTCACCAAAGCCCCATATACTACCCACCACTGCGACCTGTCACCAAAGCCCCATATACTACCCACCACTGCGACCTGTATGCTCTCGTTGGCTGGCCCTCAATGCATATTTGTCGCCAAACCCACTGGCTCCAGGTCATCTGTAAGGGCTTTACCTAGAAAAGACTTATCTCAGCTCACTGGTCACCATAGCAACCCCCACCTGTAGCACGTGCTCCAGCAGGTATATTGCACTGGTCATCCCCAAAGCCAACACTTCCTTTGGCTGCCTTTCCTTCCAGTTCTCTGCTGCCAATGACTGGAACGAATTGCAAAAATCTTTGAAGCTGGAGTCTTATATCTCCTTCTCTAACTTTAAGCGACAGCAGTCAGAGCAGCTTAACAATCACTGTACATGTACACAGCCAATCTGTAAATAGCACACCTAACTACCTCATCCCAATATTATTACTTACCCTCTGGCTTTTTTGCACCCCAGTATTTATACTTGTACATCATCTGCACATCTATCCCTCAAATCAAATCAGATTTGATTTGACATCTATCACTCCAGTATTAATGCTGAATTGTAATTTTTATTTTCTATTGTGTTATTGACTATACGTTTGTTTATGTGTAACTCTGTTGTTTTTGTCGCACTGCTTTGCTTTATCTTGGCCAGGTCACAGTTGTAAATGAGGACTTGTTCTCAACTGGGCTACCTGGTTAAATAAAGGTGAAATAATAAATAAAAAACAGTTGTAAATGCGTGTGTAATATATTTATTTATTTTTTCATTCACACCTGCACTATTGGAGCTCGGAGCTCAATAATTTTCCTGACACTGCAACTAGGCATGAGTCTAAATAAAAATCTATCTATAGTAACAATGTTATACATAGGAACCGCTATGTAATTACATGGTAATAGCTCTAGGCCTATAGGTTAAATATGCAGTATTTATCAGGGTAAATGACTGTACATCTGTGTGGTATATTTATCACACCAACTCTTGTCTCTTCCATCTTTTCCAGGCACAGTCCAGGGTGAGGCAACATGTCAGACAAGATGTCCAGTTTCCTCCACATCGGGGACATCTGCTCTCTCTATGCAGAGGGCTCCACCAGTGGATTTATCAGCACTTTAGGGTATGTCTGTCTGCCTACTGTTATACTGCTGCATATGAATCCAATCCCTCTCAACTTGAAAGACTCACATGCTCATAGATTCATGTCTGTCACGGTACACATCCAATGTCAGACACGGGTTGGTGTACATTTACACATAAACATGCACATACACACAGAGCCAGGTACCAGTGAAATAATGAACCTGGTTGGGGCCAGGGAGACAGCTGGAACTGCTGCCAAGGTGATAATGTCAAATAATGTAGGGGTTTATTTAATGGCTTAGTCAGAGTCATGGCTTTATTTCACAAGCTTTAATAATGTTTGCTCCTCTAGTGTTATTAGCAGAATAAACCCTTACTCATTCCATTGTTATTAAAGTAATGCCGTTTCATTCCGGTTTCAGCTGAAGTGGTGGAGCATATAATAATAAAAGCTAGATTGCAGAATGCTTGTCGTTGAGGTGATAATGTTCTATGCCCTTAGAAGACATTTTGAGAAATGGCAAGGGAGAGAGTGTTTGGAGCTGGAGTGTGAGAGGCAGAGGTCACAGAACATTTTTGGAGTCCAGCTGAGGATGTAGAGAGGGAGGACTGAGGACACAGAAGTGAGGGGGTTAAAGGTGAGGGGGAGGAGAAAGTGAAACAGTAGGGACGGTGAGTGTCAGGGAAGAGAGGAATGTGTTTGAACAAGTGAAATGGGATAGTGTCAGTGGGATACGGAGCAGGAGATGTGTTGGCTGTTTATAGGATGTGTTGGCTGTCCTTTTTGTCTCTTCCAAGTTGTACCATTAGTAAAACCATGAAATGATGGTCCTAAGTGGCTTAAATTATTTTGCTTCCTGTGTTTGAATTTAAATATTGAGAGCTTATGCTGTATACATTTATACAGAAGTGATTGCTCAAATTAAACTGTACATTTTAACCCGTCCTTCCCCTGTGTGATCACACCCATTTAACAGAATTTCACGCCTAAACTTTCATCACGGCTCAGTGAGGGTTGAGGGAGATCATTGACTGAAGCATGAGCTGAATTCACAACAAGGCTGATGGGCTTGACAACACTTCAGCCTCTAGTTCTCTGGTGTCAGAGCTGCGAAACTGCCTCGTCTCCTTCCTGTTCCTCCCTTCTATTTTCTGCTCCTGCCTGTTTGTTGTTCTTTTCCCTCAGTGAAAATGAACACGGTATCTGTGTTGCATCTCCACTCTTAGCCTCCTTTTTAACATTGTCATCCATGCCTCTTAATCATACATCGTCACTATCTGGCCCTTTGCTGGGCCCCCATTCAAGCCTTGCCCTGCCATCTCTCAAGAAGCCCCTGCTCTTACACAAATTGTGTAACCAGGCCATGGAAACAAATGTGTGCATGGCTTTGAAGAGCAGCACCTTGACCATACTCTGTTGTCAAGTTGCCAGCCTGGTAATCATTTTTTTTCTCTCCCCCTGGTCCCCTCTCTGTTGTGGTTGCCCTCTGTTAGGAGATGAGCTGAAGGGAATGAGCTATATTTAGAAACAGCAGGCAGTGTACAGGAGGCTGTGATACTGTTGGTTGTCTCTGTGTATCATACTGACCATTATAAAGCTTTGTAAGGAGCCACCTGGTCTGCAGCTGGTTTTGAGAGGACAGTTCTGTTCACTACTGTACCAGGGGTCTGGCCTGGGTGGGCTGCTTCCTGGAGCACAGAGCAAGACTGCTGCCCTTTGCTGATTTTACATCGACGTTATTACACCTCTTTACATTATTACACCTCTTTACAGGATCTGCACAGTAAATTCAGTTGAATGACGTCTAGCATTTTTCTTGTAGTGTGTAGGCTGTATTGTTCTGTAGGACATTATTGTATTGTTTAAATAATGTGTAATTCATACAGATACATTTATCCATGATCAGTACAATTCAGGTCATCTATGTGATGCATGGACAAGATATTATTAAATAAAACCAATAGTTTTAGGCCATCGTAACCCAATTCATTTCCCTTGGGGATATGCTTACAGTGTGTTTTTAAAATTTAAACAATATAATAATGTCCTACAATACATAGCCTGCGCAGGCTATAAATGGAAAATGCTGACTGGACTGGCTCCAGAACCCCATCGAGGTGTCATATTTATCTTTCCGACTACCTGCCAAGCATCCTGTGTTTTGCAGCCAGGAGTAAATCTGAGGCCTATAATGGACTGAGCTTTTATGAAATGGATTATTCCATGGGTGTTATACCTGTGTAGTAACACTGTAAATACTATAGTAACAGCATTGTAGTTACATATTATTTTAATAAGTGCTTTGGGTGTGCTATATAATGACAAATGAAGGGAGTTGAGTGTTTTGCTACTACACAAGTAGAATAAGGAACGGTCTCTATTCCACTTGTGTAATTACAATAAACATTCAACTCCATAAATGTTATTATTTAACAATACTATGTAACATGTCAATACAACGTTGTGCCTTTTGTAATGTGTTGCTACACAGGTTATAAGAGCAACAACTCTTATCAGACACCAATAGTGTTAATGGCTCAGCAGAATGCTCCAAGAATGATGATCCCTATGAGGACTTAGTCCCAATCCTGCATGGCTGCACCAAAATAGGAATCAGACAGAGAGTGGTCCTCTGTAGCTCAGATGGTACAGAATGGCGCTTGCAACGCCAATATCGTGGGTTTGATTCCCCCGGACCACCTGTACGTAGAAGGTATGCATGCATGACTGTACAGATGTAGGCTCTTACACTGAACAAAAAATACATGCAACAATTTCAAAGATTTTACTGAGTTACGGGTCATATAAGGAAATCAGTCATTTGAAATAAATTCATTAGGTCCAAATCTATGGATTTCACGTGACTGGGAGTACAGATATGCATCTGTTGGTCACAGATACATTTAAAAAAACGTAGGGGTGTGGATCAGAAAACCAGTCAGTATCTGTTACCACCATTTGCCTCATGCAGCGCGACACATTTCCTTCGCATACTCTTAGAAAAAAGGGTTCCAAAAGGCTTCTTTGGGTGTCCCCATAGGAGAACCCGTGTTGGCTCCTCTGTGGAAAGGGTTCTACCTGGAACCAAATAGGGTTCTCCTATGGGGACACCCAAAGAACCCTTTTGGAACCAGCGTGCCACTGGCCATCAAGTGAGCATTTGCACACTGAAGTCAGGTGAGGTGAGCATTTGCACACTGAAGTTGTTTATGACGCCGAACTGCAGTCAGGTCAAGACCCTGGTGAGGATGACGAGCAAGCAGATGAGCTTCCTGAGACGGTTCCTAACAATCTGTGCAGAAATTCTTCGGTTGTGCAAACCCACAGTTTCATCAGCTGTCCAGATGGCTAGTCTCAGACCAGATTTCTGCGGTCAGCATGCCAATTGCAGATTCCTTCAAAACTGGAGATGTCTGTGGCATTGTTGTGTGACAAAACTGGAGATGTCTGTGGCATTGTTGTGTGACAAAACTGCACAGTTTAGAGTTGCCTTTTATATTCCCTAACACAAGGTGTACTACCTGTGTAATTATCATGCTGTTTTAATTGGCTTCATGATATGCCACACTTGTCAGGTGGATGGATTATTATTACAAACTCATGAAACATTTCTGTGATCTTTTATTTCAACTCATGAAACATGGGACCAACACTTTAAATGTTGCGTTTATATTTTTGTTCAGTATATTTGAGCCAGTTTGCTACAGCAGGAAAATAATCCTGCAGCAACAGGAAATGGAAATTATGTGGATTATAATTACTGGAATAGTTTGTAGGGGGTTGATACATTTTTTTGTTAGGACAAATCAAATCTGAAATTTCAAAGTGGAAATACTAACTGTACTAACTTTTTCAAAACTCAAATACACTACAAGTTTTCATTTCACTTTGGACAAAAGCATCCGTTAAATGGCATATATTATTAAATTAATATATATTAGAGTGCTTGATGAATGCCATTCACAGATGTTCAGGTGTTCAAATTCCAAGTGCCTCAATCAAGTCAGCTGTGTTTTCTTAAGTGTAATAAGGCTCAATGGATTTAGATGTTTAACAGTTAGCCTAAATGTGAATAGCCATGTAGTACTAAGTATTAGTAGTAATAATGCAAAACAATCTAGAGCCCTTGAAACCCAAGAGTTTTAACCACCTAAAAGCTTTATTTACAGGCACAGCCCCAATCCTTTAATACTCCTCATTTCACCAGCTTCTCCCAAACCAAATATGTATTTTCATAAAACCCCCTTAATACACATTTCAGCCAGGAATTCAGAGGAAATTTCAGCTAAAGCTGTTCTTGCTCCGTTTATTTTTTAGCTCAGAAGGTTTGGTTTAGTTCTGAGTGAGCAGACTGGCTTAGTATTGCTATGAATGCCCTTACAGCAGGTAGAGGATGAAACATAGTTCATCCACTAATTAGACTGCTTGATTTCAGGCCTTTATGTCCTTATACTGTAGCTTCTCTCAATGTGCGGCCTCCAGAGAGCACTGTGCCCTGCTCGGCCATAATTAGGCATACTGAGTTTGATGGACAGTTCCCACAGCAATCTGCCCTCTACGCCTCTTGACCAATAATCTTGTCGTTGATACAATGAAGTAGTGCCATTATGCACTGTGATGCTGATTGGTGATGCATGCAGGGTTAACATAGTCTCTCTGCCACCTAACTCCAAGTCCTCCTGACTTCAGAGTCTGGAAAGGCTCTTGATGTTGTCGGCACGATGGGTCGATAAGGATAACACTGTGCTACCAAGGACTGTGGGCTCTCCTTCCCCGTGACCGAAGTGAGTAAGACAGTTAAACGTGTTAACTCTCGCAAGGCTGCCGGCCCAGACCGCATCCCTAGCCACGTCCTCAGAGCATGCGTAAACACGCCAGCCAGCTGGTCTGTTTACAGACATATTCAATCTCTCCCTATCACAGCCTGCCATCCCCACATGTTTCAAGATTGCCACCATTGCATTATTGGGTACAGGAACAAAGGTAACTTAACTAAATGACTCCCCCCGTAGCACTCACTTCTGTCATCATGAAGTGCTTTGAGAGACATCTCACCTCCACCTTACCTGTCACCCTAGACCCACTTCAATTTGCTTACCGTCCTAATAGGTTCACAGACGATGCAATCGCCATCACACTGCCCTATCCCATCTAGAGGAATACCTATGTAAGAATCCTGTTCATTGACTATACAGTAGCTCAGCATTCAACACAATAGTACCCTCCAAGCTGATCATCAAGCTCGAGTCCCTGGGTCTGAACTCCGCCCTGTGCAATTGGGTCCTGGACTGTCTGACGGCCGCCCCCAGGTGGCGAAGGTAGGAAACAACAGTTCCACTTCGCTGATCCTCAACACTGGGGCCCCACAAGGGTGCGTGCTCAGCCCCCTCCTGTACTCCCTGTTCACCCATGACTGCGTTGGCCATGCACGCCTCAAACTCAATCATCAACAACGACAAGACAGCCTACAGGGAGGAGTTGAGGGCTCTGGGAGTGTGGTGTCAGAAATTATCCTCTCACTCAACGTCAACAAAACAAAGGAGATTATTTTGGACGTCAGCAGAGGGAGCACCCCCCCTAGCCACATCGACGGGACGGCAGTGGAGAAGGTGGAAAGTTCCTCAGCGTACATATCACTGACCAACTGAAATGGTCCACCCACACAGGCAGTGTGGTGAAGAAGGCGCAACAACGCCTCTTCAACCTCCAGGAGGCTGAAGAATTATGGCTTTGCACCTAAAAAAAACCCTCACAAACTTTTACAGATGCACAATTGAGAGCATCCTGTCGGGTTTCATCACCGCCTGGTACGGCAACTGCACTACCCGCAACCCCAAGGCTCTCAAGGGCGGTGCGGTCTGCACAGCGCATCACTGAGGGCGAACTACCTGCCCTCCAGGACACCTACAGCACCTGATGTCACAGGAAAGCCAAAAATATCATCAAGGACAACCACCCAAGCACTGCCTGTTCACCCCACTATCATACAGAAGGAGAGATCAGTACAGGTGCATAAGAACTGGGACTGAGAGACTGGAAAAACAGCTTCTATCTCAAGGCCATCAGACTATTACATAGCCATCACTAGCACAGAGAGGCGGCTGCCTACATACAGACTTGAAATCATTGGTCACTTTTAATAATGTCATTTTAATAATGTTTACATATCTTGCATTACTCATCTCATGTAAATACTGTTTTGTATACTATTTACTGTATCTTAGTCTGCCGCTCTGACATTGATCGTCCATATATTTATATATTCTTAACTCCTTTCCTTAAATTTTTGTGTCTTGTTAGATATTGCTGCACTGTCGGAACTAGAAGCACAAGCATTTCGCTACACCCGCAATAACACGTGTATGTAACCAATAAAATTTGATCATGATTGGTTTTCATTTATGTCTTTTGCACTCAAACATCCACATGGACAGCCACACAAAGCCCTGAGCACCGCCCCCTTCCAATACAGTTGTTGTGTTTTTTCAAATCCAATCAACGTGAGGTCTCAACCTCCCCCCAGAAAAAGAAAACGTTTAAGAGTACCAATCAAAGCTCATTAAGAAATAAGCACAAATCTGTGCAAATATTTTATTTCCAACGGCCTCCTGTCCAGACCGGTGTGTCAGCTCTCCCTCGCTGACCATGTGAGTTGCATCAGCCAGGCTAGGAGTAGCATAGATCAAACATAGGTTGTAGTTATGAGTAAAAGAGAGGTTTTAAATCCGGATGGAGATTACAGTATTGAGCGACTCAACAGCATTCTGTGCTGTGTGTGTACCAGTAGCATTCACTGCTCAGAATGAAACTTGTGGCTGATGTAATTGTTTGTCTGTTTCTGCAGGCTAGATGTATGTGTAGTTAGAGGGATGAGTGTTTGATTGACAGCTGTCATTGCTCCTCCTGTTCCCAGGCTTGTGGATGACCGCTGTGTGGTACAGCCAGACACAGGGGACCTCAACAACCCGCCCAAGAAGTTCAGAGGTAATGAGTACACCCCTTCTATCACTCTGTTCAAGCTGCTGTTCAAATGCAAGCGTCCAACCCATACTGTGGGATCAAAGAGTCGGCAAGGAGTTATGGCATTGACTTCATGTGACCTTTTTTCACTCTAGTTTCCTCTCTTAGTCCAATCTCTGCTCAGATGTCATTACAATGGATATGATGTCAGCTGGAAAAGGCCTTGTAGAATCTCTTCCAACTCTGAGGCCATTATTGCAAGAGGATTATAACTAAGTACTGTGGGTTTAACCCAGTGGTTTGTGCTCCATGTAAGCATTAGATCAGTAGTTGACACTGAGGGGTTTTTAAAGGTATGTTGAGACATGGATCCATGACCCCTGATCCTTTGTTATGACATGTGAACTGATGTCTGTGGAAATTAAACTCTACTGAAGCTAATTAACCTTGTATTCACCTGCCTCCACTCACTGAAATGTGGCACTAGACTACACTACAGTACAGGCTACATTACAGTACAGTTAATACACCACATTGTGTCACCTAGTGAGAGGCCTGTGTTGACTGTGGTGGGGGTGGTTAACTCCGATGCCCTTTGTTCTTTCACCGCTAAACTAAAATGTTCCTAATACTTTTTTAAAATTTTACCTTTATTTATCCAGGCAAGTCAGTTAAGAACAAATTCTTATTTTCAATGACGGCCTAGGAACAGTGGGTTAACTGCCTGTTCAGGGGCAGAACGACAGATTTGTACCTTGTCAGCTCGGGGGTTTGAACTCGCAACCTTCCGGTTACTAGTCCAACGCTCTAACCACTAGGCTACCCTGCCGCCCCACTTGTACTGTATCTGGTAGTGGCAGCGTTTTTTTTTTTTTTTTAATTAAAAGTGTTAGATACATTTGCCAATGTCTTCAGACTATGAAAAGTTGGCAGAGTGCCATGTTTCTTTCATTATTGAGGCTGATTCATGCAGTCCATTTCCTGCAAATGTAAGCAGTGTGGATTACGCCAGAACAGAGTTTAGTGTTTCTGAGACTGTCTGGAACAGGCTTGTGTGTTCTGTGAGTAAGAGATAGTAGGCTATTTACTGACAGTTTCTCAAGGCATTTAGGATTTTAAGGTACTTTTAAGATACTCGTGAGACTTATTTACGATACTCTTTAAAGAGATAGGCTATCAGACATTTTCAGAAGATGGGCAGGGACTGACATTAGACGGAAGCTTTTTCCACCATTGGAGAGCCAGAACAGAGAAGCGCTTTGACTACAAGACTAAGCTAGTTATATAGCCTGGTCATGAGTCGTGCTCAGGGTTCATGCATTAGATCTGATTGATCTACATACAGTACATCTTTCATGGCAGGTCTGACAGGCTTCACTGCTCATATTCAAAGTATTTCTATGAACAGATTAGCATTCCAAATCATATAGATTGATGCAGTAGTGCCGATGATGCATCCTACTGGGTGTTGGACTCCTGTGTGTTGCCAGGGTTTGCCTACAGTAATGTTGCCTGTGAAATGTCAAACTATTTGGTTGTTTTGAGGCCCATTTGTCCCTAAAGCGAGCCCTGGACAATTTCTTGATGTTGATTGCAAACCCTTGTTCCCAGCTTGCGTGTATTGGGGTTTGGATTTGAGCAGGCTGAGGCAGCAACAAAAATAGTTGTTTGATGTGAGATTCTGTTTACTTTGCTTTCACTTTAACTAGAGCTTCATATCTTCAGAGGCATCTTAATCCATTAACAACACTATCCTCCTCCTCCTCCGAAGAAAATCATTCTAAGAGTGTATTTTGATGCCACTGCTGTTTCATACTTGGATGTTTTGGAATTCACCTTTATTGCTTCAACACATCTAATGCCATGAGTTTGTTGTATAGTCATTCAACAACACCAAATTGTCAGCCCAATTACTGTGATTAAAGAGGTGATCGTACACTGGGATTCGTGCCTTCACTGGTGGCCGTCATTAATTGCCATGGCTGTCTGTCAGTTTGAACTGGAGCCGGGTCAATCCTATTGCCATAGTAACAACATATTGGCCTTTCCCAGGTGGAGATTTCAATGGTGGATTACGTGTGCTACTGTCTCTTTAGCTCATGTGGAACACATCTGCTTAATTAATGCATAATGCAAATGCTGAATTTCATAATGAACTGTGTTTGGTACAGAATATGATGATGATAATAATAGACTACACTCATGTATAGTAGCACTTTGATTGAAACTAGATTAGGTTATTTTGGAGAAAAAGCTATCTACCAGCTATGGATTTGTATGATTGGTTGGGGTTTACTGTATATCAAGCTTCTGTGTTTAACTTTATTCTCAGTCTTGGTGACGATATCTAACTTCTTCCCCCACTCAACCATACAACCTAGCCAAGACATTAAGAATTCTAGTCTGATCAGTGATGTGTCAGACAGTAAAACAACCTGAGTGTTGACAGTTTTTTTTACAGTGATTTCCCTTTAGCTCAAGGTCAGTGCAGAACGATTCTGATAGCAGCAGGGCGGGCCAGCTGGGAGTGATTGTGATACTCCTGCTGATGGGCACCTGGAAGCTCTGGCTGCATACTGTCTCGGTCTCTAATGGAGCCCTTTTTAAATTAGCACAACACCTTGGCCGGCCTCCAGTGCAGACCTTTGAAAATACATTTTTGAGTGAAATGACGTGATTGCCAATGTGAGTTTCATTTATTCGAATCAAGGTCATGGAAATTAAATTGACCTTTTTATCCCTGAAAATGAAAGCCCTAGTTTACTTTATATAGCACGTCTGTGTCATTGTCACACAAATGACTCCATATTATGTCAACCTTCAGTGACAATGGTGACAAAATGAAGATGTAATGAAACACACCACAACTCTAGTATATTGTACTCTCCTGCACTGTTGCACAGTGGAAGATGATTCAATGTAAGGAGACATGCCTGTTGTTGCTCAGGGAAATGTATTGCTTCTGGTTAGTTGTGTGATTTGCTAAATGGATGGTTTTTGTTTTTGGCGCAGGAGCCCAAGATACAGTAACTCCTTCATGTCAAGCAGCTGTTCAGTCTCAATCTAGAGGCTCAGTAGACTCAGGAGGCAGCACCATCACTGTCTTTAGGCCTCTAACAAGACTGGCCCAAATATGTCACTGCTTAGTATTGAGAGAAGAGGAATCAATAGCTACTAAAGCAGCAGGGTACCTTACAATCTTTATGTTCCTTTTCATTCTCTTTTTGGACTGAGAAAACAGGCCTACGTAAAATGTCTTTAGCCACGATTGTTTCTGCTCAATGGCATGTAAATTGTCAAAATGGTGAGCAGTTTTTGTTTGCACGGCTGTTGTTTCAGTTCCCCAAATAGCCACATTAGACATGCACACTACTGGACAAGAATCTATTTAATCATCTAGTCTTGGAACCTTAACTTCAGTCACTCCCATTGCTGCAACTATCTGGACTGATGGTTTATTGGGATGTTATAGGTCAGAGGAGTTAAAGAGTTTGTCTGAGGGGTAGGCCTTAAATAGTATTGGTAGACTCCAACTCCTTTTTAAGATGGCGCTGACAGACACGGTTGCCCTGTTTCTAGCTCCTAGCCAACTTTGAAGTATTTTGAATTCATTATTTGTTTTCATTATTTGCTCAATGTTTCTTGTGTCATTACCTACAGCAGAAAATAGCTTTTGGACATTAGATCAGCAGTCACTCAAGCAAAATTTGCACAAAAATGGGTCATTTTTTTGAACTTCCCAAGGCAGCTCTATTCATCCTGAGGGTTGCAATAAAAAACGCTAGCGCCGGAGAAGAGGAAGAAGTGGGGCCCTAGTCAGACTCAGACGGCATGCATACCATCCACCGCTTCAGATTATTTTACTCACTAATGTTCAGTCCCTGGACAATAAGGTAGACGATCTCCTTCCTAACAGACACCAGGGACTGTAACATACTCTGTTTTACGGAATCATGGCTCTCTCCGGATATATTGTCCCCGTCCATTCAGCCAGTGGGGTTCTCCGTCCATCACGCAGACAGGAAGAAGGAACTCTCTGGGATAAAGAAAGGTGGAGGGGGTTATTTCATGATTAACAACTCATGGTGTGATTGTGTTAACTTACAGGAACTCAAGTCCTTTTGTTCTCCCGATATGGAATATCTCACCATCAAATGCAGACCGCATTAACTCCCAAGATAATTTTCTTTGGTCATCGTCACTGCCGTGTATATTTCCCGTCCAAGCCTACACTGTGACTTATTTCAAGGAACCACACTAAACTATGTACAAACTGGAAACGGCATATCCTGAGGCCGCAATTATTGTAGCTGTGGACTTTAATGAAGGAAATCTGAGGAAAACAAAAGTTATTAACACACTACTCCCCACCTATAGGCAGAAACTTAACAGGAAGCACCCGTGGTAAGGACAGTTCAACATTAGTCTCATAAGAGCTTTGCAGACCTGTATTGTGCAATATTTCCCCATATGTTATTTTACTCCAAGCTCGGTCAAGGAGTTTGGTATTATGGTTAGAGCAATTTTCAAGTCTTGCCATTTTGATTTTCAAGCAGATTTAAGTCAAAACTGTAGCTTGGCCACTCAGGAACACTCATGTTCTTCTTGTTAAGTAACTCCAGTGTATATTTGGCTTTGTGTTTTAGTTTATTATCCTGCTGAAAGATAAATTCCCCTCCCAGTGTCTGGTGTGAAGCAGACTGAAACAGGTTTTCCTCTTGGATTTTGCCTGTACTTAGCCCATCCTGTTTCTTTTCATCCTGAAAAACTCCCCAGTCTTTGCCAATGTTAAGCATACCCATTCCATGATGCAGCCACCACCATGCTTGAAAATGAGGCAGCTACTCCGGGGTGTGTTGTTGGATTTTTTTGCAGTATTACTTTCGTGCCTTGTTGCATACATATTCATGTTTTGGAGTATTTGTATTCTGTACATTTGTATTCTTCTTTTCACTCTGTCACTCAGGCCAGGGTTTCTCAAACTCTGCCATAGGGCCCCCTCTTGATGCACATTTTGGTTTTTGCCCTGGCACTACACGGCTGATTCAAATAACCAACTCATCAAGCATTGATTATTTGAATCAGCTGTGTAGTGCTATTGCAAAATCCAGAATGTGCACCCAGGGAGGGCCCTAGGACAGAATTCAGGAAACCTTGATTTAGGTCATTATTGTAGAGTCCCCACAGTGTGGATTTATCCTCAGTTTTGTCCCATCACAGCCACTGAAATCTGTAGCTGTTTCCTTCAGATTCCTTCCTGTCCTGCAGCTCAGTTCAGAAGGACGACTGCAACTTTGTGTCTGGGTGGTTTAATACAAAATCCACAGCATAAATATTAACTTAACCATGCTATATATTCAATGTCTGATTTGTTATTGTTACCCATCTACCAATCACTGCTCTTCTTTATGAGGCTTTTGAAAAGGTCCCGGGTCTTTTGTAGTTGAATCTGTGCTTGAAATTCAATACTTGACTGAGGGACCTTTTTTCATAGATGTTGTATGTTTGGGGGACGGAGGAAGGGGTAGTCATTAAAATGTCAACCCCTATTATTTTATTATTTTATTTCCAAATAACGTATTATGTGATTTGTCAAATTTTACATCTAGGCTTGCATAAACAAAGGGGGAGAATACTTATCTAACTTTATTTGAGATATTTAATTTTGATTCATTTGTAAAATTGTGTAGAATTCTTTTCACTTTGACATTATGGATTTTGTGTAGATCAATGACAAATTACTATTAAATCTATTCAATTGCACTTTGTAATGCAACAATGTGAAAGTTCAAGGGGGTGTAGACTTTCTAAAGGCACTGCATGTACATAGTCATTGAACACTGGTCACTTTAATAATGTTTACATACTGTTCTACATGTGTGTATATACTGTATTCTAGTCATGGCTCATCCTATAGAACTACTGCATATTTTCTATTCATATACTGTCCAGTTGAAGTTAGAAACACAAGCATTTTGCTGCACCTGCGATAACATCTGCGTACACGACCAATAAACTTTGATTTGATTTTCCCACTGACCTCCGTGCCTTATTTGGCCATGCTGTTTAACTGGTGACATATATGCAGAGGAAGAAAATATATATATTAGTACCAGTCAAAAGTTTGGACACCTACTGATTCCAGGGTTTTTCTTTATTTTTTACTATTTTGTACATTGTAGAATAACTAAGGAATTATGTAGTAACCAAAATATATTTTAGATTATTCAAAGTAGTCACCCTTTGCCTTGAAGAAACTTTCAAAGTTCTTGAAATGTTATGTTTTAATTATTATTTATCTATCCATTTAGGTTCTTAAAATGTTCTGTATTGACTGACATGTCTTAAAGTAATGATGGTCTTTTAACAAGGCACACCTGTTCATTGAAATGCATTCCAGGTGACTACCTCAAGAAGCTTGTTGAGAGAATGCCAAGAGTGTGCAAAGCTTGTCACAGGCCGGCTCATAGCCTGTGGCAAAAATGAGGGGACACAAACGGGTATAGGCCAATCAAAAAGGTTCTTTATTATAAGCCAAAACTATTAACTTTAAACAAAGGAATGAGGTGTGAAAGTATCATAATGTAGGGTGTATGAAAAGTGCAGGGATGTGTGAATCTGTGTGTGTGAATATGACTGAGTGAAAACTACAAAGGAACAAACAAAACAGGATCATACCTGGAGGAGCAGAGAGAGAGACACACAAGTGGTTAGTGAAGCAGTTTAAATACCCTGAGCCCAGGTGGCTCCAATCACTAACGACCCTCTACCTGCAGGAGGAACCGCCCCTGCATTGCAGGGGAGGGGCCGTGAGGCAAAGGGTGGATGCTTTGAAGAATGTGAAATATATACAGTGGGGC
This sequence comes from Oncorhynchus nerka, assembly GCF_034236695.1. Lineage (NCBI taxonomy): Eukaryota > Metazoa > Chordata > Actinopteri > Salmoniformes > Salmonidae > Oncorhynchus > Oncorhynchus nerka. The sequence goes on along the minus strand of NC_088410.1, from coordinate 81,363,834 downwards.
AAAAAAGTATTTAGTCAGCCACCAATTGTGCAAGTTCTCCCACTTAAAAAGATGACAGAGGCCTGTAATTTTCATCATAGGTACACTTCAACTATGACAGACAGAAAGAGATTTCTTTTCCCAGAAAATCACATTGTAGGATTTTTTATGAATTTATTTGCAAATTATGATGGAAAATAAGTATTTGGTCACCTACAAACAAGCAAGATTTCTGGCTCTCACAGACCTGTAGCTTCTTCTTTAAGAGGCTCCTCTGTCCTCCACTCGTTACCTGTATTAATGGGACCTGATTGAACTTGTTATCAGTTTAAAAGACACCTGTCCACAACCTAAAACATTCACACTTCAAACTCTACTATGGCCAAGACCAAAGAGCTGTCAAAGGACACCAGAAACAAAATTGTAGACCTGCACCAGGCTGGGAAGACTGAATCTGCAATAGGTAAGCAGCTTGGTTTGAAGAAATCTACTGTGGGAGCAATTATTAGGAAATGGAAGACATACAAGACCACTGATAATCTCCCTCGATCTGGGGCTCCACGCAAGATCTCACCCCTTGGGGTCAAAATGATCACAAGAACGGTGAGCAAAAATCTCAGAACCACACGGGGGGACCTAGTGAATGACCTGCAGAGAGCTGGGACCAAAGTAACAAAGCCTACCATTAGCAAGGGCATTGAAGATGAAACATGGCTGGGTCTTTCAGCATGACAATGATCCCAAACACACCGCCCGGGCAACGAAGGAGTGGCTTCGTAAGAAGCATTTCAAGGTCCTGGAGTGGCCTAGCCAGTCTCCAGATCTCAACCCCATAGAAAGTCTTTGGTGGGAGCCGTTTTGCCCAGCAACAGCCCCAAAACATCACTGCTCTAGAGGAGATCTGCATGGAGGAATGGGCCAAAATACCAGCAACAGTGTGTGAAAACCTTGTGAAAACTTACAGAAAACGTTTCACCTCTGTCATTGCCAACAAAGGTTATATAACAAAGTATTGAGATAAACTTTTGTTATTGACCAAATACTTATTTTCCACCATAATTTGCAAATAAATAAAAAATCCTACAATGTGATTTTCTGGATTTGTTTTCTCATTTTGTCTGTCATAGTTGAAGTGTACCTATGATGAATATTACAGGCCTCTGTCATCTTTTTAAGTGGGAGAACTTGCACAATTGGTGGCTGACTAAATACTTGTTTGCCCCACTGTAATATATTTTCATTTGTTTGGTTACTATGTGATTCCATGTGTTATTTCATAGTTTTGTCTTCACTATTATTCTACAATGTATAAAGTAGTAGAAATATAGAAAAAACCCTTGAATGAGTTGGTGTGTCCAAATGTTTTACTGGTACTGTGTGTGTGTGTGTGTGTGTGTGTGTGTGTGTGTGTGTTTGTGTGTGTATTTTTAGGAAAAATATCAATTCGAAGCTGAATTACAGACTTAGGCTACCTACTTGAACTTTTAATTTTCTAAACATCTCTTCTGAATATAATATACAGTATTTCCCACCTTTCTCAGAAATAGACCACAATGTCTTGCACTGGTAAACTGCTTCCCCTTGAAATCTCTTCCCCCCCAGGCCCTGTCTTGTGCCGTTGTATAATATGTAATATGGTGTTTGATGAGATGCAAGACCAGATGGTTAATTGTATTTTAGCAAGACAAGTTGACAGTGTGTTCATGCAACAGTACAGCAGGAATACACTATGCAGATTTCCTGGAACCAAATCATGCCTAATATCGCTGACATACAGAGAGGCACACTCACTCATGGAGAAGCACTGTGCTTGGCTGGAGATTGATCAATACTCAACTGATTTACTGTGAGACGGACGGCACTAGTGTTTGTGGAGTGAGCTCATCATTCTAGATTCTATCATCATTGCCCAGTGGAATGAGAGAGCCATGTTTATGGAAGCTAACAAGGTGTACCACATCTCTTTTTGAATGCGCAGAAGAACAGGGGCATAACATTTTCTTGTGAATTTGTAACTGACTTGCAAATAATAGGCAAAGCCCTGCTCAAGACTGTGTGACACGTAGCCTATGCGTTGGTTTGAAGACATGTAAGCATAGGAGGCCATAGTGCCTGGTCAAAGTGACTTTGGGGCAAAGTGGGCAGCTGCCACACTCCACTTTCAGATGAGGAAGCAGCGTTCTACCCCTTCAATTACAGATTTTTCACAAATGTGATTATAGAATTGTGAAACCCATTCAAAAGATTAGGGGACATGATCTGGAAGTAAATCAGAAGGGGCAATCACTTCACTTGGTCATTTTTCACGGGCTGCAGCTCATTCTAGCTATTTAATAAGCTAACTAGCTACAGTAATGAACGAACTACCTAGCAAAACAATACAAAAACATGAAAAGATGGCTAGATATCTTGTTTTAAAAAATCAGATCACCCACAAGTTTCAAACCAAAGGAAGAAAGATGAAGGCTTTATTCAGCAGCCACTAGTTAGCTGTGCGATTCTAGCTAGTGTTAGCTACACCACTTTTTTTCACTGAGCTAGCTCCCTCGGTATATTGAAGCCAGTCACTAAATAAAATTGGGTGAACATTCGTTACTCACTGAAGTAAAGTTGTTGCTGGAGTGCTGACGGAAGTTTTTAAGCTATCATTTCACCATATGAAATAAACTACTTCTGAGCACTTTGTTTTCCGCCAGACCAGATCTGGCGCATGCAACTTGCATTGTAGTTCAGATCTGACACATGCAGTTGGAGGACGGCTCACCTCTCACAGTTCTGGGCGACTTTAACCTCCCCACGTCTACCTTTGACTCATTCCTCTCTGCCTCCTTCTTTCCACTCCTCTCCTTTTTTGACCTCACCCTCTCACCTTCCCCCCCTACTCACAAGGCAGGCAATACGCTCGACCTCATCTTTACTAGATGCTGTTCCTCCACTAACCTCATTGCAACTCCCCTCCAAGTCTCCGACCACTACCTTGTATCCTTTTCCCTCTCGCTCTCATCCAACACTTCCCACACTGCCCCTACTCGGATGGTATCGCGCCGTCCCAACCTTCGCTCTCTCTCCCCCGCTACTCTCTCCTCTTCCATCCTATCATCTCTTCCCTCTGCTCAAACCTTCTCCAACCTATCTCCTGATTCTGCCTCCTCAACCCTCCTCTCCTCCCTTTCTGCATCCTTTGACTCTCTATGTCCCCTATCCTCCAGGCCGGCTCGGTCCTCCCCTCCCGCTCCGTGGCTCGACGACTCATTGCGAGCTCACAGAACAGGGCTCCGGGCAGCCGAGCGGAAATGGAGGAAAACTCGCCTCCCTGCGGACCTGGCATCCTTTCACTCCCTCCTCTCTACATTTTCCTCCTCTGTCTCTGCTGCTAAAGCCACTTTCTACCACTCTAAATTCCAAGCATCTGCCTCTAACCATAGGAAGCTCTTTGCCACCTTCTCCTCCCTCTTGAATCCTCCTCCCCCTCCCCCCTCCTCCCTCTCTGCAGATGACTTCGTCAACCATTTTGAAAAGAAGGTCGACGACATCCGATCCTCGTTTGCTAAATCTAACGACACCGCTGGTTCTGCTCACACTGCCCTACCCTGTGCTCTGACCTCTTTCTCCCCTCTCTCTCCAGATGACATCTCGCGTCTTGTGACGGCCGGCCGCCCAACAACCTGCCCGCTTGACCCTATCCCCTCCTCTCTTCTCCAGACCATCTCCGGTGACCTTCTCCCTTACCTCACCTCGCTCATCAACTCATCCCTGACCGCTGGCTACGTCCCTCCCGTCTTCAAGAGAGCGAGAGTTGCACCCCTTCTGAAAAAACCTACACTCGATCCCTCCGTTGTCAACAACTACATACCAGTATCCCTTCTTTCTTTTCTCTCCAAAACTCTTGAACGTGCCGTCCTTGGCCAGCTCTCCCACTATCTCTCTCAGAATGACCTTCTTGATCCAAATCAGTCAGGTTTCAAGACTAGTCATTCAACTGAGACTGCTCTTCTCTGTATCACGGAGGCGCTCCGCACTGCTAAAGCTAACTCTCTCTCCTCTGCTCTCATCCTTCTAGACCTATCGGCTGCCTTCGATACTGTGAACCATCAGATCCTCCTCTCCACCCTCTCCGAGTTGGGCATCTCCGGCGCGGCCCACGCTTGGATTGCGTCCTACCTGACAGGTCGCTCCTACCAGGTGGCGTGGCGAGAATCCGTCTCCTCACCACGTGCTCTCACCACTGGTGTCCCCCAGGGCTCTGTTCTAGGCCCTCTCCTATTCTCGCTATACACCAAGTCACTTGGCTCTGTCATAACCTCACATGGTCTCTCCTATCATTGCTATGCAGACGACACACAATTAATCTTCTCCTTTCCCCCTTCTGACGACCAGGTGGCGAATCGCATCTCTGCATGTCTGGCAGACATATCAGTGTGGATGACGGATCATCACCTCAAGCTGAACCTCGGCAAGACGGAGCTGCTCTTCCTCCCGGGGAAGGACTGCCCGTTCCATGATCTCGCCATCACGGTTGACAACTCCATTGTGTCCTCGTCCCAGAGCGCTAAGAACCTTGGCGTGATCCTGGACAACACCCTGTCGTTCTCAAATAACATCAAGGCGGTGGCCCGTTCCTGTAGGTTCATGCTCTACAACATCCGCAGAGTACGACCCTGCCTCACACAGGAAGCGGCGCAGGTCCTAAACCAGGCACTTGTCATCTCCGTCTGGATTACTGCAACTCGCTGTTGGCTGGGCTCCCTGCCTGTGCCATTAAACCCCTACAACTCATCCAGAACGCCGCAGCCCGTCTGGTGTTCAACCTTCCCAAGTTCTCTCACGTCACCCCGCTCCTCCACTCTCTCCACTGGCTTCCAGTTGAAGCTCGCATCCGCTACAAGACCATGGTGCTTGCCTACGGAGCTGTGAGGGGAACGGCACCTCAGTACCTCCAGGCTCTGATCAGGCCCTACACCCAAACAAGGGCACTGCGTTCATCCACCTCTGGCCTGCTCGCCTCCCTACCACTGAGGAAGTACAGTTCCCGCTCAGCCCAGTCAAAACTGTTCGCTGCTCTGGCCCCCCAATGGTGGAACAAACTCCCTCACGACGCCAGGACAGCGGAGTCAATCACCACCTTCCGGAGACACCTGAAACCCCACCTCTTTAAGGAATACCTAGGATAGGATAAAGTAATCCTTCTCACCCCCCCTTAAAAGACCTAGATGCACTATTGTAAAGTGGCTGTTCCACTGGATGTCATAAGGTGAAAGCACCAATTTGTAAGTCGCTCTGGATAAGAGCGTCTGCTAAATGACTTAAATGTAAATGTTGGACCAGAGCAAAACATCAGCCTATATTTAATCTTGGTTAACCCAGAACTCAAATATTGCGTAAATTGTCGGATGCTATGTTTATGTAGTCTGTCCATGAGAGATTAGCCTACATTGAATCCATGAGGTGAATACTATGCTGGTAGGTAGTGAACTACTTTGTTTTTTCAGTTAATGTCAGCAGTTTCTACTGTTACTGAAGAGCTACCATCTATGGCAGATTCAAGGCACCAGGGTTATTGTGGTTCCGAAGAAAGTACTCTTGAGATTGGTGTAGAACAATCGAGCACTTGTGGTGTTCTGAGAGTCCTAACAAGCCTGGTTACAGTTCACCTGCACAGTGAAAGGATCGCGCTCTCTCTCTGTGTTTGACAGGCATTGCATTTGAAGTATAGGGCGGCCTCCTGAGGAGATGACCTCGAGATGACACATGACTACCATCCTAGTAGGTGCTGTGATATGAACATGTTTCACCTGCAGGGGCCTCGGTGTCCTCGTGGTGCTCCAAGGTTTGTGTGGGGTGGAGCAGCGTACTTGTGTTCACCCCACCTCTCCAGCCTCTCCCAGGCCTCATCATCACTCCTCCAAGTAGTCACAATAACAGGACTGAGACTCCATGCTACGTCTCAGTGCGCCTGAGCACTGAGCAAAGGGAAGTGTAGCAGACTAAGTCCTAAAATCCCTGTTGAGTATTAATAGCCCAGTTAAGCTGGTTTCTAGGGAGCATATGCCCAGCATTTTAAACCTCACTTTTTTCTCTCTGATCTGGAATTGGTACTATGCGACAGTAATTGCTTTGGTGTCATGTCTGACATTTAGGTGTGTCTCTCGAGGAAATATTACCCTCTGCTAGGACGACTCGTTGCTGTCTGTGATAGTATTTATACACTTCTCAGAGAGCTGTGATCTCATGGATTGAAGGAGAGAAGGCAATGTTATTTGAAGAATGTGACCTGTTGAATCTTTTAACCTCTGATAATCACGATCATCCAAAGCATGTCGTAGTAATGTGAAAATTCTGAAATAAGTCTTTACAATATTTAGTACAGTGGGCTTCCTGTGTAAACTACAATTTATTTGATCTAAACTAAGCATTTTGATGGCCGCCTGTTTAATGTTGATTCCTGTCTCCGTTCCTCAGTGTATGCCCTCTGGGTTGCGTCCTACTGTACCCTGCCATTTCCTGCACAGTTTGCCAACTGTTCATAAAAAGGAAACTGTTCATTCCCTTCCTTCCCACTGTGTAGCATTTGCATATAACCCTCCCCATTTTGTCCCCCTAACCTGGTCTCCTTCACTCTCTAAACCCACTTCCTCTCCCTCTCTCATATAGCGGGCCCTCTCTTCTACCGCTCTGTTTTCTGTGTCTGGCTCCTCCTCCTGTGCTTACCCATCCAGCTCTTCCCTCTCTTCCTTCATGCGTCCCATGACAGCTAATCCCTGGACGCTGTGGCGTTTGTTGGCCAAGTTTTTGTGGTGTGCTTGGTGCTGGTCTGGAGCAGCTATTTTTACCCCTGTCACAGATAATCAGATCTCCCATCATTGTGCTTTGCAGGTAGCCAGCCTCGGAACCGGAGGAGGAACTAGTGTGTTTTCTGTCAGGACTCACACTGTTCAAGATCTGATCAGCTCTGTGCTATTTCTAAAGAGCTCTACTATCCCCAATTGGATCAGGCCAATGTGTTTACCTACAAGAGAATCAAAATGTCTAAAATCACCATCATCCTGTTATATCTATTTAGCTAGTCATGTCCTTGTTATACTGACAGCCTATTACTCTTCCATGCCCTTTTGGCAACTTTCCACTGCTTTATACATCATGTACTGAATGTTATGAACTTGATAATACATCTTCACCTGTTTTCTCTGTCTTTCCAGACTGCCTTTTCAAGCTGTGCCCCATGAATAGGTACTCTGCACAGAAACAGTTTTGGAAGGCAGCAAAACCAGGTGGAAACAGCACCACTGACACAGTGCTCCTCAACAAACTCCATGTGAGTACCTCATCTCACGGCTCATTATGCCTGCTGGTTCTAAACTGCATGCATTGCCGTGTTGCTGAGGTCGAGCAAATCATTACAAGTGAAACACTCTCCAAGTTTATAACACGACATAAACCCAGATCTATATTCCATAAAGTATGGCTTCTTATTCTTAATGTGTTTTTGGAGCAGTAAATCTAATTGGTGGCCATTATATTCTCTGACATCTCATTTTATCCCTATATTTCAGCATGCTGCTGATCTGGAGAAGAAGCAGAATGAATCAGAGAACCGAAAGCTGCTAGGAACTGTTATCCAGTACGGAAATGTCATTCAGGTATGAGCAGGAAGAGTAGGGGTGATAAGGTAACAAGGAGATTGAATTTGGTAAAGCCACAATATAACAGTGTCATTAAGGTTAGTGGAAAGCCTGGAGCAGAGAGGCAATACAGCTCTTCCATAAATGCAGCAAATTATCATCCAGGCCTTGTCACCCCCTGCATGTGACCAGTGATAGTCTCCTATGCAGAAATTAGATCATCAGGCCACAGGGAAATGGGTCTAAAGTGTGTCAGTTGATTTCAAGTGACAGACCCTCAACCAGAACACCCTGGTAGTTGTGATATCTGTCATCTAAAAACACCAACATATACTGTATCTATATAGTTTAGGGCAGCTGTCTCCTGAACTTTAGTCCTGAACATGCTCACAGATTTGTATTGGCGGAAGTGGTACAGTAGGTGTATTGGGTTTCTGTGTTTTAGGGGTGTGATGACCGGTAAGGTATTGAGGGCAGTAGGGTACAGCTATGCTCCTCTGCCAGTGTTTGATATTTACCACAGGCTTACTGTGGTAAGTGGTTGCAGCACTTGAGAGCATGCATTGTAAACGCATGTATCTGTAATTGTCTGAGACATTTCAAACGACAGTTGTCTTGTTTTTTTCAGTCCCTGCATTCTCCCTCAAAACAAACAACCACAAAGGTTGGTTAAGGTCTAGTCTCCCAGTACCAGACATCACACTGAATACTTGTTTGAGGGGTTGATGCTGGTTGAGTCAACATGGTTGATTTCTTGGGTGAAATTATGGGGCAAAGGAGGTCATGAGAAACATATTTGAACTAGGGCCTTGGAGTATTATAAAAACAATTCCAGGGGGAGAAAAGGGTCCAGAAAGAATTCAAGTGTGATATTTTCAAATGGCAGATTCTTTTGTGGATATTCAGGAATGGCCACTGTGCCAGTATTTGACATCTAACTCAATCTCCTCCTGTAGATATACTCCTTAATAGACTCAGACCATGGCATTAACAGTATCTGTCTATTAAACCCCAATATACAAAGTAAGAGACTTCTATAAGCATGACATATTTTAACTTGATAAAACTCTAATTGGAAATGTAAATGATGTTTACATGCACTTGCGACTGTGTCTGTTGTTTGCCACTCTGTTCCAGCTGTTGCACTTGAAAAGCAATAAGTACCTGACGGTGAATAAGCGTCTCCCTGCCCTGTTGGAGAAGAATGCTATGAGGGTGACGCTGGACTCTGCAGGCAACGAGGGCTCCTGGTTTTACATCCAGCCCTTCTACAAGCTGCGCTCCCTGGGAGACAGTGTGAGTGTCCAGCCCAGTGTTGGCTTTAGTGTGGGTCAGATAGGAAGTCTGGTCATGTCTCTGTAGATAAACAACGAAGCCCAGACAACAGCCTTTCCACTCAAGATCAAGATGCGATGCTCGTTTTTGTGATTCTTAGTTATTGGTAATGTTTCAATTTGTTAATTGGTTGTCTAGCATTTAATCATTCAGGCTAGCTAGTTCCAGTTGTATATGTCCATAGACATGTAGGTAGAGAGTGATTAAGAGCCTATGTAACAACTGTCTTCAGGTGAAAGAGAGGAGGACCAAAATGCAGTGTGACGATAATCCATAATTTAATGGGATACTTAAACAATGAACAAAACAATAAACCGACTAAATCAACGAAGATGAAACAGTCCCGTAACATGAACATTAACACATAGGAACACTGGTAACAGGAACAATCACCCACAAAATACCCAAAGAATATGGCTGCCTAAATATGGTTCCCAATCAGAGACAACGATAGACAGTTGCCTCTAATTGAGAACCAATCTAGGCAACCATAGACACCTAGATCGGAAAAAAGCCCCATAAACATACAAAACCCCTAGACAAGACAAACATATACATCACCCATGTCAAACCTTGAACTTACCAAAATAACAAAGAAAACAAAGAATACTAAGGTCAGGGTGTGACAGTACCCCCCCTCAAAGGTGCGGACTCCCAGCCCCACACCTAAGACTATATGGGAGGGTCTGGGTGGGCATAAATCCGAGGTGGCGGTTCTGGCTCGGGACGTGGTCCCCGCTCCATTTCTGACTCGTCACACTTACTTCATGTCTCTGGAGCGGGAACCCTCACTGCCAACCACGGATTAGAGGACGCCACTGGACTGATGGTCAAGTCTGGAGTGAGTGGCGCCTCTGGATTGGAGGGAGACTCTGGCGGATCCGGACTGGAGGGAGACTCAGGCGGATCCGGACTGCGGCCCGTCGCCTGGCGGATCCGGACTGCGGCCCGTCGCCTCGCGGATCCGGACTGCGGCCCGTCGCCTGGCGGAACCGGACTGCGGCCCTTCGCCGGGAGGTTCCGGACTGCGGCCCGTCGCCGGGAGGTTCCGGTCTGCGGCCCTTCGCCGGGAGGTTCCGGTCTGCGGCCCGTCGCCGGACGCTCTGGACTGGGCACTGTCGCCGGAGGTTCCAGTCTGCGGACTGTCGCCGGACGCTCTGGACTGGGCACTGTCGCCGGACGCTCTGGACTGGGCACTGTCGCCGGACGCTCTGGACTGGGCACTGTCGCCGGAGGTTCCGGTCTGCGGACTGTCGCTGGACGCTCTGGACTGGGTACTGTCGCCGGACGCTCTGGACTGGGCACTGTCGCCGGACGCTCTGGACTGGGCACTGTCGCCGGAGGTTCCGGTCTGCGGACTGTCGCCGGACGCTCTGGACTGGGCACTGTCGCCGGACGCTCTGGACTGGGCACTGTCGCCGGATGCTCTGGACTGGGCACTGTCGCCGGACGCTCTGGACTGGGCACTGTCGCCGGACGCTCTGGACTGGGCACTGTCGCCGGAGGTTCCGGTCTGCGGACTGTCGCCGGACGCTCTGGACTGGGCACTGTCACCGGACGCTCTGGACTGGGCACTGTCGCCGGACGCTCTGGACTGGGCACTGTCGCCGGACGTTCTGGACTGGCGAGGCGCACTGTAGGCCTAGTGCGTGGTGCCGGTACTGGTGGTACTGGGCTGGGGACATGCACCTCAGGGCGAGTGCGAGGAGCAGGAACAGGGAGTACTGGACCCAGGAGGCGCACTGGTGACCTGATGCGTGGTCCCGGCACTGGTGGTACCGGGCTGGGGACATGCACCTCAGGGCAAGTGCGGGGAGGAGAAACAGGATGTACTGGGCTGTGGAGGCGTACTGGAGGTCTGGTGCGTTGTGTTGGCACTGGTGGTACTGGATAGACCGGACCGTGAAGACGCACTGGAGGTCTCGAGCTAATGGCCTGAACAACCCGTCCTGGCTGGATGGTGACTCTAGCCCGGCACGTGCGGGGCACAGGCACAGGACGCACTGGGCTGTGCAGACATATGGGAGACACAGTGCGCAACGCCGGCGCAGGATATCCTGGCCTGAGGAGACCCACTGGCTGTCTGGAGAGCAGGGCTGGCACCATCTGCCCTGGCTGGATCCTCACCCTAGCCCGGCAGATGCGGGGAGCTGGGATGTAGCGCACCGGGCTAAGCACGCATACTGGGGACACCGTGTGCTCAACCGCATAACACGGTGCCTGACCAGCACGAAGCCCTCTCTCTCCACAGTAAACACAGGGAGTTGGCGCAGGTCTCCTAACTGGCTTTGCCACACTCCCCGTGTGCAAATGGTAACGGGCTGCCTCTCGGGCTTCCAGCCGTGCTGCCGTGCTGCTTCTTCAAACCGCCGCCTCTCCGCTTTGGCTGCCTCCAGCTCTGCCTTGGGGCGGCGATATTACCCCGGCTGCATCCAGGGTCCTTCTCCATCCAGTGTCTCCTCCCAAGTCCAAATGAGATTCATTAAAACACCCTGAGATTCATTGAAACACCCTGAGATTCTTAAAGCTCCGTTCGTCAGTGACCACAGCAAAGATCATTAACAAAGGGGTCTCTAGGACAGCACTTCTCTGACGCTTGATGCCGCTGAAGTTTACCTGCTTTATAAATAGAAGCCGTGGTGCAGAGAATTGACAAGTTGTAAGATTAAATTAATACATAATTTCCTATTTTGACATTGTGATGGCCTTAGGGTGTGTACCGGTTTAATTGCAAGTAGGCTACTATAGGTCATCATCATTAGCTTTAGTCATTGGGGTTTTTCAGGCTGAATTATTCCTGTGCTGATGAGAGGTCCAGTGTGGCCACCGAGTGCTTGGTAGTCAACATGGTCTGAAGGGAACAAGTCGAACAATGTGTTATCATATTTGCCTGGTGTTACATAGCACCAGTAACTAGCTATAACAACATTGAGGACAGAGACTTTAGGGAAACATTAGGATAAAGGATGTTAAAAGGAATTCATTATGCAGTGCTCAGACCCGTTTGGCAGTACATCCTGTGCAGCAGCAGGACTTCACCTTGCTATTATGATACCACAGCTTTTCTCTCATATTATGCAATCAACTGATGCCAAAAGTTGAGAGGTTCTGTTTATCTTGAAGGGCACTCTAAACTGGACTGACCCCTTACTTTCTTTCCCTGTGTGTGTCTCTGGGCTGTCATGCGTAACAGCTCTCCTGGGGCCTCTGTAGATGAGCAGTTAGCACGCTCTGGAGGACACTAGTGGTTGTACAAGTGTTACTTGTGGTTTTCTACTGGCTGATGGGTCTGATAAAGACAATCACACTGCCTCTCTGTTTGCTGTGTCTCTGAGGGTTTCTGTACAGTAAGTGTGGACAGCTGTGTGTTTCGTGTGTGTGGCTGTGTGTGAACGTGTGTAGTTGATCATGGATCTCTGTGTGTATAATAATGCTATTTGATTGCTCCCCTGTATGTCTAGGTGGTGATTGGAGACAAGGTGGTCCTTAACCCTGTGAACGCTGGACAGCCCCTTCATGCCAGCAGCCATCAGCTGGTCGACAACCCAGGATGCAATGAGGTAGAATACATGTTTCATCTTCATTATCTCCTGGGTGGAGACTGCGTTTGTAACAGAAACCATTTTCTCCATGGTTATGTAAACCAAGGTGTGCCTGCACATTTCACTTCCACAAATCACAAGTAGTGCAGGTTTTAACCATGTTGAGAAGTGTGCCTTATTCTTAATTCTCATGTCCTCTCACAGATGAGGAAACATATTCACTGTACAACCTAGCTCCTCTCTTATGCTTGTTTCATATATACTAATCATCGGCAGTATTATCTTGAGTTCATTAAGTGAGGGTCCTTAATCCACTCTTAAGGCTCAACCGCCATTAAGACAATTGACTCTTCAGTTAAAGACTATATCATTACTGTGCTCCTCCTTACAAACCCAGCAGACTCCCAGGCTCATTTGTTTTTGTCACTTTTTTAAGCCAAACTTAATTATGTGAATAAATGTCTTTACCTTAGCCTTTCCTGACTCATCCTCTTGGTTTTCAGGTGAACTCCGTGAACTGCAACACAAGTTGGAAAGTAGTTTTGTTTATGAAATGGAGCGACAACAAGGAGATTATTCTTAAAGGGGTAGGTACTCTGATAGTTGATCAAATGTATTAGACACAATAATACATTAAATAGGTTAGCTGGCTCTTCTTCCCCATGATACTGACTGGTGTCTATGTTTGTGTTGCCAGGGTGACGTCGTTCGGCTGTTCCATGCAGAGCAGGAGAAGTTCCTGACATGTGACGACTTCAAAAAGAAGGAGTATGTATTTCTCAGGACTACAGGACGCCAGTCCGCCACCTCCGCCACTAGCAGCAAGGCATTGTGGGAAGTGGAGGTGAGCATAGAACAAGTAGATAGTAGATACATGGTCTGAGTCATGTTCCACAATCATGCCACAGGAGGCTGCTGAGGGCAGGATGGCTCATGATAATGGCTAGAATGGCGTGAATGGAATGGTATCAAACACAAGAAAATCATGTTTTTAATGTGTTCGATACCATTCCGTTCCAGCCATTACTATGAGCCCATCCTCCCCAATTAAGGTGCCACCAGCAGCTTGAGAATCACACATACAGTGATATTTATCGACATGGTTACACACAACCTTTGATTGTGGAAGCCTTGCATTGCCATGACATTCTGTAGACTGTTCCAAAGCTTAAGGCCTGGAACAGAGAGAACCAGGTGAAACTATGTGGGTTGTCCTGCATCTTACAATGTGTTTTTACTTGTATGTTATCAGTCCAGATGTTGTCCTCATGCTGTCAGGTGTTGCATTCTTCTGTCAGGTGGTCCACCATGACCCGTGTCGGGGCGGGGCTGGCTACTGGAACAGCCTGTTTAGGTTCAAACACCTTGCCACAGGCTCTTACTTGGCTGCTGAGGTGAGTCCCCTTACAGAGACAGTAGGCATATTACATGGTAGTCTACCAGCCAACCACTTGCAACGATCATTTGATTTATACCTGGGAGTATAATGCACACAATCATCTTGCAGTACTTCATTATGCGATCTGAAAGTCTTAACGACAGGGCTTGATTAAGTTTAAGTTGGATTGACTTTATAGTCATTTATAAGAGGACTATGTATTACCTCTTGCTTCCTCACATGTTGGAGTTAAGTATCCTGTTCTGGTTCTTGATCTATTTTCAGGTGAATCCTGACTATGTGGAAGAATGTCCTGAGCCCCGATCCTCAGTAAGTGAACCAGAGACAACTCTATATCTGTGTTTCATGTCTATGTTGTGTTTGCTGTCTTGCCCTACCTACTGCTGCTGATCTGTGGTGGATCTTGTTTCCTCTCCAGGTGGTGGATTTTGTTCCCTTTAACTTCCAGGTAACTGTGCCTGTCCTTGTGTTTCATCCTCTCAAATACTTCACTGATGAGTTGAGGGACTCTTTAACCATGTTTTAATAATCAACTCACCCTCTTGAAGAGAACTAACTTAGCTAAATTAGTGTCCCCCAATTCAGGCTACTGTTTGTGTGTAGTGTGTTTGAGTGGTTATTATGAAAACAATTCTCTATATGGGGTCGAAAGCTGAGGCCAAAACCTGTCCGTTTGTTCTGACCTCTGCTGCAAAGAAAATGTAAAGTAAAGACTAGTTCAGTGAGTGCAGGTTTTTCCTTTATTCAACATTCTCTATTACCATCTATCATTTGAAGCTATTGCTGTATATTCTAAAAGGAGAGTTTCTTTTTGTAACATTGGCAGTTGTGGTAGTTGTGGGAGAGCACCACAGCATATATCTGGATGATCTGTATATGGTACTAGAGCTCACATATAGATGGCAGTATAACACCATATTACTGTGGATGAAGTCATTATACAGTGTATATATGGAAGGAATATGCCAAAGAATATTATTTTCTGGGGTGGAATCCAGGGTCTGCTTTCCAGTGGCGATTTTAGCATGTAGATCTTGGTGGGGCAAAAAAAAATGAAAGTGGGATGCATGCCAGCAAAGCCACTAAACAACACAACACTAAACAATACATTAATTGCACTATAACGGTGACAAACGGTGCCCACAAACTGTTAGGGCCTACATAAAGCTGTTCAAACAGCAGTCCCAACACCTTACCGCTGCTACACCTGGCTATCAGCGGAGCCTTGTCTGGCAGCGAAACAGTTCATTCAGCCTCATTTACTGCCTTTATAAAAGCATAGCTTATTTGGCTGACTTGTTTAAATAAATGTGGTTTCTAATGACAATTGAGATGTACAAACTATGGCATAAGGGACGACAAGCGGATAAGAAGCAATCCGTAATTCGATTAAGCCATTAATGAGCTAGGACGGATAAAGGGTAAATAGACCACATTATTAGGGTGAGGCACAAAGGCTACTAACATCTTACTACACAACATACACATAGTATTACTTTCTTAGCTACAGTATATATATCCCACTGGCATATTACATAATTTATGCAGCAGTATACAATAAATGTTTGGACTCACCTTGTTGTGCTGTGCCCACTTGAACAGGAAGGGGGCAGGACGGTCCTTCGTGGGCAAATTTTGTCATCCAAAGTCTGACATTCTCTGGATTTATGGTGCTTTCAAAACAACTGGGAACTCTGAAAAAAACAAGGTAGAATCAAGATGATGTCATTGAGCTTGTGGTTGTAGCTCTAGAAAGAGTCCGAATTTACAGTTCTGAGTTGGATGACCGTTCAAAACGTATTTCCCCAGTCGGAGCTCATTCAATCCCGACTTCCCAGCTGTCTTGAACTCACTGAAGTCAAGTTTTCACAGTTCCGAGTTAACAGTTGTTTTGAGCGCGGCACAAATCATGCTTCATTGACAGCATGGCCAATGTTGAAAGTTTATTATTTTAAACTTGGAAAAGAGCCCCTTAATCCCAGATTTGGGACCACACAGCCACTGTCACTGATTCCTTCCAAACCACTCATTGTTGAATTTGCGATTTTCAACTTGTTGTGTAATGTCCAATGGCTGAAACACCTACATATTGGAGCTGCCTTACGCAATAAAACAAAAAAGAGACCATGTTTGTATGCGGCTTTATTAACTCAATAATATTTATATATATATTTTTTACATTGTTTGCAAACTGATATGTGATATGCTAGAAATGTTGGGCTCAAAACAGGTGGGGCTCTGCCCCTCTCCTCTCCCTGACCTGAATGATGGGTCGCCACTGCTGCTTTCCACGATTTGTTTCCATCACTGAATTTACAGCTTTCAAAAAATACTTACAGATGATAAAATATGATCATATGAGGCTAAGTACATCACGAATTGACTTAGCTTTTCGATCCGTAAACTTGACAGGATGAGTCAACCACACATTATCTCTTCTAAAAGTGGAAAATGTCTCTGAATTTGCATGACTTCAATCTCAATCTGATTGGTACTGATGAGTACAGCAAACGGAAAGATGTTTGGGTGGGTGTATTTGTCTTGGGGGAAGCTGGATGAAGTTTGGTCAATTATTCCCTATGATGATTTCTCTCTTCTTACTGTACTGTAAAGCTGCAAATTAGAAAATGTTTTTAACGACTGTGGTAATCCAAACAATGTTGCAATGCTTTATCATCTTAATGTGATCCACTGATATAGCATTGATTAAGCTATTGTTGCCATGCATAAGTCAGTCACATACAGTAATATCACTGTATTGAAATTATGAACTGAATTGCTGAGTCGGGATTTTAGTATGAAGCTCCATAAACTGACAGCGTCCTCTCCCTATTGTACCTGCAGTTGGACTCGGATCATGAAGCCCTGCGAGCGCGTCTGCGAACCCCTCAAGAGAGAGTCATGTACCAACTGGTGTCTGTCCCTGATGGCATGGACATCTCCTCTATCTTTGAGCTGGACCCAACCACCCTGAGAGGGGGTGACTCCCTGGTGCCCAGGTACATAGACAAATATCACTCCCCTCCACACATGCATTACATTCTATGATCTGCCTTTCGTCGCATCTTCAATCAACCTGGTCTAAATAGCATGGGTGTGATGCTTGATACAAATCTGTCTTGTCAGGGCAAGAGGTGGCCATGTGTGGGGCTCTGCTTCCTCCTGTAGCGTCCATGTTACAGACTGCTGCTGCTGACAGTCACGTTGTGTTGACTGGACGGGGGACCCACCATGACATATGAAACTGCTGTTGATGCGGCTGCTCTTCACACCTTTCCTCTCTGGCAGGGGCTCTGGGCTCAGTCCCTTCGTAGACAGGATTAGGGCATTTCATAGGCTTCAGATTTCTGAGCAGCGACAGAGGAGGGCCTTTGGGGGTGTCTAATCACACAGCCTAGTTAGTCTAAGAAACCCAGAAGCAGCATTTACAATTCAGAGATGATAATTTCAGGGCAATTTTAGGATAGCTAAAGGATGGCCGATTGTTTGCTCTTTGATCTGAATAGTGAGTTTGCAGGACAGCTGAACTCAGTGCAATTTTGTCTCTTTTGTTTTCAAAGTGATTCATATTTTTCTAATGAAAAAATATCTCACCGTCTACCACTGCGTGTGTGTGCACCTGTGTGTGTGCGCCTTTGTGTGCGTGTGTGTGTTGTAGGAGGTAGCACAGTTTGTTAACACTAGCTAATGATAGTCAGGAAAGTCCCGGTATGGTTTGAAGCAGGAAACCATGGTGATGGGGCAGACTGCAGCGCTACAGACTGGATCAGGATATCCAGAAGATGTTGCAACATGCCGTGATTTAGTCATATCTTCCAGCTGAAAAGAGAAGCCAGATGTTGCATAACCATCCATCCACCCACACACCATAAACAAACCATCATCTGGAAGGCATATTTTCCCATGAAGTAATTTGATCTTGCCAACTACAGGAATAGTCAGGTCCTGTCCATAGTACTGCATATACTTCTATATTCACATCTGGTGTGTTCCTTCCTTTTCACCTCCTGACTGCATCATGTGTTGGCTAAAATAACAATAGTGTGGTTGTTTCTGTCACCAGCGCCACATAAGACAAGGTGTGTGCCCCCTCCCCCTGTAGTGTCAGTCGGCATTGTGTCATGTTGTGAGGTGCCTGCCTGCTGGCTACCATTGGCAGCACCCTCGCCCTCTGGTCCCCCTCCCTACCTGAAATAACCCATATTTGCCAGGACAAAGGCAGCCAAGCTGGGCTTTAGGTGCCAGTCATTAAGATTGAGTGTGGTAGAAGTAAGCCTGTTATCCTAACAGGCCATTATGCAACCTGGCCAAGAATACAGCCAGAGAAGGTGGACACACATATAGAGCCCAACCGGTATATTGTTTCACCGAAATACAGGGCCTTCAGAAAGTATTCATACCCCTTGACTTATTCCACATTTTGTTGTGTTACAGCCTGAATTCAAAATGGATTAAATTATGTATTTTTCCCACCCATCTACACACAATACCCCATAATGACAAAGTGAAAACATGTTTTTAGAGAACTTTGCAAATGTATTTAAAATTAAATAACACATTTACATAAGTATTCACACCTCTTTGTAGAAGCTCCTTTGGCAGTGATTACAGAGCTTTCCAACACCTGGATTGTGCAACATTTACCCATAATTATTTTCAAAATTCTTCAAGCTCTGTCAAGTTGGTTGTTGATCATTGCTAGACAACCATCTTCAGGCCTTGCCATAGATTTTCAAGTAGATTTAAGTCAAAAATGTAATTTGGCCACTCAGCAACATTCACTCTCTTCTTGGTAAGCAACTCCAGCGTAGATTTGGCCTTGTGTTTTAGGTTATTGTCCTGCTTAAAGGTGAATTCCTCTCCAAGTGACTGGTGGAAAGCAGACTGAACCATGTTTTCCTAAAGGATTTGTCCTGTGCTTAGCTCCATTCCATTTATTTTGTTACCCTGAAAAACTCTCCAGTCCTTAACAGTTACAAGCATACCCATAACATGATGCAGCCACCGCTATGCTTGAAAATATGTAGAGTGGTACTCGGTAATGTATTGGATTTAGCCAAAACATAACACTTTGTATTCAGGACAAAAAATGTATTGCTTGCCAAATGTTTTGCAGTATTTCTTTAGTGCCTTGTTGCAAACAGTATGCATGTTTAAGAATGTTTTTAATCTATAAAGGCATCTTTCTTTTCACTATGTCATTTACAGGTGAAGTCGGAAGTTTACAAACACTTAGGTTGGAGTCATTAAATCTCGTTTTTCAACCACTCCACAAATGTCTTGTTAACAAACTATAGTTTTGGCAAGTCGATTAGGACATCTACTTTGTGCGTAACACAAGTAGTTTTCCAAACAATTGTTTACTGACAGATAATTTCACTTATAATTCACTGTATCACAATTCCAGTGGGTCAGAAGTTTACATTCACTAAGTTGACTGTGCCTTTAAACAGCTTGGAAAATTACAGAAAATTATGTCATGGCTTTAGAAGCTTTTGATAGGCTAATTGACATCATTTGAGTCAATTGCATGTGTACCTGTGGATGTATTTCTAGGTCTACCTTCAAACTCAGTGTCTCTTTGCTTGACATCATGGGAAAATCAAAAGAAATAATCCAAGAAAAATAATTGTAGACCTCCACAAGTCTGGTTCATCCTTGGGAGCAATTTCCAAACGCCTGAAGGTACCACGTTCATCTGTACAAACAATACTATGCAAGTATAAACACCATGGGACCACACAGCCGTCATGCTGCTCAAGTAGTAGACGCATTCTGTCACCTAGAGATGAACTCACTTTGGTGAGAAAGGTGCTAATCAATCCCAGAACAACAGCAAAGGTGAAGATGTTGGAGGAAACAGGCACAAAAGTATCTATATCCACAAAAGTATCTATATCCACAGTAAAACGAGTCCTATATCGACATAACCTGAATGGCCGCTCAGCAAGCAAGGAAGAAGCCACTGCTCCAAAACCGTCATAAAGAAGCCAGACTACGGTTTGCAACTACACATGGTGACAAAGATCGTATTTTTTGGAGAAATGTCCTCTGGTCTGATGACACAAAAATAGATTTGTTCGGCCATAATGACCATCGTTATTTTTGGAGGAAAATGCTTGCAAGCCGAAGAACACCAACCCAACCATGAAGCACGGGGGTGGCAGCATCATGTTGTGGGGTTGCTTTGCTGCAGGAGGGAATGGAGCACTTTACAAAAATAGATGGCATTGTGAGGAAGGATTATGTGGATAT
The DNA here is from genome assembly GCF_034236695.1 of Oncorhynchus nerka. Lineage (NCBI taxonomy): Eukaryota > Metazoa > Chordata > Actinopteri > Salmoniformes > Salmonidae > Oncorhynchus > Oncorhynchus nerka. Next base: position 81,343,705 of record NC_088410.1, on the reverse strand, counting down.
ATTGAAGCAACATCTCAAGACATCAGTCAAGTTAAAGCTTGGTCGCAAATGGGCCTTCCAAATGGACAATGACCCCCAAGCATAATTCCAAAGTTGTGGAAAAATGGCTTAAGGACAACAAAGTCAAGGTATTGGAGTGGCCATCACAACGCCCTGACCTCAATCCTATAGAAAATTTGTGAGCAGAACTGAAAAAGCGTGTGCGAGCAAGGAGGCCTACAAACCTGACTCAGTTACACCAGCACTGTCAGGAGGAAGGGGCCAAAATTCACCCAACTTATTGTGGGAAGCTTGTGGAAGGCTACCCGACACATTTGACCCAAGTTAAACCATTTAAAGGCAATGCTACCAAATACTAATTGAGTGTATGTAAACTTCTGACCCACCGGGAATGTGATGAAAGAAATAAAAGTTGAAATAAGTACTTTTCTCTACCATTATTCTGACATTTCACATTCTTAAAATAAAGTGGTAATCCTATCTATCTACCTAAAACAGGGAATTATTAGTAGGATTAAATGTCAGGAATTGTGAAAAACTGAGATTAAATGTATTTGTATGTAAACTTCTGACTTCAATTGTACGTTAGTATTGTAGAGTAACTACAATGTTGTTGATCCCCTCTCAGATTTCTCCTTTCACAGCCATTAAACTCTGTTAAAGTCACCATTGACCTCATGGTGAAATCCCTGAGCTGTTTCCTTCCTCTCCGGCAACTGAGTTAGGAAAGGCACCTTTATCTTTGTGTTGAATCTGTGTTTTGATATTCACTGCTCGACTGAGGGACCTTACAGATAATTTTTTGTGTGGTATAGCTGAGGTAGTCATACAAAAAATTTTTTTTTACTTCTTGCGTCGAGCCATCCCGGATCCGGTATCGTGACTACAGCCTCAAGCTCATTACCATAACGCAACGTTAACTATTCATGAAAATCGCAAATGAAATTAAATGAATCTATTTGCTCTCAAGCTTAGCCTTTTGTTAACAACACTGTCAAGCAGCTAGCGTAGCATTTAGCGTAGCATTTAGCGTTAGCATTTAGCAGGCAACATTTTCACAAAAACCAGAAAAGCATTCAAATAAAATCATTTACCTTTGAAGAACTTCGGATGTTTTCAATGAGGAGACTCTCAGATAGGAAATGTTCCGTTTTTCCTGAAAGATTATTTGTTTAGGACAAATCGCTCCGTTTTCTGCGTCACGTTTAGCTACGAAAAAAACCTGTATCCAGGATTGTGTAAATCTATCCGCAAGCTCATTAGCATAACACAACTTTAACTATTCATGAAAATCGCAAATGAAATGAAATTAATCTATTTGCTCTCAAGCTTAGCCTTTTGTTAACAACACTGTCATCTCAGATTTTCAAAATATGCTTTTGAACCATAGCTAAACAAGCATTTGTGTAACAGTATTGATAGCCTAGCATAGGATTATGCCTGTCTTTCAGCATGCAACATTTTCACAAAAACCAGAAAAGGATGCAAATAAAATCATTTACCTTTGAAGAACTTCAGATGTTTTCAATGAGGAGACTCTCAGTTAGATAGCAAATGTTCCGTTTTTACAAAAAATATTATTTGTGTCGACTAATCGTTCCGTTTTGTTCATCACGTTTGGGTAAGAAAAAAAAAAAAGAAAAAAAATATTAAGTCATTAAAACGCGAACTTTTTTCCAAATTAACTCCATAATATCGACAGAAACATGGCAAACCGATGTTTAGAATCAATCCTCAAGGTGTTTTTCACATATCTATCGACGATAAAATCCTTCGTGGCAGTTGACTTTCTCTTCTGAAGAAATGGAACGCGCATGGACCTACAGATTACGCAATAATTTCGTCACAGGACACCGGGCGGGACACCAGGTAAATGTAGTCTCTTATGGTCAATCTTCCAATAATATGCCTACAAACACGTCACAATGCTGCAGACACCTTGGAGAAACGACACAAAGGGCAGGCTCATTCCTGGCGCATTGACAGCCATATAAGGAGACATTGGAACACAGCGCCTTCAGAATCTGGGGCATTTCCAGTATGAAACTTCATATTGGTTTCGCCTGTAGCATTAGTTCTGGGGCACTCACAGATAATATCTTTGCAGTTTTGGAAACGTCAGAGTTTTGTCTTTCCAAGGCTGTCAATTCCATGCATAGTCGAGCATCTTTTCGTGACAAAATATTGCGCTTAAAACGGGCACGTATTTTTATCCAATAATGACATAGCGCCCCCATAGGTTGAAGAGGTTAAGCACTATTATTGCACACAGAGTAAGTCCATGCAACTTATTATGTGACTTGTTTTGCAAATTTTCACATAACAAAAGGGTTGAATACTTATTGACTCAAGACATTTCAGCTTTATTTTATTTTACTTCTTATAACATAAGTCCACTTTGACATTATGGGGCAGTGGGCCAGTGACAAAACAATCTAAATATAATCAATATTAAATTCAAGGTGTAACACTACGAATTGTGGAAAAAGTCAAGGGGTGTGAATATTTTCTGAAGGCTCTTTAATCGAACGATATTGGTCTTTTTCCGTTTAATTAGTCATATGTACAGAATACACATTGTATACACTGTCCAAAGAATTGCTTACTTGCCACAACAACAATAAGAAACAACAATAGGAAATAAGAAAAGATAAGAAAACAAACAAACAAGTTAAATGGCTCAGTAGAACAGAATAAACATTTTAGCATGAGCATAATAGAGGACGATACAATATTTATACATTTTTGTGCAGTATTTTGTAATAATAACAGTCTGGTAGCAGCAGTTGTGATGTGTGTGTGTGTGTAGCATTAATGTCTATTTGTGTGTGGGTGTTTATGTGAGTTAGTGCATATGTGCTAAGGTGTGGAGAGTCAGTCCAAGTGCTCAGTCCAGTTTAAGTGTTCAGCAGTCTGATGGAGGCTGTTGGAATCAGGAAAACCTCCCACAGACCTAGCCTCAGTCCAAATCGGGCATTGTGCTTCAGGGAAGGGAACATAGCTGTGAAGTAGCACAAAGCCATGAAGGAGTGACTGCTCAACTGCAGTTTTTTCCCGTTAAAACCCAGGAGTTATTATTTGTCATGTTGTGTTTCTACTGTTGTGTGAGGATCTGTTTTTGGGTGTGTGTGTTCATGCGTGTTCAATCATGTGGTGTTCCTAGGTGTGGATTGATGCTGGCCCTCAGATCATCTTCTCCTATGCCATTGGCACCTACTATGCTGCAGCGGCCTCAGGAAAAAAAGCAAAGACATTAGTTTCTTCTCCATTTCATCAAATTGTGAAATAATCCATGTCTGTTGTGAATATAGGTGATTATGATTCTTGGCATCATAACAATGACAGTCAAAGGAGTTGGACTGCAAGTTCCAACACAATCACCTATATTTACAATAGCCCTATTTTCCTGCCATTTTTTGTCTAGACGGCATAGTTGTGCAAGAAAGCAACGCTCGGTACCCTTAGTGTTGGTACACAAAAAAGTGTTTGAATTTTGAAAATGGATGCTCATAGAGTCGTGGCCAAAAGTTTTGAGAATGACACAAATATTAATTTCCACAAAATTTGCTGCTTCAGTGTCTTTAGATATTTTTTGTCAGATGTTAGTATGGAATACTGAAGTATAATTACAAGCATTTCATTCGTGTCAAAGGCTTTTACTGACAATTACATGAAGTTGATGCAAAGAATCAGTATTTGCAGTGTTGACCCTTATTTTTCAAGACCTCTGCAATCAGTCCTGGAATGCTGTCAATTAACTTCTGGGCCACATCCTGACTGATGGCAGCCCGTTCTTGCATAATCAATGCTTGGAGTTTGTCAGAATTTGTGGCTTTTTGATTGTCCACCAGCCTCTTGAGGATTGACCACAAGTTCTCAATGGGATTAAGGTCTGGGGAGTTTCCTGGCCATGGACCCAAAATATTTATGTTTTGTTCCCCGAGCCACTTATCACTTTTGCCTTATGGCAAGGTGCTCCATCATGCTGGAAAAGGCATTGTTCGTCACCAAACTGTTCCTGGATGGTTGGGAGAAGTTGCTCTTGGAGGATGTGTTGGTACCATTCTTTATTCTTGGTTGTGTTCTTAGGCAAAATTGTGAGTGATCCCACTCCCTTGGCTGAGAAGCAACCCCCCACATGAATGGTCTCAGGATGCTTTACTGTTGGCATGACACAGGACTGATGGTAGCGCTCACCTTGTCTCTCCGGACAAGCTTTTTCCGGATGCCCCAAACAATCGGAAAGGGGATTCATCAGAGAAAATTACTTTACCCCAGTCCTCAGCAGTCCAATCCCTGTACCTTTTGCAGAATATCAGTCTGTCCCTGATGCTTTTCCTGGAGAGAAGTGGCTTCTTTGTTGCACTTCTTGACACCAGGCCATCCTCTAAAAGTATTCGCCTCACTGTGCGTGCAGATGCACTTACACCTGCCTGTTGCCATTCCTGAGCAAGCTCTGTACTGGTGGTGCCCCGATCCCGCAGCTGAATCAATTTTAGGAGAGGGTCCTGGTGCTTGCTGGACTTTCTTGGGCACTCTGAAGCTTTCTTTAGAAAAATTGAACCGCTCTCCTTGAAGTTCTTGATGATCCGATAACTGATTGATTTAGGTGCAATCTTACTGGCAGCAATATCCTTGCCTGTGAAGCCTTTTTTGTGCAAAGCGATGATGATGGCACGTATTTCCTTGCAGGTAAGCATGGTTGACAGAGGAAGAACAAAGATTCCAAGCACCACCCTCCTTTTGAAGCTTCCAGTCTGTTATTCGAACTCAATCAGCATGACAGAGTGATCTCCAGCATTGCCCTCGTCAACACCCACACCTGTGTTAATGAGAGAATCACTGACATGATGTCAGATGGTCCTTTTATGGCAGGGCTGAAATGCAGTGGAAATGTTTTTGGGGGATTCAGTTCATTTGCATGGCAAAGAGGGACTTTGCAATTAATTGCAATTCATCTGATCACTCTTCATAACATTCTGGAGTATATGCAAATTGCCATCATACAAACTGAGGCAGCAGACTTTGAGAAAATTAATATTTGTGTCATTCTCAAAACTTTTTGCCATGACTGTACACTTGTTTGAGGACGTTACAGAATGCCATCACACCCACCAATGGTGAGAGCCCGCTGTAGCTGTTATTACCATCATCTATGCCTAAGTAGGTTTTGGGTGATTTAAACAACACATTGAGACACACACAAACACACGCTCAAAGAGCAAGCATCCTGCGAGGGAGAGGAATAACTCACGTTAGAGCAATGACAGTGTTGTTGTTATTGTAGAGGTTACTACTAGGGGGGGATACTACTGACTCGGCCATCTATGACCATGCAGAGTGACCATGCAGACAATGCACTCTGTTATAGATTGCTGAGCTTGAATCAGGAGCAGAGCATGAGTAATCAATAACATTTTATTTTATTATATTAGGATCCCCATTAGCTGATGCCATGACGCCAGCTCCTCTTCCTGGGGTGACATGAGTTATTGAGCATCCTGTCCCGTCCTCACAGGGCTTGGTTTACATAACTTGGATGGGCAAATGTGGTTGTCCTGTTAACAGAGCATAGCAACGATGGCAGTAATTCTGTAGCTGGAAGGTGTGATAACAGGGTAAACCCAGCGGGTATTCCCCAGTATTACCACACACTTCTATGAATGTTTAAGCAACGCTCACTTTTCAAAGCTACTGTAAGGTTGACACCTAAGGAATTACAATCCACAGACATTATTTTGAATATACAAGACCTACTATAGTGTTTTTTTTTTATATTGTTGCTGTCCTCTGAGTTGCTCTGTCTTGATCCCTCAGGAACTCTTTCGTGAGGCTCAGGCACCTCTGCACCAACACATGGGTCCACAGCACCAACAACCCAATTGACAAGGAGGAGGAGAAGCCTGTCATGTTACGGGTGAGTGGCTGGGAAGTATAATAGTGTGTGACCGTTGGTCGGACTTGAAAATCTATTTATTGAAAGTATGTTTTACATGTCCCTATTTAGATTGGTACATCAGCGGTTAAAGAAGACAAAGAGGCCTTTGCCATAGTGCCTGTCCCCCCAGCAGAAGTCAGAGACTTAGACTTGGCCAACGATGCCAGTAAAGTGTTAGCATCCATCGCTGGCAAGCTGGAGAGGGGCACTATAACCCAGAATGAGAGGAGGTAAAGTGTGTCCCTACCGCACCTCCTTTGATCTACTGTATTACTTTATCGTACATACACTACCGTTCAAAGGTTTGTGGTCACTTAGAAATGTCCTTGTTTTTGAAAGAAAAGAAAAAAGAATTGTCCATTAAAATAACATAAAATTGATCAGAAATACAGTGGGGACTGTTGTCCTGATTAAAGAAGCAATAAAACTGGCCTTCTTTAGGCTAGTTGAGTATCTGGAGTATCAGCATTTGTGCTCCTGAAACAAAGTACTTTCCTCTACTTTCCTCAGAAACTCATCAGTCTATTCTTGTTCTGAGAAATGAAGGCTATTCCATGCGTGAAATTGCCAAGAAACTGAATATCTCGTACAATGCTGTGTACTACTCCCTTCACAGAACAGCACAATCTGTCCCTAACCAGAATAGAAAGAGGAGTGGGAGGCCCCGGTGCACAACTGAGCAAGTACATTAGAGTGTCTCGTTTGAGAAACAGAATACTCACAAGCCCTCAACTGGCAGCTTCATGAAATAGTACCAGCAAAACACCAGTCTCAACTTCAACAGTGAAGAGGCGACTCCAGGATGCTGGCCTTCTAGGCAGAGTTGCAAAGAAAAAGTCATATCTCAGACTGGCCAATAAAAAGAGAAGATTAAGATGGGCAAAGGAACACAGACACTGACAGAGGAACTCTGCCTAGAATGCCAGCATTAGTTTTCAGTTTTCAGCTGTGCTAACATAATTGCAAAAGGGTTTTCTAATGATCAATTAGCCTTTTAGAATGATAAACTTGGATTAGCTAACACAACGTGCCATTGGAACACAGGAGTGATGGTTGCTGATAATGGGCCTCTGTACACCTGTGTAGATATTCCATTAAAGATACAACATTAACAATGTCTACACTGTATTTCTGATCAATTTGATGTTCTTTTAATGGACAAAAGTTTTGCTTTTCTTTCAAAAACAAGGACATTTCTAAGTGACGCCAAACCTTTGAACAGTAGTATATCTGGTAGGTTGAAAGTATTTTTAGAAGGCTGCTGTTCGACTTTTGACATTTGGTAGAACTATTATTTTTCATGCTGAGATTGTCATCATTTAACACCTACACCAGGTAGTAGTTTTTCTTTAACACCTACACCATAGTTTTTCTCCTTTAGCTGTTGTTCCTAGCTCATCTCTCTGGAGAGGCTGGCTGTAGGAGTTGGTGTTATCTGGTACCTTGGTAGAACCAATCGCCTCCCTGGCCCTGTCACTTTGGTCTCTAGGTTTGTCACTAAGCTTCTAGAGGACCTGGTCTTCTTCGTGTGTGACATCCCCAACACTGGCCAGGATGTGCTGGAGATCATGGTCAACAAGCCCAATCGAGAGAGACAGAAACTCATGAGGGAGCAAAACATTCTTAAACAGGTACACCTCATCGTACAATACAGCGGTAGTATCATCTACATTGGGCTTGGTTGAGTTGACCTCTCTGCATTGTCAGTTTAAGCATCACAATTAAAAATTACACATGGAATCCATATCCCTCTTTAGATTTTCAAACTTCTCCAAGCCCCGTTCACGGACAGCGGGGATGGTCCCATGCTGCGATTGGAAGAGCTCGGTGACCAGCGCCACGCCCCCTTCAGGCATATCTGCAGGCTCTGCTACAGGGTATTACGGCACTCCCAACAAGACTACAGGAAGAACCAGGTTGGTGTGCATAAATTATTGATTGATTGATGTTGTATCAGACGCAGAGATGCAGAATTAATTTTGTTAAAAGGCTAAGTTTACTTGACCTGTTAGTTGTACGTTAGAATGGTGCTGACCCTCACTGACTCCCCCTCTACAGGAGTACATAGCCAAGCAGTTCCGCTTCATGCAGAAACAGATAGGCTACGATGTTCTGGCTGAGGACACGATAACAGCCCTGCTCCACAACAACCGCAAGCTCCTTGAGAAACACATCACAGCTGCTGAGATTGACACCTTCGTCACCTTGGTCAGGAAGAACCGGGAGCCCAGGTGAGACCAAGAGGAGGGGCAATAGGATGGGGGCATGCCATGAGCCTGATTCAGAAGGTTGTTTGTGGGCAGTTTGGGTGGAGCTTTTTTTGTACAGCACCAGCCAGGGAATGTAGTAGATGTAGATTTATTCAAATGTATGCATGAGGATATCAGAGGAAGGGACTGTGTGGGATCATGGCACTGGAGGTAATTGCTGTCATTACTGCTGTCAAGCTCCAGTCATGCCTTATGCTACTGGTGATATGAGAAACATGCTGGTCCAAT